>NW_026889758.1:31075000-31675000 GCF_033153115.1 Saccostrea echinata | reverse complement strand
CATAGATTACCTATTTCTTTTGGGCAACATAGCTTCATCTATTTTGCTTTATTCTATACTTCGATGGGTCCTTTAAATGTTGTTATACTCAGGTCACCGTCAAGGCCTTTGAGCCTCTTGTTTCAATAGTATTATTGTATATAAATATATAATTCCATACCCATTGCACAAGGCTTTCCACTGTGAAGTATTGAATTATCTTTTATCTCCAGTGAAGTAGTTGGCAAACTTTTTGACCACAAGACTGAAGAAAAATTCATTTTCTCTCCAACTTCATCTACAAATCATCAATAAAACTTTAAAAGTTAGAGATAATTAAAACAAAGACATGTAAAAATATATGCTTATCTGAAGGTTGGTTTTAAATTTCCAAGTAAATTATGTGCCTCTACCCTCTACCCTGGGGTTTGAACCTGTTCTGGATGAGTTTCACCAAAAATTCTGTATTCTGCAAAATTTCCCCCCCAAAATATCAAGATAATAATTTTTTATACACATAATTTTTACTATGATTTAATTTAAATGAATCTCCATAATTTTTCTTACAAATTCACTGTAAAACTATAGCTTCACTTTGTTCATTTTTTATAATTAAAAAAGCATAATTGGATTCTAGGATGCTATTATTTTACTGTTTTATAACATTTTTTACACTTTGGTAATTGTAATTCAGAAGTTTGAATTAATAAATAACAAGTCGAAAACTGACCAAGTGTCAAGTTGAAACTGAGCATTTGAGGTCACAGGGTTTGACATTAACTTTTATGAGTACTAGAGCCGTCGGGCTACTTCCCATAATTTTTACTAGCCCTGACCACAAAATCACTAGCCCTGACCAAACTTGAAAATTTCCTTTTTATTATGAAATATGGAGATAAGGAACAGTAATGAACAGATAAAAAATCTGCTAATTATAATCATGAAAATGCAAAAAAAGTTTCGAAAGCATACTTAATAATATTTATTTTGACAGACTGTTCTATAGGTTGCAGGCCATTGAGTAGGGATTAGTGGGACAAGCAAATATATATGCCTTAAAGAAAATTCATGGAACTTATTAAAATAATTACCCTAAATATAAATAAATTAAAGAATATATTATTCAATAACTATTAATACTAATTGATATTGAATAAAGTTAGCTTGGATCGCGACTTGTCTATTACAGTCGGGCTAAAAACAGCGATTGTGCCATATGCGAGGAAGTTTTCTTAAACTGAGCAATGGCTGTGTTTACAATCAAACAAAAGAAAATTTCTTTAAAAACTTTGTAGTATATTTATTTGAAAGACTGAAATGAGGGTTAATATTTATTTCATCCACATGACCAGTTGGTCTAGTTCACAAACATTTTACACAACTGGACCACCCATTTACTTGGTGACTGGGACGGTCGGACGTGCCTTAATGTCAAAGCAGAGGTCACAACATAACTTGACAATAAACTAACTCAAAAGATGTATTTCTTAAAACTCAAATCATGCAGGCATGATGATCACCTAGTTATGCTGCTTAAAATGGGCAGGATATTTAAAAAAAAAAAGTATAAACATACCAAGAGTAAGTATGTCTCAGTTTTTTGAATAATAATACATTTTCTGTTAATCTTGTGTATATATTATTTAATGAAGTTATCCTTTCATAGACAAAACTTTGCCCCAACACTTCACATGTGTACACTTATATGTGCACAATGTTTTTCTTAAGGACAGATGATACAAACAAAAAAAAATGGATGCCTGGATTGGTATATATTTTTTTAACCTATTTTGATTGTAAATGATGCAAATAATAAATTTCTAAAATATTAAGTACAGTTCCACGTAACAATCAGGCAGCCTATATATAAAAGGTGATACATGGGGGCTCTCAGAAATTAATGATTTTTCACTCACAGTTTTTTCTTGGTCTATAAGCTGTGTATGTGGAAGGAAAAATATTTTGGGTCATTGTTACTATGGAAACCTGGACAAAGGAATTTCCCTAGCAACCGCCCAATTTTTCTTTGTAGATTGACGAAATTTCACTCATTTTGAAGGTTTTATACGAAACCTAAATAAAGTGATTTTTTCTCTTATTCAGTGTAATAAGAAAGATACATTTTTAAAGTGTTCTGTCAACATAATAAAAAGAAATTACATTCTCTAATATATTTGCTATAGACACAGGTAAAGATACATGTTTCCCATTTTTTGCTGATTCAGCATTTTGCTTGATTTTAGCAAAAATCAAGTCGATATTATTCATTTCACCATCTTAATACAACTGTTTCATCTATTTCGTGTAAAACCACTGGAAAACCTCTCTTAGAATTTGAAATAAAAAGTTTTGCAAATTTGAAAATTCCTATCTGTTGCTAAGCAACAAAAGTGGATGGTTTGATTAATTAAAAAAGGAGAAAATGAAAAGCATTGCATGAAAAATCGAATAAATTGTATTCATTGAGTACCAAAAACAAATTTTAAAATAGTAAAATATACAGTATTCTTACTTGTATACTAAAGACTATTTTACAATAAGCTATCTCCATAGCAACAGCAAATTTTCCTTAGCAACGAAGCATTGAAAATTATTTATAGGACATATTCATCTAATTTTTTAAAAGATTATCTGATTCTTATTGTTGAATTGCTATTGCCCAGAATCGACATTGTCAAACTGTTTTTTCAAAGGTATTTTTGAGTTAATTCATCCATAGCAACAGAACTTGTTTACATAGCAACAAATGTATTTTATAAAGAATCAGTATGTAGCAATTCCTCAGCAAAAATCTTTGTCTTTAAAGGATGTTTACTAGGCAAAAACATTCTACTAATGGGAATGAATATTACTTACTTGACTTATGACTGTGGTATTTTTTTCACTTTGAAATAGTAAATCAATAACCTATTTTTCATGCTAGTGGCTTATTGAGACTCTAGAGTCTTAAATTTTTTGCAAATTCCTGAAAATTTTGCATCATGAACAATATTTGCAACGAAAACGGGATAGTCTAACTTCTGATAATTTTAAAAAAAACAGTAATCTCGTAATAAAAAAATAGATTTTTGATAAGGTCTACTTGTGACAATGCAGACCTAGTGAGGTATTGGTTGACCGAGGCCGAAGGCTGAGGTTAATCAGTTCCTGACAAAGTCTGTATAGTAACAAGTAGACCTAATTCAAAAGTCAATAACTTTTTTTTTTTTTTTTTTTTTTTTTACATTTTTCACAATCCACCTATTTTCTTCATCAAATATAATATAAGGAGTTTAGACGGTTCGGTACTGGAGTCTGTGCGCAATTTGACTGGCAGATAAAAATGTAAGCAAAGCTATCAAGATTGGCTAAGACAGAAAACCTAAATAAACAAACTCTTTGTAGCGAGATTTCTGTCTCCTGAATTACAAGATTAAAAAAAAACTTATTTTGATGAGATTACTACATATGTAATAAGTTATAATGAGATACTAACTCATGAACAAGATAGCTAATTTATTATAAAAAAAATGACTAACTCGTTGAAACGTTTTAACAAGATAACAAACTCGTTGTAACGAGACAACTAACTCCTGGAGAATGAGATTAAAAAATTATTATAATATGATACCAACTCGTTATAAAAGCAAGATAGGAAATTCATTTTATTGGGGTAACTAATTCATTATTTAAGAAATGAATTTAATAGCTACTCCAGTTATACTGTACGGTATAACCTGCGTTGGGACAATTTCCGCTTTATAAACCGTGGAGCGGTTAATAAAAAAGCGTAACTTGTTCCAATCCATGTTATACCAGTGTAACTTGGGCAGCTATTAATGAAATTCATTTCTTATAATTTAATTTTCCAATTAAGGCAATTTTCCTTCAGAAATGCCTTCAAATTAAGCATATTTTAAAAGTACCTCAAGCCAAATAATACGTTTTTGGCGTAAGTCATTGTGACGTAGGCAACATATGTTATTCGGTATAAACTACATCTTTTATTCTATCAAATGACGTGTTACAACCAGAATAAAATTATTACGAGATAACTAACTCTCGATTTTTATTATTTACTAGTCTAGTTATGACAGGATATTTACATGTAATAACTAAAAAAATATTTTTGATATAACGAGCTTAATGAAAAAATAAAAGAAATACACTGAAAAATAGTGATAGTCTTGTTTCATGAAATAAACAATTAAAGTTTGTGCTTTTACTGTAATCTAAGCTTGTTTTATATCTCCAAGTTGTTTCAATACGCAAGAGATGCTCTAGGTACGAATAATTTCTAAAAGGAGGCAAGCTACTGACAAACAAGTTGATGAAACAAGAATATCAACAGTCTTGTTTATAGTCATAATTTCGCAAGTCCTATGGTCGATACAATGACATTGTCAGCAAATGCAATCTATCTTTGAATTGTATGCTGACTGAACCCATTCATAGTATTTTTTATTGATTATATCCTTAATATTCCTTTGTATAAATAGGATCTCCTGTTATGGCGCCTCTATTCTCCTGGGTGGCAATGATTTGAAAAAAAATTAATTTAACATTAACTGAGGATACTTTTATATTTTTATGACCAATCATGGCTTTGTTGGTCTTGTGAAGAGTTTAAGATTTCCCCTTTGTCTTCATATTTAAAACTTTGATTGCCCATTGTGGCCCCACCCTACCCCATGATTTGAACAAGATTTTTTTTTAAAATGATGCCATTAATTTTTCACAAAATCATCATAATATCCCTTCGGAAGAAGGCGTGTCCCTTCATCTGAACAAACTTGAATCCCCTTTACTCAAGGATACTTTGTATCTAGTTTGGTTGAAATTGGCCTAGTGGTTCTTGAGAGGTAGATGAAAATGTGAAAAGTTTACAATTACAACGACGACAGACGCCGGACTCTTTTTGATCAGAAAAGCTCACTTGAGCCTTCTCTCAGGTTAGCTAAAAATCCTTAGCATGACAAACTTCAAATTGGTTCCCCCAAGAAAAAGGACGATCGTTGTTGATTCTGAGGTCACAAGGTCAAAGTCAAGGGTAAAAGAAAAATAACCCAGACAAGAATTTTTTTTCCTTTCCAGCCAGTGATCTTGAGCTTGGAGGAATGATCTTTATTCAATATGAGGACACACCCTCGGATCATTAGCAAGCTCTGTTTCAAGTAAAGCTATAAGTGAATCACCATTACAAAGTTGGAGTTCAGACAAGCATTTAATAAGTTTTTGTCATGATCAGTGACCTTGAACTTGCCAAAACCTATATGGGTCAAGGTCATGAATTACCCACAGTCAAAAGCATTCTCTGTACAACGTTTTAGCCTATTAATTCTCAATTACAACGTTAAAGAACAAACCAGAATTTTATACTTTCTGTAAGTAAACTTGAACTTGCGCGCAAAAATGGGTTTGAGTTAAGGTCGGCTTTACTCTTAGGTCAAAAGCAATCTTTGTACCAAGTATGAGCTTCCAGTAATTCTCCATTATATAGTTTTTCTGCCAGTGAATACGTACTTGCCGGAAAGACCTAGGGTCAAGGTCAACAAACACTCTTGGATCATCAGCAAATTTTGTTCCATGTATAAGCTTCCAGAGATTCGCCGTTACAAAATCACTTATTACCCAGATAATTATAAAATTTTTCACCAAATGACCTTGAACTAATCAAAATGGCTTTGGGTCAAGGTCTTAACACACTTAGGTCAACAAAGCAATTACTGTACTAAGTATGAGCATCCAATGATTCCCCGTTACAAAGTTTTGGACCGGGCAACAACTTTTATACACTTTTTTGCCAGTGACCTTGAACATGCTGGCATGACCTTGTGTCAAGGGCATGGCACCTCCTTGGGTCATAAGCAATCTCTGTACAAAGTATGAGCTTCCAATGTTTTTCAAGTTATAGCGAGAAGATTGCATGGACGGAAGGACACACAGTAAAGGGATTTCTGTATAACACACACCCCAACCCCCAACTCCCCAAGCCCCAAACTTTGTTTATGTGGGATATTTGAATATTTGTTACAATTTCAATAGCATAGGAAGATTCAACAAAAAACAAAAAAAGTAGAATAGCCAGTCAGACTGCGCAAATTCAGTTTTACTGCAAAAATGTAATATAAATATTTTTAAAAACTTTCATGAATACATGTTTGTGCTAAATATTACTTTCCTTGCCTTGTTGCTAAGGAAAATTTTCTGTTGCCATGGGAGATGGAAAATTTTATAATTGTATTTAGTTTACACAGAAGAATATTGTATATTTTATTCCTTTAAAATTTGTGTTTGGTACTCAATGATTACAATATAAACATTTGTTTTTATTGACCTTTTGAATTTGGCCTACTCGTGCCCATGCGGATCTCATCAAAAGTCAATTTCTTTTATCACAAGATTACTGTTTTTTTTTAAAACTTGTCAGAATTTAGACTATCCAATTTTCGATGCAAATATTGGTCATGATGCAAAATTTTCAGGAATTTGCAAGAAATTTTAAGACTCTCAAGTCTCAATTGGCCACTGGCATGAAAAACAGGTCATTGATTTACTATTTCAAAGTGAAAAAAAAATACCACAGTCATAAGTCAAATAAATGATTTTTCATTCCCATAAGTAGAATGTTTTTGCCTAGTAAACATCCTTTAAAGACACAAATTTTGTTGAGGAATTGCTACATACTGATTCTTTGTAAAATACATTTGTTGCTATGTAGACAAGTTCTGTTGCTATGGATGAATTAACTTTAAAAAATACTTTTTAAAAAACAGTTTGACAATGTCGATTCTGGGCAATAGCAATTCAACAATAAGAATCAGATAATCTTTTAAAACTAAGATGAATATGTGCTAAAAATGACTTTCAATGCTTCGTTGCTAAGGAAAATTTGCTGTTGCTATGGAGATAGCTTACCGTAAAATAATCTTTAGTAAACAAGGAAGAATATTGAATGTTTTATTAGTTTAAAATTTGTATTTGGGTCAATGATTACAATTTATACGATTTTTCTTCCAATGTTTTACAATTATCCCTTTTTAATTAATCAAACCATCCATTTCTGTTGCTTAGCAACAGATAGGAATTTTCAAATTTGCAAAACTTTTTATTTCAAATTCTTAGAGAAGCTTTCCTGTAGTTTTACATGAAATAGATGAAACAGTTGTATTAAGATGGTGAAATGAATAATATTGACTTGATTTTTGCTAAAATCAAGCAAAATGCTGAATCAGCAAAAAATGGGAAACATGTATCTTTACCTGTGTCTATAGCAAATATATTAGAGAATGTAATTTCTTTTTATTACGTTGACAGAACACTTTAAATATGTATCTTTCTTATTACACTAGATAAAAGAAAAAATCACTTTATTTAGGTTTCGTATAAAGGCTTCAAAATGAGTGAAATTTCGTCAATCTACAAAGAAAAATTGGGCGGTTGCTAGGGAAATTTCTTTGTCCAGGTTTCCATAGTAACAATGACCCAAAATATTTTTCCTTCCACACACACAGCTTATAGACCAAGAAAAAACTGTGAGTGAAAAAAACATTAATTTCTGAATACCCTTTGTATCACCTCCTGCCTGATTGTTACGTGGACCTGTACTTAATAAATTGTAAACTTTCTATGTTGATCAAAATTCTACCTTTCTGCAACCATCCTTATTAATCTATACAAGTTTTTGTCACTTTAAATACAATTATTGTGAAACTTTAAATGAAAAATGAAAATTTATGCAGTTAAACTTATTCATTTTACTGATATAAAAATGACTTAAGCTGTTATTTTCAGGATTTTTGATAAAAGTTTGTTTGTATCATCTGTCCTAAAGCTTCCTTTGTTCATGTACCTGGAAGGCTTGAAAAGGCAATGGAGGCAGTGGACACATTATTTGAATTCTGTTTTCTAATTCCCATTGATGGCTGGTTATTTTCACATTCAATCGTTAGTGTGCCACCTGTTGGGACTATTGCTTGTAGCTCTCCCTGGCTTTTATCCTGTTGTCCAATTCTTGGTGCATCACTAGTGGTATCTGCAGGAACTCTTAAATTAGGATCTAAGGATTTTAATGAATGCTCTTCATCTTCTCTTTTTCTATCATTATTTTTTTCAACATCTTCATTTTCATGAGTTCTTGTGAATCCTAGTGTCAGTTTTTGAAAAATACTGACACATATACTCCGGTCACCTAAAATAAACATAGCAAATCAGAGATTACAGAGCTAAGCCCAACGAATGTTGTCTTTAAGTAAGTCAAAGTCCCCCACTAAACTAATAATCTAGTAGTGTGATATCCATAGATGCAACATTTATGCAATTTTGGTCTGATAGAGCTTGCAGTTACTTGGGAATGGACTTATCTAAAAACTTTTAAGTAGTCACTCATCCAGAAAATGTAGGTCAGATCCAGCATCCAAAGCAAGCCTGGTAGTGTGCATCCTTAGGTATATCATCCATGCAAGTTTGGTCAATATAGGGCTTATAATTACTTGGAAATGAGATCTGCTCCAAAAACTTTAACCTGGTTACTCATCTGGAAAATGTAGGTCAGATCCAGCATCCAAAGCAAGTCCAGTAGTGTGCATTTTTAGATGTATCATCCATGCAAGTTTGGTCAACATACTACTTAGAGTTACTTGGAAACGGGATCTGCTCCAAAAACTTCAACCTGCTAAAAACTTTAACCTGCTCCAAAAACATTAACCTGGTCATTCTTTAGCTGAAATTGCAGCATTTGAAATCCTAACTGGTAGAATGAAACACACTACAAGCATCCTCTATGCATCTCTGATTGATATAGGGAAAAGAAGTACTTGAAAAGAAATCTGCTCCAAAACTAACCTGGGACGCCGAGGGTATTACATAAGCTCCCTCAACTTCGTTAAGGTGAGCTAAAAAATGCCATCTAAATAATTTTGACTAAATATTTATTTTGAACCACCTAATGGCTTAAAAAAATTTAGAATCAAGACATGACTAGTTTAGATTATAATTCCACATTCATTAGTCAGGGGCATAACTTAGCTGCAGACCTGTAGCTCAGTTGCATGATCAGTATTTTTTCAGACCATTGGTCACAGACCTACAGCTAGGGCATACATAACTACCTGGTATATCTAATTTTTGGTAACAGAAAGAGCAAGAGCCACTTAGGGCCTTTTTTGGCCCTGAGAATTTCTGAAAAATCGAAACTGCTCAGTTTTGGTTGAAAATGCAGTATTTATAACTTGGACTCTTGGTGACCGTGTATCTATTGAACATGACGTAATTTTCTCTCTAGTCAATGCATTATGACATCATAAAATATGTCATTTTTCCCATATCCTGTAAATTCCCTTAAAAATCGCCAAAAGTTGAGGTATTTTTTCAATATTTCATATAGAGCACAACCTCTGATCCAAAATATGCAATTACATAATGAAAGATCTATTTCTGAAGATCACAAAACATGTTTTAATTTTTGGATCGTGTGCTGTGCTCATATTTTAATTCTTTGCTGAAGGTAGTCAAATACACATGTTTTCTGCAAAATTCAAGAACATTGCATTTTCTCATAGATTGTTTTCCAATACCTGGATTCTCAAAAAAAAAATTTGTTGTAGGAAATGAAAGCGCTAAGTCTCTACTTTATTTTGATATATGAAATAGGACAGAAGGTGATAGTCAATTAATTGATGTAAGGACAGGGCCATTTTATGCATAAAGTGAACCTAGCTCTTTTAAATTATTTCATTGGTGCATGTAGCATTGTCGAGATGGTCTGCCGTTTCAAATGTATAATTATTTCGATAAATATTTACAAAATACAATCGGACATGCTATTCAACTCTAACAAATATTGAAGTTAACAACACTTTTACCTGTGGTAACCTCAATTATTTTCACAATTTATTTTTAAATTTATTTTTATATTTTCAGTAAACAGAACAGGTTTTTTGTAAGTAAGTAAAGCATTAAAACTTAAAAAATAGAGCCCTGTCGAAAGAATTGGGCAGAAATCATTGTCAAACTGAGACTGTCACTGTGCTGCTCAATATGAGAAGACAGACGAAACAAGCAAATTCAAAGAATTGTGGTCCCCCGCTTTCGGTGTCTTAGTGGACTGGATGCCATTATTTATGGCATATTGTACCTGTCTTGTTTGTGTGTCCTGTCTTGTCTGTGCATCATACAAAAAGACATAAATTATTGAATTAATAACACTTATGGCAAAGATTATAGCTTCTCAGAACTACGTAAACTTCAAGATCAAGGTCATGAGGTCGATGATGTCAAATATTATAATACAGTCCGAAAGGTCTTGTCACAAGTAATGTACATGTGAAAAAAACATCAAAAACCAGAGTAAACAATCGAGAAGGTCTTGAAACAGGTAATGCACATATCAAATGTAAATGCCATATCTTCTCTCAATCAGAAGTTATCAGCAATGTTAGAATTTTTTGAAAATTGGGTCAAACTTCAAGGTCAAGGTTATGGGGATAAAAATCATAGTACATTTGAAAATGCTGTCACAAATAATGCATGTGTCAAATATTAATGCACTATCTTTGCTCCTTCAAAAGTTAGTAACACGATAAAATGTTTGAAAATTAGGTCAAACTTGAAGGTCAAGGACACGGGGTCAAATATCATAGCACATTCAGGCCACACCAATAAAATTTTTAGTTCGTCAGACCCGCGTGCTCGTATTTAAGCAAAACTATACATATAATATTAATTTTTTCATTTCCCACACTATGGAAATTCTGTGCTATTTTCTATTCCATTTTGGCTCTATTATTCGTATTTTGAATCTGCTTACTCTGCAAATCAGAAAAAATATAATTGTCCGCTAAAATTTTTTTTCACGCTCTGCCTAAAAAAAATGCCTACAAAAAAGTAATAATATTATTATTTAACCGCTTGCCTGCTTGTACTTTTTACATCAAATGTCCAACAAACAAGAAATTAAATTGGCATGGCCTCAGAGACATTTTGACTCAGGTAATGCACTTGTCAAATATGACTGCCCTATCACATGACATTCAAAAGCGATCACCAAAGTCAAAAGTTATAAGCAAAGATAAAATTTATGAAAATTAGGTCAAACCTCAAGGTCAAGGTCAGGGAGTCAAACACCATAAAATATTTGGATAGCCCTATCTCTTCTCAATCAAAAGTTATAAGCAAAGATAAAATTTTTGAAAAGTAGGTCAAACTTAAAGGTCAAGGCCACGGGGTCAAAATTCAAAGTATATTTGGAAAGATCTTGTCACAGGTAATATACTTGTTTAATATTTAAGCCCTTCCTTTTGTCATTCAAAAGTTATAACCAATTTAAAGTAATATTAAAATTTTTGAAAAGTAGGTCAAACTTCAAGGTCAAGTTCACAGGTCAAAAACCATAGTATATTTGGAAAGGTCTTGTCACTGGTACTGTACATGTGAGATATGAAAGCCCTATCTCTTCTCATTCAAAAGCTATGACCAAGGTTAAAGTTTTTGTGACAGACAGACTGACAGACGGACAGACTGACAGATGGACAGACGAATGAGATTTAATGTCCCCTCACTTTCGCGAAAGCGGGGGACAAAAAAACCTTTGAGATATACAGGATATTTAATCATTATTTGATCCTTATACATGTACAAACTTTGTGCATATATATTTAAGTATTAAATCATCTCTTAAAAAAGGGGGAGGGGGAGAGTCTCAGAGCCCCTCCATATTTGTGCATTGTGATGAGGTGGATCTAAGTTAAACATGTATAAAGGTGTTTGCTGGTACATTTCACACTCCTGGCATTTAAACAAAACCAATATTACAGAAATATCTGACATATAATAAAACTTGTGTGCATAGTGCTCATAACGTACACATGTGATTCAAAATACCCCAAACTGTAGAGAGCTACATAATTATGGTCATATTTTTTTTTCTTATTTAATTTAACAATTAATGCTTTTTGAGGCTTATGAAATTGCTGTTCTATAATATGTCATGTTTCATACATCAAACAAATCTACGACATTTAAATCATGAATTTATTGATTAAGCCGACATAAGATTATTTATCTTTTTATTTTTGCTTGTAATAGTTGCTTATGATTGTTAAGTTTTCTCAAGTGTGAACTGTGCAAAGTATAGCGGTAAGGTAAATTTGGAAACGCGGGATGATTTAAAACACCGTAAATGACTTAACATCATGAAATTTGTTAAACAACCATTAGGACTAACATCACATACTTAACTGGTGATAGCTACTTATATTTAAGGTCTTTAATACACGATAAAATATGAAATTATTTAAAAGATTTATTTATCATTAATCAGGTCACCATCAAATGCACACATATTGAAGAATGATAACGCCGTACGTAGCGTATTCTGAACCATGCAACCAATGAAATTCCTGACAAGGATATGGTTCAATCTCAATTTTAATGGATTTTATAAATTATAGACAAATAATTATAAAATATGCTACAAATGTCATCTTTCTATTTCTAACTTATGAACAGATGTTGTGGATTTTATCTTGTATGAATTTGTGTTCACATTTTAAAACAGCTTTTTATTTTCATTTCCTATGTAAATACTAGCTGCAAAACATAGGTAATCAAAGATTACGAAGCTCACCTCGACGAATGTTATCTTTAAGTAAGGCAAATTTCACATATTTTTTTTTATTTAGTGTACATCCCAAGATCAATGTCCATGCAAGTTTGGTTTAAGTACGACTTATAGTTATTTGGAAATAGACCTGTTCAAAAAACGTTTATCCTGTTTACTAATCAAGAAAATTTTGGTCAGTTCCAACATCCAAAGTAAGTCTGGAAGTTTTCATCCTTAGATGCACCATCTATGCAAGTTTAATCATAACAGGCCATAATTTTATATAGCTACTCCAAAAAAATTATCCTGGTTACTCATCTGGAAAATGTAGGTCAGATTCAGAATCCAAAGCAAATCTGGAAGTGACCATCCCTAGCTACATCATCCATGCTAATTTGGTTAAAATATGGCTAAAATTCACTCATGTGGAAAATCTAGGTCGAATCCAGCATCCGAAGCAAGTGTGGTAGTGTCCATCCCTAGATGCATCATCCATGCAAGTTTGGTCCAGGTATGGCTAATAGTTACTTGGGAATGGACCTGCTCCAAAAACTTTAACCTGGTCACTCAACTGGAAAATCTAGGTCAGATCCAGCATCCGAAGCAAGTGTGGTAGTTTCCATCCCTAGATCCATCATCCATGCAAGTTTGGTCCAGGTAGGGTTTATAGTTACTTGGGAATGGACCTGCTCCAAAAACTTTAACCTGGTCACTCATCTGGAAAATCTAGGTCAGATCCAGCATCCAAAGAAATTGTGGCAGTGTCCATCCCTAGATGCATCATCCATGCAAGTTTGGTCCAGGTAGGGTTTATAGTTACTTGGGAATGGACCTGCTCCAAAAACTTTAACCTGGTCACTCAACTTAAAAATCTAGGTCAGATCCAGCATCCGAAGCAAGTGTGGTAGTGTCCATCCCTAGATGCATCATCCATGTAAGTTTGGTCCAGGTAGGGCTAATAGTAACTTGGGTATGGACCTGCTCCAAAAACTTTAACCTGGTCACTCATCTGGAAGATCTAGGTCAGATCCAGCATCCGAAGCAAGTGTGGTAGTGTCCATTCCTAGATCCATCATCCATGCAAGTTTGGTCCAGGTAGGGTTTATAGTTACTTGAGAATGGACCTGCTCCAAAAACTTTAACCTGGTCACTCATCTGGAAAATCTAGGTCAGATCCAGCATCCAAAGAAATTGTGGTAGTGTCCATCCCTAGATGCATCATCCATGCAAGACTGGTCAAGGTAGGGTTCATAGTTACTTGGGAATGGACCTGCTCCAAAAACTTTAACCTGGTCACTCAACTTAAAAATCTAGGTCAGATCCAGCATCTGAAGCAATTGTGGTAGTGTCCATCCCTAGATGAATCATCCATGCAAGTTTGGTCTAGGTAAGGCTTATAGTTACTTGGGAATGGACTTGCTCCTAAAACTTTAACCGGGACGCCGATGCTAACGCCGACGCCGGGGGTATAGCATAAGCTCATCTCGACTTCGTCAAGGTGAGCTAAAAATCATGAAAGCTTACGTTACATTTTCATTTTCAGACTTACGACTTAGGCCATAATAAAAAAAATTCCTAGATTCTCATCCCTGCCTGCCCCGATTTTTTACCCTTGCCTCGATTTTTTTTATTTCTGTTTTTTTCCATCTTAATTCTGATCGGGATAGGTATTCAACTACCATTCAGCTTTCGTTTTAAATCCTGCGAATGTCGGCATGATTTTGACAGCTGACAAGATGGTAACTACTGTAATATTTATTTAACAAGGATCATTGGTTGTAAAAGATTGGTGAAGATGTGTAGGAAGAGATATGCATATTTAAATGGACCTCTAATATGACTTTTATTCGGGCATTATAGATAAATTTGCACCAATTGATCAGATCAACAAAAATCTGCACAATGGAAAAATAAAAAATATAAAATAAAATCCGCCCACCCGCCTCGATTTTTTTTTAAAAATTTGGATGAGAATCTAGGAATTTTTATTATGGCCTTATAAACAAGAGGCCCATGGGCCAAATCATTCACCTGAGTACTTTGGCTAGGGAAAAGCAAAAATTAGTACAGTTTTGAAAAGTTTAAATATGTAAAAGTTGTCCCCAGGGGGTGGGGGGTGGGGGGTGGGGGGGGGGGTGAACAAACTTGAATCAACACTGCCTGAGAATTTGACTAATCATAGCTTTATTAAATTTTTCAAGAATTTTTCCTATTTGTTTCATCTTATATTGTGCTCTTGCCCTATCCCAGGCGACATGCTTTGAACACACTTGAATCTACACTAAATGAGGATATTTCTGAATTAATATAACTAATCATGTCTTTGCTATTCCTAAGAAAAAAAATTTTATTGATCTATCCTTTATACTCCTTTGTATAACTTTGATCCCCTGTTGTGGATTCTGTCTATTCCCAGGGGGTCATTTTAATCTACATTACCTGAGGATGCTTCTACATTAAGAACCCTCTACACACTGCACACTAAAGAGTTCTAATCCCATGGTATTTTCATGTAGTTAGGGTGATCTGCCCTTAGATGTAAAATGAAATAAATTGAAATCATAAGTTTATTATTCAATTTGGAATCAATTCAAGCATTCTGAACATGTCATTTATCCTATTTGAATTAAGTGAACACTCTATTTGCATGCATTTTTCCCATTTAAGTAAGCAAGAGTGATATCAGCTCACCACCACTTCATTATCTTTGAATATTTTTACTGGGGGTAATTGGCAGGTATCCTATGTTGAAATTTAAATAAATGAACTCCATATTTATATCTTTGTATGATATAATTTTCTCAGAACCCAAAAAACATTTTTCATTCAGGTGTATAGAGGGTCCTTAATATGACTAATCATAGCTTTGCTGTTCTTGAGAGGTTTTTAAAAAAAATTTCCTTTGTATTTTAATGTAAAACTTTGATTGCCCATTGTGGCCCAACTCTACCAAAAGGATTCATGATTTGAAAAAACTTCATTCTACACTACCTGAGGATGATGCTTCCATAAAAAAATGACCAATCATGGCTTTGCTGTTTTTGGGAAAAAGATTTTTAAGGTTTTTCCTATGTATTCCATTGTAAAATTTTGATCACCCATTGTGGTCCCACCCTAAATCCAAGGGTCATGATTTGAACAATCTTGAATCTACAATACCCTAGGATGATTCCACATAAATTTCATATTTTCTAGCCCAGTGATTCTTGAGAAGAAGATTTTTAAAAGTTGCCATTATATTTTCAGCATTACTAATTTGTAATTATCTCCCCTTGGAAGAAGGTGTGGCCCTTCATTTGAACAAACTAAAATCCCTTTACCCAAGGATACTTTGTGGCAGGTTCGTGTGAAATTGGCCCAGTGGTTCTTGAGATGAAGTCCAAAATGTGGAAAGTTTACAGACAGACAACGGACACCTTTGTATTGCATAAGCTCTTCTGATCTCTGACCACTAGAGCTTAAAAAAATCTGTTTAGTGTTAAATATCAAGAAAGGGGTACTTTATGGGTTGAAAAATCAATGTGAATGAGGTGGATTTCTTAATTATTCTTTATCTTGAAAGCTCTATGTGTTCTTACAAAGCAAACCCAGATCAACTGTTCCACAGCTTACCTGGGAGCAAATTCATATATTGAGAAAATTAATACAGTTGAAGTGAACAACACCAAAGCCTAATTTCTTAGAGATTTTTATAGGTTAATAATAACTCATTAAAAACTTTCCATTCAAGTTGTAAAACTTGTGAATGTCTGAACAAGAAAAACTTGGTTTCAAGTAATAACAGTTTAAGTTCATCACTTACCTGCAAATAACTTCTTTCTTTTTAAGTAGAGAAAGCAAATAAAAACACAGGCTAATGTTATACACACAATTCTGCAATAAAAGCAAAAATTATATGTTGCATTTCTTGTCACAAATCAAAACATAGATTATTAAAATTTTTGAGAGAGATTTCCTTAAATTTCATAAAACCACATGCACTAGTGTCTAGAGCACAAATATCAGTACACCAATTCTGGTCTACACAGGTAGGGTAGGATCATTCAAAAAAAAAAAAAAAAACCAGTGCACTACACAATCACTTTTCTGAACTAAATACTGTGGAATCATTTTAATTTGTGGGGGATCAATGTTAGTGGACAATCAAAATTTAAATTGGTAATGGGGATATAACTGATAAAAAGACAAATTATTGTTCATGGGGATGTTAATTCATGGGTTAGGGGGAGCCCCAAAAATCCAAGAAAATTGGTCCCCTACAAACAATGATGATTTCACAGTATGGTAAAACACGGTTAAAGTGAACATGCTGTTATGGAATTCATGCTTATAGCAGTGATTTTCATTCCTGTAATTTTAAAACAAGTTATGAACTTAAAGATAACAAATTATATTTACAATGTATCAAAATTATTTGTCTCTGGCACAGTGTTTTCCTGTATGCCCTCATAAGATGGAAGATGACACTGCAAACTTGACTACTGACATGATGGGGAACATGGGGAATGTCTCGTAATCTTTACAGACCCTATTTCTAGTGCATATGGAAAGTGTATATGTTGTCTTAAAATCTACGTATATGTCTGAATTATCATCTAAAGCTAAGGGTGCTACTTTATTTCACATTTTTAAAATTTCTGTTGACAAAAATGTATTAATTTCAATAGCAAATAAAATGCACTCCTAGGATATGCCCATCTGGAGCTAGATGATGCATATCTATTTATGTATACTATAGTCACAGGCCCTTATATCCCTTTAAAAATTAAGGTGTTAAAAAAATAAAGGTATGGAACTCCTTACATAGGGTACCCACATTCGCCAATATTAAAATTAACTTTTAAATCAAATGATCTAAAACTTTACTTTCTATTCATAACTACAGTAAAACTCATTTAGTACGAACATGGATATAGTGAATTCACGGTGAAGTTTTTCGGGATCCCCGCCAAAATTCTTAACAATTCTTTGTAAAATTTTACGGTGATAACAAACTCTGATATAACGAATCTACAGATATAGTGAACTGATTTTGAGTCACATAGAGGTTAAAAATAATGAAATTTACATCTTTTATAACGAATTTTCAAAGGTCACAAAATTTCATATATTGAACTCACTTTATTTTTGGTATGTATTTGTATATAAGATTTAATTCATAATAAAACCTTAGTTATCCAAGACATTTTTTGTAATAATTGCTTCCCTAACATATTCGGTAGTAATACTTGAAGGAAAACATGTATATTGCGAATTCGCTATATATAATTATAATACGAATTGGTTACACGGATATAACAAATTACGAATACAGCGAATTAAATTCATGGGTTCCCAGGACTTTGCTATAACTGAGTTTTACTGTATTCACAAATAAACAATCTATGTTACTATGAAAGTTATTTCTGAAATTCCGTATACTTCCCGAGATATGCTGAAATCATCTTCCAAAATTGACCTTATTTTTTTACTTGACATTAGCTTGGGCCTCTGAATAGTTACACTAATTGTAAAATGGGAACGATGGGACAAATTCTTCCCAGAATTTATTCTATAATCTCTGAATATTTGTTTATTAGTACTCAGTTTCTACAAAATTTTATCTGATTTGATCATATGGTCTAAGTTACTACAAACATTTTAGAGGTATAATCTTTAAACTAGAAATATGTCCATAGGACATGAATGCCCCGCCGAGGTTATATTAGTAATGCAAAATGAAAATTTGTATTAGTGTATGAAATTTGATGAGAATATCTTGAATAGTTTCTTTAAAATTGAAATTGAAATCTAAAAAGTTGTATATAGATGATAAAATTTTACCAAATTATGTATTAGTGCATAAGCCTACATAAATATATTTTAAATGGTTTCTTTAAAATTAAGCAAAATGAAAATTTAAGAAAAGTGAGGTCAAGGTCACAGGAAAGTTCAAGGTCAACCGTTTTTGATGCAGTTAAATAGTTCTCACAAATATATATCAGCATATCAAGTTTGATAAAAATATTTTGAATGGTTTATTAAAAACTGAGCTAAACACTAATTTAAAATAAATGATGTTAAGGTCAAAGGAAAGATCAAGGTCAAAAAATGTTGATGCACCCCTGCGAGATGATATTCATGACTTAAAGAACTTTTATGAGTTGTTCATAATTGTTCATGAATGCTCATAAAAGATTCATAACAGCTTCATAAAAGTAGTTCATGAATTTAATTCATGAACACATTCATACTGAAAAAAATTTATACTTCATGAACAATGATGAACCTTAATTCATGAAATTCGAAAAAATCTTCAACATTACACAGCAACACAAGTTTCATGATTATTCATGATTATTCATGACTCAATACAATTTAAATTTTATGATTCAAATTTATTGATATTGAATTTTTAAAGTACAATTTTAATTAACTGAGTGTTCTCCATTGGTAATTGCTTAACATTACATGTATTACAATACTGTTCAATGTTGAAATGGAAAGACTAAATAGACTGTAGAAAAGCTTGCTGGAGCTTTTTTTTAACATCATTATAGACTATCAGTTACATAAATTTAAGTCTTAAAATGCAAAATATGTATACAATCGTGGTACATACATAACATGAATTGTATTTTCTCATGTCCATTTAAGGATACACCAAAGGTTTTTTTCAAGATTTTCAACAATTTTGAGATTTTTGGCTAAGAAAAAGAAGTTAATCACTGCTTTATAATGCATGTAAAATTTTTGGTAATTATGAAATGATTTTCTAATTATTTAACAATAATGAAACATAAACACTACCACATGTGAATGTTCCGTTATTGAAGCTTCTGATTTGATCTGTGACTGCCTGCTCATGAAAGACGCAATAAATCACTGTGACCACTTGGGGAATTCTACACTAGCCACACAGAGGTTATCAGTAATTAAACTACAGGGACTCTAGATTTAGAGAAGGAGATCTAACAGATCACTGATGACCGTAAAATAGGAGGTGGAGCTTAGCTCTTGTCATTTTGCCGGGAAATCTTTCTGATTCAGAATTGAACCTATTTTACTTAATTAAAAGCATCTAAATACAGAAAAGAACCTCCCATTCTTGTGAATATGCATGAAAAATATGGCTAAGTGACAGGTATCCAAAGCTGAATCTCCAAGGTGTCATATATTTCTAGCTTTGACAGATTTTGTTGTGTAATGGGTTTTTGCCCTCTACTGTAAAGTAAGATCAGACAGTTTGTGGTATTATTTCAAAGGATTCAGCTCCCTTATTTATTGACCAATTTCTCTGAAAATTGGATGGGTTGCTTCTCAAATGTGTGTTCACAAAACCGTATCTCAGATTTTTGATATCTAGCTTAGTTTTGGAATTATTGAGGGAAATGTTAAATTAGGCTAATAAATTGTTAACATTGAAGGACAAATGGCTGTAACTTTTGAATTAGAAGATTAATAAAAAATCTGAGATACAGTTTTTAAGTTCAATCTTTAATCTACCTTGAGGCAAAATTACCACTTTGAGGGGTTAAATACAAAAAAGTTGATTTATAAAATATTTATGCATTAAAATTTACATTAATATTTAAATAATTTTTAAATAAGTTATTTATTAAAGTTTAAATTACGATAATTAAATAGTAAATTTAACAAGCTTTCAAATGATATATACTTTTATTATGTTATCTTTGATACTGAAAGAATTACATGCAAATTAAATTCTGGCATTTGGAAACCTTTGGTGTATCCTTAAGAAATACATGAATCATCAATGTTTTCAAGTAATGATAACCATCACTCACAGTCCAGTATGTTAAAAAATACTATTTGATCCCTAAAACTTATAATTTATTATCTGAAAAAAAGCCTCCATGCCTTTTGCAACATTTTTGTTCATGGGCATAAATGATTCTAAAATTTGTATCATGGCTGTGGTGTTTTACCTTTGAAGTAAAGTGTACAATAACTGGAGATACACCGATGGGCGGAGCCAGCAAAAACTGTGCTGTGTAAATAAATTATTGAACACCAAGGCGATTTCAACATTTTAAATTACATGTATGTTGAAGAATTACAGAATTAAATGGGCTTTGTTATATACAAAGACAAAATTTCTGCCAATGAAATAAAGGTCTTTCACATAAATTACAGTGCACATGTATCCCAAAATACGAAATGTTTTATGGAACTCTGCAAATATTCGATCTACTGCACTGAGAAATCAAGTTCTTGACATGAATTCCACAAATAAATCACACCTATTGTCAGGCGCGCAGCTGCCTATACGCAAGTACGCAACTGCATACACATCATTTCAAAAAAAAAAAATCTACATGGGAGAGAGCCAGAGAGAGAGAGATATCGCAATATCATCCACCAATATTTTCGTTTCAAATTTTTTTTGGGTCATATTATTTCGAATAAAATTTTGCGATAGTATGTCTTTACAATCAAATATGAAATATATTATTAAATTATTACCAAATCCAAATAAATTATCTATTAGTGTGTAAGTATTCTATAACATATTGACAATTTTTGAAGATATTTGAGAAATTAAATTTTAATCATATCGTTGAATTATATAATCAAATAGTTTATAATTTAAAATACAATAGTTTTTTTAACTAACATTTATTATACTTGTTTCTGAACATTATACTATACAAAGTGCAGACGATACCAATTAATATATCGGTAAAATATCCAGCCTCAAGTACTTGTATAATAAATTTCCGTGGAAGAAAAACTTTGAATTGAAAACATATTACTTAGTGATTGAAATGTTTGGAAAAACCCTGGAGTTAGCTTCCGGGGGCTTCGCCCCCTGGGCCCCCGTCAGGGTTTCACCCCGAACTTACTGGGAGACTCGGGGCAGCCCCCCAGCCCCCCTGCCGTTCTCTGCGTACACTTCAGCTCCATTCTGGCTACGCGCCTGATTGTAATAGAGTTTTTTTTTAGCAGGATATACCATCTTTGCTGTATTCTTTGCTCAACTAGAATAAAGTTCAGCTGCACTGCATCCATAGATGACGAGTTATTAACAGAGCGGGTATGATTTGAATCGCAACCTCAATCGTTTTTATAAAACGTCGTTTGATTGGACGCTTCTGGTAGCTGATTTATAACATCATTACTGATTAGTTAAGCAGTAACGCGAGCGCCAAATTTTCAATAGATTGAAAGGAAGGAATGTGTGCATTGCATTGTCAGAAGAGTGTCGATAGATCTAGATTCTGTCAACATTTTTTTAATGGAGTGTTAACTCTTATATTCATAGAAAGGAAGGACTGCAATACAGAAAGCATGTGGTAAGAACATAATTTTTTAATTATTTTGGTTCCAAATTTGTTGATTAGCACTTGTTGCATGCATGCCAAACAAACTTGATTTTAAAAAAATGTAACTCGGAGAGAAATATAATTTAAGTTATTGTTAAATGAAATGAATTTAATGAAATATATTTTAAAAATTTATTTTAAAAAACTTGTGTGTGTTGGTCTCAGAATATTTTTTTTTTAATTTTATAATAAAAAATGGAAGGGGGGATGCATACATACCCCCGTGTGCCCATGGTCTAGCTCAAATTGAAGAACAAAAGGAAACTTGATTCTAAATTGAAACTAAAATCATTTTTAAATTTTCTTTACAGGTTAGAACAAATTGACTTTGACTCGTCCCTGAGGATTCCTGACTCTTTAAAAATTAAAGACCAAGTGTTCTGTATAAAAGACAGGTAATTCCTGTATTTTTTCTGGCCTCCAGTTGCAGCATCACCACAATTCCCATATTATTTAAAAGTATCCTGTTCCCTGTAATATTTATTTCTATTTGGCACATCATTTATATACATGTATATGTATTTTCAGGGAGAGTCAGTGAAATGAAAAACAAGGCCTATTGTAAAAGAGCATAAGAAAAAAATTACCACATCATGATTTAAAGGACGGATTTCAATTTTGGATGAATTAGCGAGTGATCCAGCAGACACCCATAGAGAAAAATTCATTTTTGGAATGTCAAGAAGCAAAGTTGACAGGGATAACAAATGCACCACAGGCATCTGACTTACTTGAACGTGCCAAAAGAAGAACACAAGCGTTGTTTAAGATTCTGAAACTGATCCAGGCTGTACATGTAATTGTTTAAGAGTGTGTTGGCTAAAAGCTGTATACATTTATAAATTCAGTGAATTAATACATTGCATTTAGTTTAGAATACTGTAGTCATAATTTATATATTATCAAATTTTGAATAGAATATTTATGTACATGTATTTTGAGGGTACTCACAGTAATTTGGCCTTCTGTCAAATTATGTAATTCAAGATCTGAATAATATTCTTAAAAAGTTCCTGAAATGTTCATGAAAGATCATAAAATTGGACACTACGATTTCATGAATACTATAAGCAAGTTCATGAATTTTCAAGAGTGGTAAGTAGTTCATGAACGACCCACTATTCATGAATATTCTTTAACTTGGTTTTCATGAATAAAATTCATGAAATCATGAGTGTCCAATTTTAACTTCATAGGATCTTCATGAATATTTCATGAGCAGATTCAAGAATATAATTCATGAACTTTTCTTAAAAGTTCAAGAATTATTCTTGATACTCTCGCAGGGGCAGTGAGTGAGTTGAAAAGGTTACATCAGTATGTATTAGCATATGAAGTCTGATAAAGAATATTATGAATGGTATTTTTAAAACTGAGTTAAACACTTATTTAAGAAAAGTGAGGTCAAGGTCAAAGGAAAGGTGAAAGTCAAAAAATATTGATGCAGTTGAATAGCTCTCATCAGTATGTATCAGCATATCAAGTTTGACACTAATTTAAGAAAAGTGAGGTCAAGGTCAAAGGAAAGGTCAAGGTCAAAAAATGTTGATGCCGTTAAATAGCTCTCATCAGTATGTATCACCATATGAAGTTTGACAACACTATATTGAATGGTATTTTTAAAACTGAGTTAAACACTTATTTAAGAAAAGTGAGGTCAAGGTCAAAGGAAAGGTGAAAGTCAAAAAATATTGATGCAGTTGAATAGCTCTCATCAGTATGTATCAGCATATGAAGTTTGATAAAAATATCTTGAATGATTTCATTAAAACTGAGCAAAACACTAATTTAAGAAAAGTGAGGTCAAGGTCAAAAGAAAGGTCAAGGTCAAAAAATGTTGATGCAGTTGAATAGCTTACATCAGTATGTATCAACATATGAAGTTTGATTACACTATCTTGAATGGTATCTTTAAAACAGAGCTAAACACTTAAAATTTAAGAAAAGTGAGGTCAAGGTCAAAGGAAAGGTCAAGGTCAAAAAATGTTGATGCAGTTGCATAGCCCTCATCAATATCTATCAGCATGTGAAGTTTGATAAAAATATCTTGGACAGTTTCTTTGAAACTGAGCTTTGAACAGAGCTAAACGCAAAGTGTGATGGAAGGACAGACGGAAAGACAGAAGATGGACATGACAAACACTATATGCCCCGGCCATATTCATGGTGGGGCATAAAAATCAAAGGGTATATTATACATTCCAGGAAAATTTCGTTCAATCATAGTACTTTTTACATTAATAAACAACATGGCTGTGAAGAGGTCGAAGCAAACGTTTTCTAAATTTTTTTTCGCGAAAGGAATTATTACCGACTTAACCTTACAATCTGGAGTAAAAAATCAACTTTAAAATGTTGAAAGATTGTGCAAATTCAATGCAGCTGTTTGCTGCAGTTCAAACACCATCTGTATACATGTGAATAACCAGGGCCCAAGCTAATGTCGAGTAAAAAAAAGTAGGTCAATTCTGGAACTGATTTCACCGTATCTCGGGAAGTACATGGAATTTCAGAATGAACAGATTGATTATATATGAATAGATATGAATAGAAAGTAAAACCTTAGAGCATTCGATTTAAAAGTATTTTATTAGCAAAAGTGGGTATCCTATGTAAGGAGTTCCATACCTTTATCTTTTTTATACACCCCAATTTTTTTTAAAGCAGAACATGACTCGTAAATAGGCATACGCCATTTTCGATAATACTATCTATGATATCAGCACTGGGGTATACTCTTAGCATTCGTTACACCTGACTGCTTTATTGTCACGGGTATCAGGGTGGAATGGCGACCTGTGTTCGTGCTGGTTATCTTGCATTACCTTTGTTTACATTTTATTGCAGTTGTGCAAATATTGTAAGTTTCTTTGGTATCTTACTTTCCTGCATTATTTAGAAGTACACAGTTATTTTTTGTCGCTACCGACTGCTGTAAAGCATACGTCCGTCTACACCGGTGACAATTGAATATACTGAGCAGTGACTAAGTGAGCGGCTTTATATAGGGGCCCTCAGATATAGTGAGAGACCAATCGAATATGGTGGACAAATTTCTTTTACAAATCGTGTTCAGCTTTAAGTCAGATTTAAGCGATCCAAAGGCCTGTGACTATAGTCACAAATTATGACCCTGTCATTTACAACTACATTGGAATAAAATTACTGTAACATCCTAAAGTTCTTACACAGAAGAACACAAAAGAACTTTCTTTGCTTATCTAACTAAAAAGAGGCCCATAGGCCATAACCCTCACATGAATCCACTGCTGTTCTTCATCAGCAGATTTTCCCACTATATATTCCTTTGTTGAATTGTGATCTCCTATTGTAGTCTCATGGCCCCACCCTAGCCCTGGAGTCATGATTTGAACAAAAAATGAGTGGACTTGGAAAAAAGCCATAAACTGGAGTTTTATAAAAAAAATTTTTTCTTTTCATAATATAAACCAAAGATATCTTAACTGCATTCTTGATACTTATATGAATACTTGATACTTATATGAATACAAGTAATAGCTTTTGAAAAAGCTTGCCTGACTAAATCAGTCAATATCTATGGAACGTATAAGCAGGAGAAGTGCTAAACGTTCTCGTCATCAAGGAGCGACATAGTCGTGATACTTCATTACACAAGATGTACAATTGACTTTCTCAAATGCCGTAACCAAATATTAGAGATTAACGAATAGGTAAGACATGCCACTGTTTGGTCATTTATTAGTTAGCCCACGGGCTGACTAGTTACATTGGGATGAAACTGCAAGTGCACTTGCATTGATTGGAATTCTGGGGAAAATAGTTAGACGAGTCATTCTAAAGAACTTACCAGAGGGTGCGCTTCTTCATGCACACTCTCTGGTCAGTGACAGATTGATGAGATGGCCTCTATTTATAGACTGGTCTCTTCCAAGTTATTACTATAGTATGGGGATATTTTTATCAATAAAGAGAAAGGTTTAAAACATCAAATGCCTGTGGACAATCCAAGAAAAAGGCACGAAGATAATTTACTTAACATTTGGCGCAAAATGATTGTGTCACTCCTTTCACAGAAGACAAATAGACTGATCCAGTAGTTTAAAAACACAGAAAAAATGTTACATGGACATGTCCGTATAAAGAATCGCAAAGAATAAACAAGTGCATGCAAAAAAACTGACGGAAGTAAACACATCATTATTTTGCATTAGTAATATGATTCTTTCTTCTACAAACTTTGTTTGTTTAAATGCAGGTAACAAATTCTGATGTAAATCAGCTTGCACACAATCCAGCTCATTAAGTATGATCGCTTAGTTTTGGACCATGGAAATTTTGGTACTTTTACTGCCTGTCGCACGTGACGTCAGGCAATAAAATGCTCTTTTCAAGAAAAAATAAAAATAGGTCCATGGGCCACAACGCTCACCTGAGTCACTTTGGCCCTGCTGTTCTGCATCAGCTTTTTTCCCAAATACACATGTATTCCTATGAAAAATTTTGATTGTCGTTTATTGCCCCACCTGATATACTGGGGCTGTGATTTGAACAAAAATGAATCTACACTACCAGAGGATGCTTCCACTCTAATATGATTTATCACAACTTTGCTGTTCTTTGAGTAGAGGAGTTTTAAAGATATTTCCCCTATGTAATCCCTATTGTGGCCCCACCCTAGCCCCAGGGACCATGACCTGAACAATTAACAATCTACACTACCTCAAAAAGCTTCCACATAAGTTTCAGCTTTTCTTGCCCAGTGGTTCTTTAGAAAAGGATTGGTAAAGATTTTTTCCTATGTATATATTTCAATGTAAAACTTTTGATTTTCTATTGTGGCTCCATCCTACCCCAAGAGGCCTGATAAGAACAACTTAGAATCTACAGGATTCTTGTTTGCTGCACCACATCAAACCTAAGATGTAAACATAGGTAGAGACTGTTTCTTCGCCAAGCGAACAGCACTAAAAGTGAAAGTCACAGGTCTTTCAGTTGAGACCTTAAAAATCGAGGTCCTGTGTCACAGAAGGCGTTGGCACAATAAATACCCCTCACTGCTCAATGGCCCTGAGTGCCAAGTATAAGTCTTAATTTAAAGCCCTTGACCGGCATATGGTGATGTCTCTATATAAGTTAAAATTCTCTAAAAGGACATTAAACAACACAATCAATCTATCATATTTCAATGTAAAACTTTGATTGCCTATTATGACCCAACCCAACCCCAGGGGGCCATGATATGAACAATTTAGAATTTACACTACCACAGGAAGATTCCACATAAGTTTCAACTTTTCTGGTCCAGTGGTTTTTGAGAAAAAATATTTTTAAATTTTTTTTCTACATATTTCAATGTAAAACTTGAATTCCCTATTGTGGCCCCTCTTTATCTCTATCAGGGTTCATGATATGAACAATTTTATTTCTCACTACTTCAGGAAGCTTCCACATAAGTTTCAGCATTTCTGGCTTAGTGGTTCTTGAGAAGATTTTTTAATGACCCCACCAGTTTTTGCCTTTTCTCAATTATCTCCCCTTGGAAGGAGGATTGACCCTTCATTTCAACAATTTAGAATCCCCTTTACCTAGGGATGCTTTGTACCAACTTTGGTTAAAATTGGCCCAGTGGTCATTAAGAAGAAGAAAAAAATGTGAAAAGTTTAAAGACGGACGGACAGACAGACAGAGGGACAGACAACAGGTGATCAGAAAAGCTACTAGAGCTTTCAGCTCAGTGAGCTGTGAGCTAAAAAATACTGAAGGCATGGGACCAAAGATTTCTTGAATATCAATAGATAATCAGGGTCAGGCTTTTTTTGTCATCTTATAACATAGTCAGTGCATGTTTAAGAAAACTGTAGTTGCATATTGAACAAAATAATGTTACAAGGAAAGGAGATGAACTGACAAATGTGCACCCTGCAATATGTGCTCATACTCACTTTTCCAGAACTAAAAATTTGTCCATAGGACATGAATGCGCCACCCAGGGTTCTTTAGTAATGCAACATGAAAATTTGTATTAATATATGAAGTTTGATTAAAATATCTTGAACAGTTTTTTTAAAAACTGAGTTTTATACAAAATAAATAGTAACATCAAAGGTCATTGAAAAGGTCAAAGTTAAGAAGATGTGTTTATGAAACACTGATGTCCCCTTATGACAGCTCTTAGCGAAGGTTGAAGTTTCTCAAATGCAAGTCAAACTCCAAAGTCAAGGGATTAAACATGTTTTTCCCCAAAGAAAGGGCTTGTCTCACTGAATAAACTTGTGAAATACGAAAGCACAAGCACTAACCATTAAAATGTTATGGCCAAGGTAAATTTTTTTAAATCGTGTGTCAAAATCCAAGGTCAAGGTCAAAGTGTCAAATTAAAGGTACTCAGGGGAGGACCTTGTCATAACAAATAAACATGTAAAAAATTAAAACCATAGCATCAACTGTTCAAAAGTTATGGCCAAAGGTTAAAGTTTTTCAAAAGTAGGTCAAACTCAAAGGTCAAGGTCAAAATTGTTGGTATCCAAAGAAAGGTCTGGACAAATGGAATATACCTGACAAATATGAAGGCTGTTGTACTAACTGTTTAAAAGATAAGTCCAAGGTTAACTTTTTAAAAAGGGAGTCAAACTCAAAGGTCAAGGTCAAAAGGTCAAAAATATTTATATCCATAGAATACACTTGTCAGAATGAATACACATGTGAAATATGAAGGACCTAGCTCCAACTGTTCATAAGTTATGGTCAAGGTTGAAGTTGGGTAAATTCTTGCAAAATTGAGTCAAATTCCAAGGTCAAGAGGTCAAATATGTTAGTACTCAAACAAAGGCCTTGTCACAAGGAATACACATGTGACATATGAGAGCCATAACTCCAACCAATCAAAAGTTATGAGCAACAATGTTAGAGTTTTTGCCAACAAATAGACAAACAGATAAACAGACAGACAGGACAAAAACTATATACCCCTGAATCTTCGATTACGGGGGCATTAGAAAAATTGAACACAGTTGGTAACTTCTCACCAGATAATATATTCAGTGCAAAAGCTTAACATTACATAACAAATACTTTGAATTGTTTCTTTGAAACTGAACACAAATTTGGAAGGTCAAGATCAAAAAATGTTGATGAAGTTGAATAGCTCTCCTAATTTAGGAAAATCCAAGTTCTAAATATGTATAAGCATATGAAGTTTGGTAAAAATGTCTTGAATTGTTTCTTTGAAATTTAGCTAAACATACATTTGAAATCAAGGTCAAAGGAAAGGTCAAGGTAAAAAATATTGATGCAGTGGAATACCAATAACCAGTGGAATAGCACTAAACTATGATCGTCCATTGTGGCCCCATCCTACTCCCAGGGGTCATGATTTGAACAAACTTGAATCTACACTACATCAGGATGCTACCATATAAATATGACTCATCATGGCTTTGCTGTTCTTGAGAAGAAGATTTTTAAAGATTTTTCCTATATATTTCTATGTAAAACTTTGATCCTCCATTGTGGCCCCACCCTACTCCCGGGGGTCATGGTTTTAACAAACTTGAATCTACACTACCTGAGGATGCTTCCACATAAGTTTCATCTTTCTTGGCCCAGTGGTTCTGGATAAGAAGATTTTTATTTTTTTCTATGTATTTCTTTGTAAAATTTTGATCCTCCATTGTGGCCCCACCTTACCCCTGGGAGTTATGATTTTAACAAACTTGAGTCTACACTACCTGAGGATGTTTCCATATCAGTTTCATCTTACCTGATCCAGTGGTTCTTGAGAAGAAGATTTTTAAAAGATACCATTAATTTTTCACTAATTCTTAATTATCTCCCCTTGGAAGAAGGCATTGTCCCTTCATTGAATCATCTTTACCCAAGGGTACTTTGTGGCAAGTTTGGTGGAAATTGGCCCAGTGGTTCCTGAGAAGAAATTGCAAATGTGAAAAGTTTACTCACGATGCACACCCGCACGAAAACGGACGAAAACAGATAGCAATAGGTCACCTGAGTGACTCAGGTGACCTAAAAAGTGAATCCCTGCCATCCAAGGAATCTTTACTACAAGACTGCATGGTTAAAAATAGACCATTGATTCTGAAGGAGGAATCAAAATATGACAAGTTTATGCACCACAGGCAATGACAGACAAAAACATCTAGCAATATACCACCTGAGTGACTCAGGTGATCTAAAATAAAATTTGAAGAGCATTTGAAAAGTTTTGAATATTGTTTGACAAAATGTAAAGTTTAAAGTGTTTCTGATATCATTTAAAACATCAGGAAAATATATGTGTAGTGTGATGTCACATAGTATTTTTGTGATATATGTGACTCATACAAAAAATGTCATAATCCATATTCATTGCAGAAAACTTTAAAATATGCATCACACAATAAAAAAACAGAAAGACCTAAATTAATCTACTTACATTATTACAATTATTGTTATGGTCTCCAAGGAACTTGAATCTAGAAGTAAAAATTTAATGATACTGACAAAATATATTTATAAAAACATATTTAAAACTATTCTCTGCTTAAATGTTACAGTTCCACATACCATGTATAAAATATTTGACCAATTGACAATCATACACATAATTATATACAGAATGTAGCCTCATGAAATGCATCAAAAACTGTCTACTGGGGCATTTGAGGTTGTCAGTATAAGCTGGTCTATGTTAACACTTGATAAAACAAAACAAGAGGCTCATGGGCCTTAATGGTCACCCGAGTATAAAACATTGAAAAGGATCCATAGAAGTACAACTAAAACAAAATAAACTGCTAGATGAAGCTATGTTTCCCAAGAGTAAGAGGATGATCAGGGATCAAGAAAATAATTGGTCTAGTACTCAGTAATAAAACTTAAAGTAGATCTATCTATTTGCCTGTACTTGCACTCATTTGTCACCATCACCATGCAAACTAAACTGTTATTGAACCATTCTCATTCCCTCTCACAATGGCTTCTCTTGGTCATTGAAGAACTTTTAATACATACAAAGATAAGGTATTTTTGTCTCATTTTTATTTATCTATTATTTACAAGTCTATGTGACCATTAAAAGCAATGAAAGCTCCCTTACAGAAATTTCTGATAAGTGACTTATAAGTGATTTATTCATTTACTTATAAGTTGTTTATTCTGGATTTATACTTAACTGATACATTTAACTTACAAGTGACTGATAAGTGACTCATTAGGATTTTATATGCAAATGAGGTGCTTGACTTATAAGTGACTTATAAGCCAAGTATTAGCAACTTTTGATTTATGCAAGTATAGTCACTTATAAGTGACTTATAAGTCAAGTATTAGCCCTTCATACTTTATCAAGTATGAGTCATATATAAATCACTTACAAGTGAAGTACAGCACTGCCTTTATGATCTTAATTTAGAACAGAACTTCCAATCATGCAGGGGTTGGATGATGTTCAGTTTTTTTTTACATATACATATGCATCTGTACTTTAGATGAAATAATCAAGTTAACATTTTATGAAAAAGAAATCCCTCTGCTATGACATTCTTTGATGATGCAACCTTTACATATTATTTCACTTCATAAACAAAAATGTTGGGAAAAAAGTCAATAAGATTTTTAAAATGACCTTGAGGCTTCTTCATTTTATGAAATCTGAAAGCAACTGAGTCAATTGATTCAAAATTTGAGGCAAAGGAAGTTAAAATAAAAAGATGATGTGAATAGAACCTACTTGTTGTACCTGATAAGAAGGCAAACTCAAAATAAATTTGAAATCTCCAACAACATCCTTTCACAGACACTAACTTAGTTTCAAATTCCTGTTGTAGACAAGGTTTCTGATTGGTTAGCTTTGAATACACACAATCCAACTCAAGGGAAGTCTAGTATAATGTAAAAATTCTAAGTCCACACTTATTCTGGATAATACCATACTGATCTTCACTTATAAGTGAAGTATAAGTGAAATATTCACTGATATGTGGCTAATCTTCACTTATAAGTGAAGTATTAACAAAATTTGTTCCTCACTTATACTTACTTTGACTTATAGTACACTTATAAGTAAATTTCAAAACTTATAGGTGACTTATAAGTTGCTTATAAGTGGATTATAAAACACTTATAAGTTTCTATTGTTTTTTTCTGTAACATTTTGTATTATAAATCATAAAAATTCTTGTATAATTCTCTTATGCATTTTCACTATAAGATCATAAGAGCCCCATCCTTACACCAAAATCCCTGACCCAGGGGCCATGAATTTCTAAATATTGGTAGAGTGCTCAATGCTTAATGGCAATAGTTCAACTGTATGTCCAGGAGTAAAGAAGATTTTTAAAGATTGCATTTATTTTGATGGTTTTTGCACCATCCCTCAGGCCCCAGGGGGACAGGGACCACAAAATTTAAAAATTTTGTTCCCTTTAACTCTTAGATGCTATATGCTAAAATTGGTTCAGCGGTTTAAGAAGAAGCTAAACATACGTAATCAGAGTTTACAGAGCTTACCTCAACGAATGTTGTCTTTAAGTTTGGCAAAGTCCCACACTAAACTAATAATCTAGTAGTGTGCATCCCTAGATGCAACATTTATGCAATTTTGGTCTGATAGGGCTTGCAGTTACTTGGGAATGGACATATATAAAAACTTTAAACTAGTCACTCATCCAGAAAATGTAGGTCGAATCCAGCATCCGTAGCAAGTTTGAAAGTGTCCGTCCCTTGATGCATCATCCATGAAAGTTTGGTTCAGATGGGCCTTATAGTTTCTTGGCAAAAATCTGCTCAAAATACTTTAACCTGGTCACTAATCTGGAAAATGTAGGTCAGATCCAGCATCCTAAGCAAGTTAAATGGAAGAACAAGGGGAGTTCGAGCTAATTTTGAAAGTAATATGTCAAATCTTAGCTTGAAGATAAGTTTTATCTCCAGACCTAAAGTTACATATAAATTACAGTTATCTCATACTACCTTCAATCACTTTATTTCATCCAATTAAATTTTCCTTGATACATGTATGTACATATAAAGATTTTTTTTCTTTTTACTGGTATTGTTCCTGCCATGTTGATCGTCATATCGGAAGCCAATTGAATGACTTCAAACTTTGATTTGTCAAAACAATTCAAATAAGGCCTAATTAACATCCACACTGATAATTGACCTGTACATACAGAATGTAGTAGTCAGCAATTTTTATGTATATCCAAGATTAGGTTGATAATTGTAGATCATTAAATATTCATGACACCTTATTTTTGCAAGATAGTCATTTGATATTTATAAAAGAGAAATAATTTTCACAAATTTTGCAAATTGTTCTATATCATCTTTAATAATAGAAATAGTTGTTAGAATGAATATCTTTAGAGAAGAAGGCTTTGCATATTTGCAAAAAAAAAAAAAAAAATAGATAAATAAATAAAATTCTTACAAATAAAAAGTGATTTACAGTACATGACAATTTTATTTCCTGGTTGAAATTTCTTATTATGTATATAAGATTTTTTTACTCCTTAAATAATCACCGCTTTCACTTGTGTTCCTGGGGTCTGAGGTATTGGATTTCACAGTGGTGTTTGAAACAGCTTTGAGATCAGGTTCACACTCCCTGTCCTTGATGCTAGAGCCATTGAATGTTGTGATAAAGCCTTGGGGGCATCTAAAAAGGAATATTATCAATTATAAGATGTTACGGTAAAATTACGCTTAACTTTCAGTAAAGTTAGTCAATTTTTTTCCGAGAGTTATTATACATAATAGTGTTTATTTAGAATGAATACATATATCTTTGAGAATCATTAGAAAAATCATCATTTTTCTCTCAATATGAAAATATATATGAAAGGTATATGCTGATCCTGTTTGACCTTTCAGTTTTATCTTACGACCCCAAAATCTTGTTTTCTGACAGATCAATCTCAAACAGGTCTGGACCTCTGGATTTTCTGATGTCGACATAAATTTGTACATTAAATAAGCTATGTTTATTTTACTGACTGACGTTACTACCAGTCAGCTGAGTGAGTTGCAATGCAAATTTGGGCTATTACAAGTTTCAGTGCAAGTGAAAATGAAGAGTAATTTTGAGTTTCCTTTGGAAAATTGTTTTTGACTTTTTTTATATATGAATAAAAATAAATATTAAAAATGATGTATATTCTTTCATATCTATGCTCATATTTACAAAATTTGTTTTATGAAGCCTTCTATCAACTTGTTTTAATCAATCAATTCATTTATTTGACAACACCATCATACATTAATTGGTATAAAGTCATGAATACAACAAAGAATAACATATATAAAATCAACAACAAAAATTATTCCAGTAAGCATATTAGTTATGTTGAAGTTTTTCTTTTCTCTAATATCAAAGCACTTTTTCAGAAAGTTACATACTCTTCTAGCAATTTTAATACTTGGAGGGTTGATAATGTCAATAATAGGGTTTTCCTTCATGTAACATTGAGCATTAAATATATCACATATTGTTATACCTTTAAAAATTAGTTCCTATATAAATAATTATATACTTTAAAAAGTCTAACATTCCTAATGTTTTACTGAGTGGTCACAAACAAATCGATGTTTGATTGCAGAGTGAGATATTGGACCTGTGGACGAGATATTGGACCGCTTACGTCACACTGTGGGCGGGATTATCTAAATCTTATTTGCATTCGTTAGTATGGAAGCTAGCAGCAAAAGAAAAATGTATAATTACAAAAATAAATAAATAAATAAATAAAAGGTATAACAAAACATTTATTGACTGGGTTCAAGGGCAAATGCGTTTCGTCGACCCCTCGAAGCAAACTGTTTGCCTTCGGCCTAACAGCCTCAGGCAAACAGTTTGGTTCTTGGGTCCAACAAAACGCATGTTGCCCTCGAACCCAGTCAATAAATGTATAATATTGTATACTATACTGATCATAACTAGGACAATAAAGTACAAAATGATTTTCATTTTCAATAAAAAGTTTACAAGAATGACATACACATTTTTGGAGACAGAAGGAATGTAGGTTACATCTTTTTTTTTGGTACATGTATTTGTAGCGTGTATATATGAAAAATAAATATTGCACAGAAGACAGCAATTGTAAAGCTTTGTCCAGTCTCCGGGGCCATAAAACTTAGACGAGCTCACTTTTGATCTCAGTCTCACTTTTACTGAAGGAATGTATAAGGGAAAAGTGAGACTGAGATCAAAAGTGAGCTCATCTAAGTTTTATGGCCCCAGAGCCTGGTCACTGATCCAGTTAGAATATATGTCTAGTATTTTCAAACACTTTGAAACTATTTAACAGATTTCATATTCCCAGCGAATGACTGGTCAAAACATGAATGTTAAGAACTGCATTGTTGTTCAGACAGTTGAATCAGTGAAAGAAATCATTTATCTCTTAAATGCAGCAATAAAAACTTTACACGTTTTTGGGAAAATTAATAATTTGGATTTTTCTCTCCAGATTGCAACTGTTACAAAGGAGGGAGTCATTTCTGGGAAAATGGAACACATTTGGATTCGCACATTTGTATATTCTATTTTGAATTTCGACTTGTCTTTTATTGTAAGCTTCTTGATTTATTTATTTTGATTTTATCATAATTATCATCATAATTATATATTAAGATTAATGTAAGTAGTATACATCAATACAAGTTAATTCAGAGAATTTGTGTCCCTCTCTTAAGGAAAAAAAGAACATGTGCAGATCTAAAAGGGGGGGGGGGGGGGGGGGGGGGAGTGCTCCCACTGGAGGAAAAACACTTTTCGCCACTTTTCACAATGAAAGAAATTGCATTCTTATGTCTCATAACAAATGTATATGCTATACACTCCACATTAAAGAGCATCAATTTGATCTGTTTTTAATCACGAACATTGTTTTAAAATATTGTATCCACTTAAAAAAAAAACTTATATAGGAATTATTTCTACATTTATTCAATTAATTTGGTATTGTATATTGTGAAATAAAGCAAGCCAACCCTTGACAGTGGATGTCCTCTTGTTCATAAACTTGTTTTGACCTGGTTGGGGGGGGGGGGGGGTTACAGATTTAGTAAAGATATATGACATTGTGTTTTTAAATGAAAAAAATTGTATATTTAGTGAAGATCAGTTTTAATCATATCAGAAATTTATTGTGAAAAGAAGAAATTAAAAAATCAGGGGCCCATTCAACAAAAGAACTTACGACTAAGACCGAAAACTTTAGTTGATTGTAAAATTTTGCAAAAATTAATGATTCTGTTTACAACTGCTAGCGTAAAAGTATCTTTCTACATACCTATAAAAATATTACAACCATTTTGAATTCTATTTAATGTAAATTAGAAAGTTATTAGCAGAATTAAATTTTGGTCTTAGTCGTAAGTTCTTTATATTTGTAAAACGGGCCCCTGGAGGTTTAAAACATGGCTCATTATAACAAGTTGGACACACATGGCTCATTATAACAAGCTGGACACAATGTGTATGCAGATTAAAATTTAAAATAATTAGAAATAATTCAGTGTAATTGACAAGATATTGTTTCCAAACCCTTATCTCTTTCACTCTTAGTCAGTGTCTGGTATAATTTTTCAACACACACACTATTTGAACTTTAACCAGGTAAAATTTGCAGCCAGGCTCTGCAATTTTTCATTATATTTCCCTACATTCGGTTTTAAAAAACGATCTATATAGATCCAGATCTATATAGTCCTTATAGTAAAATCCACCTGTGACGTCTCTCTTTTGTTTGAGAGCTCCATTATTTTTCAGGAATGGAGAGTTGCAAATTACACTGAAAACAGAATTTGTTATGCTCATATTCTCCTTCCCGTACCTCTACCGAGGAAAGAACTTAGAAAAATTTAACAAATTTATACTTTCACATAAAGAAAATAAATGTGGCACTGTTGAGAATCAAACCCGGTACCTTCACCTTCAGAGTCAGGTACACATCTCACTACGCTATTGAAGCTGTTGAATGACAACAGATTTAAATAACTTCTTTCGCCTTACTTTCTCTATATAAATAAATACTATTAATATGTTAAATGTATATTTACAGTGTATCTTATAAATATTCTTTATTATATATTACAGTCCCTGAAACGTTCTACTTTCCCAATTTTCCGTTCGCTCACCGTTCGTTCAGCGTGCGTTCACCGTTTGCTCTCCGTTCACAGTTTTGCATTCACCGTGCGCTCGCGTTCACAAAGTGTTCTGCGTTCGCTCTTCGTTCCGTTCACTTTGCATTCACCTTGCATTCAGCGTTCACCTATCGTTCAGTTTTCATTGTCATTCGGAACTCCGAAGTGAAAGGACTTATCTTTTTGTAGGTTAGGAGTTACAGGTTTTTTAATTTAATAACTAACATACCGTGTTTGAAGAATCATTATTTCATGGGGAAAAATATCTACGATATATATTTTTATTATTCTAACTTAGCTGTTAGGTTATTTATTAAATTAATCTGGAAAATAAATGTTGTTATAAGCACATTCTGTAGCTATGTAGAACGATGCTGGAATATTAAATTTAACTAAGGACAATGTGCAAATACTTCAAACACTGCAACATTTTGTTGTTTTGTTAAAGACAAGTCGTTAATGGAGATATAATTACCCAAGTCAAATAATTACGCAGCAAAATTACGAAAATGTTTATTTCTAACATTTTTTTTTTTCACTTACTACAGAAAATATGATAGAACTAGTTCTGAGAGTTATACATAGTACTGCGGATATCGTGTTAATTTATTATTTTTGGAGCGAATTAAATTGATAGTGTGGTTTAAGAAAATATTTATTTAAAATGTAATGCACTACAGAATTTTCTCTACTATAATATGTAAAGTCTACAGTTACAGAGAAAAAAAATCTTTCTTCACCGTAAATTTATATGTTTGCCATTCGATATGATTAATACCCCCCCCTTTTCCCCCTAAATCGGTTACTTAGTCAGTATTGTATTTCCGGAATATTTTAATTAACATTTTTAAAAAAAAAAGTTAAGGTCTTTTTTAGAACAAAAATTTCAGTCTCAAAACATTCATGCATCTAAAAAAGTCACAAAACAATAGTAGTTCAAAATGTACACGTGTCGGCGGTGGTATTTGGAATTGGCAGAGAGTATGTTTCAAATTCAAGTGTTAATGCCCAATGTATTTTATTCAATTATTATTCAAATGTTGGAATCAAATCTAGAAATGATAAAAATAGATGTTATAACTTGTTGGTAATACTCGCACTTCGTCTTCGATGTGACGAAACTTTCACACCTGCACAGTGTCGAATGATTTTGATTGACCGGACAAGCACGTGGACTTCGTGTGAACTTGAAGCAGGAAAATAAAAACGAGTATGACTGTCAAACAAATGGATATGATTTGTTGATTAAAAAAAGTTACTTTCACTGTCTGATATATTTAGAAAAAAATTTCAGAGTTTTTGTTTGATATAGGTACAAATATTTAGTGAAGCCTGAAATGGGGGGGGGGGGGGGGGGGGGGGCTAAAACGGAATATCTATCTCTCTCTCATTTGTCTGTTTAATAAAAACTATAACAGCATATTACTTGAATATCAAGTTCTGAAAATTGAATTTATAACAAATAATATGAATATGTATCTTTGTATTATCCTGTCAGAGTATAATCACGGCCATCTACAGATAAATGTAGAAGTCTGCTCAATAAACATGGCGGTAGGAACCTGGGTGGGGGAAGGGGGGCAAGGGGGAGCCGTGCCCCCTCCCTCCCCAATAATTTTGCCGATATATAGATTACTATAGTAAACATAGATACTATATGCTTGTGCCCCCCGCAATAAAAAGTCTGATGACCTTTTTTTTCGCTTGTCAGGAAATTTTTGGTAGTGCCCCCTCAACTATCAACTGAAAATGAATGACTGTGCCCCCCCCTCCCCCCCCCCCCCCCAAACCGAATTTGCTTCCTACGGGGCCTGAATAAATCATCATGAAAAATAGAAATGACACATAATATATTATTGTATTAAAAATTCAAAATACGAGCGTATAAATGCAAAACGTCCACTGACCTTTGTAATTAATTATTTTTTTCATTACTTTACACAAAATCGCTTTAACACGGAGATATAGGAATGAATGTTACAACCACTTTAATTCATTTTATAAGTCAGAAGTTTTCTCTGATTTGTTATCAAATAAGAGTAAACATTTTTATTTTCCAACTAAAAAAAAATATCTCTTATACTTCAGTGTTCAGCAACAATTGCAATGTTTTAATGCGATAAAAATCGTGTGATTAAAAACTTAATGTGCATGCATCGTATTTCTCAGGACAATATTGGAGAATTTATTTTATTGACTTATTTATTCATTCATTTATTGGTTTACTTATATTTATTATTGATTGATTTATTTTTTTTGCACCTGACATTATAAAACAATAAAATAGTTTCAATGCAAGGAAAAGATCAGAGGCATTCCGAATATATCGTTCATCTTACGTTCACCATTCGTTCACCGTTCACTTTGCGTTCGTGTTTGTGCTCCGTTCGCGTTCTGCGTTCGCTCACCGTTCACACATCGTTCACCAAGTTGCGTTCAGCGTTCACACATCGTTCACTCACCGTTCGCTCTGCGTTCGTTCACCGTTCGTTCAGCGTTCGCTCACCGCTCAAGTGGGAAAGTAGAATGTTTCAGGGACTGTAACAAACAATAATGACAAGCATTTAAAAGGTGGATTTTACGTGATTTAATATACTCATAGCGCTCCATTCCTTAAAAGCAATGGGCTTTGGCTCCATTACTTTTAAGGAATGGAGCATTACTCATACATTAACCTTAAGAAAGCAAAATATCATGTTTTAACAAAACATAATTTTTGGTCAACTTTGAAGTGACCTTGAGACCATGCCCTTTGCCCTAGGGTGATGCCTTGAACAATTATTAATCTACAACATATCTTCATCCTTTTGTGTAAGTTTGGTGAGAATCTTCCCTGTGGTTCTTGAGAAGAAGATTTTTTTAGCAACCAATACTTTTGTTTTTATTTTCCTAATTATCTCCCCAGGGTCACATCCCTGTTTTTAGTATACAGTAAATGAGAGCCCTAATGGCCCAAGGATACTCTGTGGCAAATTTAAATCATTTTAATGGCTAATGTTAGAGTAAAAACATTGGTGGTGGTGGTGGTGGTGGGGTGGGGGTGTCCCCAATAAATTGACAACATATACAATACAGTAGTGTTACCTCAATAATGATGCCTAGTGACCTTTTTTATTCCTTGCCAAGGGATTTCTGTTGGTTTGTGCTCCCTCCCCCCACCCCTCCAGCTATTCCTTCATGCCCTTCCCACATGGAAATTGCTTCCAACTGTTTTTACAAAGAGTAAAATTAATCCTTGTATTAGGATTTTTCATTAGCATTTCTGGTATTAATGCATACACCAACAAACGGTATCTAGGATCCTACTAAAAGTTTGCCCCCTTCATTTTTTCAGATGTTATTGGACTTTACTAGAAGGTCTATGTTGGAGAAGTGCTGCTCAATGCTGCTGACTTCACCAGAAGCTCTGTCTAGTATAAAAGCCGCTCAATGCAGATGACTTTACCAGAAGTACTGTCTTGGACAAATGCAGATAATTTTTTTTTTGATAAATTTAGTTCCCACCCACCAACCCATTTCTTCTGATTTTTCATGACTTCTTACATGAAGTATGAACACTCCTCCCCTCCCTGCATGGAAATTGCTTTAAACTGTTTTTACATGTATAGAGTAAAATTAATCCTTGTATTAGGGTTTTTTATTAGTAATTCTGGTATTAATGCATAAAGCAACAAATGGTACTTAAGATCCTACTAAAAGTTTGCCCTCCCTCCCTCTTTTTTCCAGACATTATATAAGCCTTTAAGCCCCCCCCCCCCCTCCCCGGGTCAAAAGAGCTATTGAATTATTTGCTCGCAAGTAAATGTGGGAGTTGGATGTTTTGTGTTTAAGGAGAAGTACTCATTCTCCTATTTATTCCTTCCTCCCCTCCACCATTAAAAAATTACCGAATCCGCCATTTTTGTTATTATAGTAAATATAATATATGATAGGGTATATTCAAGCATGTGTGTTAAATATATTAAAGATAACAAAACAGGCAATATCATCTATCAGCAGTAGCAGTAAGCAGTGAGTTGGCAGTAAGCAGCTGGCAGTAAGCAGTTGGCAGTAAGCATGCAGTTGGCTGTCGTATATGGAATTGCATAATATCCAGCCTTTCTTTACATATTTTATTAGACAGTCATATTTCCTGACAGCAAATTTTAAACCATGAAACATCTTATTTGCTAATCAAACTTTTTTTTTCATTTTCTCTGAAAAAAAATGCCCCCCCCAAAATTATATAAAACAATCAAGAGCTAATATTGGTCTTTCAATGCTGAAACCATAGTTTACAAGAGGCCCATAGGCCACATCACTCAAAATTCAGTTCAGTATTGAGAAGCTTTGATGCATAAGTGGTCCCGACCTACCCCTAAAAAGGGACGGGGGAAGGGGGGTTATGTTTTGAACAAAATTGAATCTACACTAACAAAAGATGTTTACATATTTCTTTGTGACATTTTTTCCTACAAGTTTGAACTTTCATTATGGTCCCACCCTACCCCTGGGGGTCATGGTTTGAACAAATCTGAATCTGGCTTTGCTGTTCTTAAAAAGATTTTTTTCTACATATTCCTATGGAAAACTTTGATCGTCCATTGTGGCCCCATCCTACCCCCTGGGGTCATGATATGAACAAACCTGAATCTACACCACTTGAGGATGCCTCCAAATAAATATGACCAATCATGGCTTTGCTGTTCTTAAGAAGATTTTTAAAGATTTTTGCTATATATTCCTATGTTAAACTTTCATCATCCATTGTGGCCCCACCTTACCCCCAGGGGTCATGATTTGAACAAACTTGAATCTACACTACCTGAGGATGATTCCACATGAGTTTCATCTTTCCTGGCCTAATGGTTCTTGTGAAGAAGTTTTTTTAATGATGCAATTAATTTTTCACTAATTTGTAATTATCTTCCCTTGGAAAAGGATGTGGCCCTTCATTTGAACAAACGTGAATCCCCTTTACCCATGGATACTCTGTGCCAAGTTTGGTTGAAATTGGCCCAGTAGTTCTGGAGAAGAAGATGAAATTGTGAAAAGAATACAACGGCGACGACAACAGACAATGGACGAATTTCGATCAGAAAAGCTCACTTGAGCCTTTGGTTCAGGTGAGCTAAAAAGGGATATCTTAAAGATCTATTATTAACTCACAGGAGTTCGCGTACCTATAAATTTAACCGAAATTTTCAGTAAATAAAAAAAAATACATAATACCTATAATAATTATAGGTATTACATATTTTTTTTTTATTTACTGAAAATTTCGGTTAAATTGATAGGTATGCAAACTCCTGTGATTAATTAAAATTTTGGTGTGGCATTCCTCCTTAAGGACATTGGCAAGTCAGGGTTTTCTAGAGAAAAAATGTTTAATACATGGGTTTTTCACTTATAAAATAATGATTGAGAGATCTCCCATGTAGAATTCTCTAAGTTGTGAAAATCAATAAAGCGTATGTTACAGAGGTAAATAAAAGCACATGTACTTCATTTAATGCGTAAAATCATCTTGTCTTACAACCAGAGAGAAAAGTAGTCATGGCTTTGTTGTACATTGTATTCAAGGACAAAGAGCCAACAGGTCGTCATTTACCATAGTTATGCTCAGTATACTGGGAATGGCAAAGATGTGACATATGCTGAAAGGTAAACCGACTGAGAACAGTTCTTAGGATGTGTGAAGGAAGCAGCATTTAGTAACGAGGCATAAAAAATAAAAATAAATCCATGCCAATATTTTTATGACAATGTATTTCAATCAATTCAGTCAAAATACATGATAGAAAGAAGGTTGGCTTGGTACGTTAAACGATCCAGAATATAGCCTGTTTAGTACATTTAAACCTACTCAAGAGTTCTTCGAAAGTTCTAAACGATAACCAGGAACCTTGCCAATGTCCTTAGATGATGAAAACATTGTCATGTGTTGAAAATGCCTTTCATAAAATGTAGTATACCTGACATGTCAGATAAACCTTTTGGCAGTCAAACTCACATGAAAAATGAAACTTATTAAACCTTTTGCTCTTGGAATGAAGAAGAAATAAATTTCCTTACTCTCGATGTTTTTCACATTTTCCCAATCCTTTCTTTTCTTTGAAGAATCCAGGCTTGCATGGCTCAAAAGTACCTGTAAAGAGAAAATTTAACTTATACAATTTTGGATTTAAACTAGCTTATGGAGCATCCTATCAAGACAAAAATACTACCCCCCCCCCCCCCAACTCCCAACAAACTCACAACAGGGGAGGAGAGAATTCCCCATATCAAATTACTGCAACTCTATTCAATTACATAATTACCACAACTTGACCTAGTGTAATTGTCCAATTAATATGATGATGCTATATAGTTCTCTCAATAAACAATACATGTATTTGTGATATTATTAGTAGGAGCCTCTGCAATTCAAAAGCTTTTAAAGAATGGCTTATCCAGCATAATCTTTGCTTTCACTCAAGGTCATGGCTCACCCTGACAAGTATCTCTGCATTACAAACTTAATTATTCTAGGACAAAAATTTCAGTAAACTCTTTTTGTTTCAAAACCTTGACTGTCAAAATGACCACAATTTAGGACCATACATGCATCACATGTAACTTGATTTGTGCTAGGCTTGAGATTCCGATGTTTCACCACAGAAAATTGGAACCCTGACACAGAACGGGACAGAAAAAGTTAGGTATGTCATGTGCCATCTTTTGAAAAAAAGTTTGGTCAGAACCTCTAACTTCAAGATTATTTATTACAATTCAATTTTTAATCATATGTGAATTAATCAATTTAAATCACACAATATTCAATTTAAAAAATGTGAACAAAATCATAAAGAAACAATTATTTTTAAGGATAATTAGAAGAAAATTATTCATATGCATGCATTTATTTGTAATTTAATATCTTGGAACTTTAGTCCTACATATTTTTGATCAGAGAATTTTTTTTTTTTCGTATAAAATGCTAGGAATATTAACAAAACTTACAAGAGGCCCATGGGCCAAATCGCTCACCTGAGCACTTTGGCTACTGCTAGGGAAAAGCAGAAATCAGTTCAATATTAAAAAGTTAAAATATATAAGTGGTCTCACCAAACCCCCTTGGAGGATGTTTTGAACAAACTTGAATCTACTCTACCCCAGGATGCTTCCATATTCATATGCAAAAGCTTGATTATCTATTGTGGCCTGCCCTGCCCCAGGTCATGATTTGAACAAACTTGAATCTACACTACCTGTCAGCAGGGTCAGAGGATACTTCTGTGTTAATATGACTAATCATAACTTTGCTGTTCTATAGAAAATGATTTGGAAAAATTTCCTATATATTCCTATGTATAAAATTTATTGCCTTATGTGGCCCCACATACCCCAGGGGTCATGAATTGAACAAATTTGAATTTACAATACCTCAGAATGCTTCTGTATTAATATGACTAATCATAGTTTTATACTCCTAGGCAAAACTTTGATGCTGTGTTGTGGCCCCACTCTACCCTAAGGGGTCTTGATTTGAACAAATTTGAATCCAATATATTACCTGAAGATGCTTCTTAAATACTGTATGTGTACTTAAAAAAGCGGGCTTCATATTTTAGCGGCTTTGGCGCAGACAACAATGTGCTAATTTGTGATTACCATTAATCATAAATAAATGCAATACATGGTGCAGATATGTGTAACACTAAATTATTATTGTGCCAACCACTCTATACCCAGTGATCGCACTTAATTTTGAATATGTCAATTTATGTAAACATACAATTATAATATGACTAGACTAATAATAGCTTTGCTGTTTTTAAAGATATTTACTATGTATTCCTACATCAAACTTGATCCCCTTTTGTGTCCCCACTCTACCCCAGGGGGTCATGATTTGAACAAATTTGAATTTATACACTTCCTTAAGATGCTTCTGTATTAAAGCTGACATGAACTCTTAAATACACAAACATTTTCATCCTTAAAAACTTAATTTATCCCCATTCACCTTTCTCCACCATATTTCTTTCAGATACCGCAATATTTCTATCAGATTCCTAGCCAAATTTTACCGGCTATAAAAACCCAAATGCATTTGTTACACTTGAGTGTTATTCTAGTGTGGTACTCGACCTGTACACATCTCCGATAATAAAGTATTTGAAAACATCATGAGTGAACCTAAAACATGTTTTAAATGTTAATTAAACAATGAAAGACAATGTATGAAAACAGATAGTGATAGGTCACCTGAGTGACTCAGGTGACCTATTAAATTGTTTAGGGACAGACAGAATTATAGATGACAGACACCTTAATATTGCATAAGCTCTTCTGGTCTGTGACCAGTAGAGTTAACAAGAGACCCAAGGGCCTTTACAGTCACCTGAGTATAATACAACCCTGAGCATTGAAGATTTCCAAAGAATTAATGAATTTTTATTATCCAGGGGCCATGAATTTCATAATTTTGGAAGAGGCACCTTTGCTCATCATAACCAAGCAATTAGTCTGCTATATACCCAAGGGCAGAAAAGAAGAATTTGAAGAATTTATGCATTTCCACTATCTGATCAATAGGTTTGTTCCCGTTTCGCACACATTTGAAAATTGCTAGTAGGAAAAATGTGTGCGAAATGGGAATTTGTCCAGGTAAAATAATAACTTAAATCCTATAGTCTATACTATACTTTCTGAATAGGGGTATATAATTACTCATCCTAAACCAAGCACTTTGTTTATCTGCTAAATTCCAAGGAGCAGAGAAGATTTTGAAAGAATTTAAGAAGAGGCACCCTTACTCATTATAAATATGCACTTACTTTGCTTAATACCCAAGAGCATAGTTACTACAGAAGATTTTCAAAGAAATGATGCATTTTCACTATGTAATTAATGGAATCCCACTCTAACACTTGAGAACCGACCCAGGGGCCATGAAATTCATAGTTATGGAAGAGGTACTTTTGCTTATCATAATATGCATTTATTTTTTTTAATAGCCAGGACCAGAGAAGATTGATTGAATGATTGTATATTGTTAAATATCCCTTTTGAAAAATTTTCATTGATTGATTGATTGTATATTGTTTTACATCCCTTTTGAAAATTTTTCACTCATATAGAGACATCACCATATACCAGTAAAAGGCTTCAAATTTAAACCTATACTTGGCACTCAGGCATTGAGCAGTGAGGGTTCTTTATCCATCCAACACCTACCGTGACAAGGAACCTCGGTTTTTAAGGTCTCATCTGAAAGACCCGTGACTTTCACTTCTAGTGCTGAGCACTTGGCAAAGGAACAGTCACTACCTATATTTACGTCTTAGGTTTGACACTGCATGGTGAATGAGAATTGAACTGGGGCCTCCTTATCACGAACCAGAGAAGAAGATTTTTAAAGAAATAATGCATTTTCACTGTATAATTAGTAGAGCCCCCTCCCTAACACAAGAACCCCTGACCCAGAACCCATAAATTTCACAATTTTCAAAGAGGCACCCTTGCTCATAATAACCATGCACTTAATTTGTCTGCTGAATATACAGGGGGATAGAAGAAGCTTTCTAAAGTATTTGTGATCCCACCCAGCTTAAGAACTCCTAACCCAGGGACCATGAATTTTACAATTTTAGTAGAGGACTCAATGCTTAATATTTACATTAGCAAATGTCTTTCCTTATATGACAGAACAATTTAAATTGACATTCAAATTTCAATGACATGCAGTTGGTCATGTGATCAGACTTTCTTGCGTATAGAAAGCAAACTGTGCGAGCCATTTAGAAAGTTCCAACTGTGACGTTACATGACGTCGTAGGTACATGTACGTTATGTTGCATTTTCATAACAAAGTCTAAATAGAGCGTATTTTTCTTTGCAACACAAATAAAAGTATAAAATATAAATATAAAAAATAAAATATCATCTAAAAATGATATCTTATTTCTTAATTACATTAATGCCAGTTTGACTGCTTGATGTCTAGGAATGAAGAAGATTTTTAAAGACTGCATTAAATTTCTATGCTTTTAGCTACATCCCTCAGGCCTCTTGGGTGGCAGGTACCATGAAATTTACTACTTTTGTTTCTTTTCACCCATAGATGCTTTATGCCAAAATTAGTTTCGTTGAAACTGGTTCAGAAATTCCAATGTTCAAAATGCCTGAGGACTGACGAAAACAGATAGCAACAGGACACCTGAGTGACTTAAGTGACCTAAAAATACAATTGTGTAAAAAATTTCACATTATTCTCTTATGAACTTTCAAAACTTTTAAGATAAATCTCACATATCTTATGATAAGTTGATTTCAATGCATAAGAAATATGACATTCTACAATAAACTACAGCACAGCTGACACACTTTGAGCACAAACTATTCAAATTTAATTCTTATGTTCAGAGGAGCATATTTAGATTTAATGTTTATACAATAACATTAATATATTTTGAAAGTATGTACATCAATACTCAGTATTAAGCTTGTTTTATGTTTATTGTCACCAGTGTAAGAGGAAGCAAAACAACTTACAATCTTGAGTCAGTTCAATTCCTTCTTCTAAAGAATCCTCCAATTTGGATGACCTCTTGCAAATCATATAATCATGGCCACAGAAGCCTCTGTCTCTGTCACACTCACACATCTTTCTTCCAGTGACCCAACATTCTGCAGGATTTACAAGTTTAGCTTCTGGAAAACAATGGTAATCAAGTTAAAGATCACCTTGACAATTAACTTAAATTGAGGTAAAATCTCATTTCAAATCAATGATTGGTAAGATCCATTGTTTACACACAAGTTCAACATTTAAAACCTTGAATTTTTTTTTACTGAAGAAGGTTAGTAGTATGAATATATTTTACCAAAGAAGGTAAGCAAGAATATATTTTACCCAAGAAGATTAGTATGAACACCGGGTATATTTTACCCATTAAGATTAGTATACCAAGTTTGGTCAAGATAGGACATCTAGTTAAATGTAAATGGACCTGATCCAAACATTTTAATCTGATCACTCATCCAAATACATATGTAGACCAGTTGTAAAATCTCAAGCAAGTTTGGTGGTGTTGCATTATTAGTTATCCTGGTTTAATCAAGTGTAATCAAGAGTAATCAAGATTTACCCTGAGTCGTATTCTAAGTACTCTGACTTAGTCTGAGGCCAAATGCTGCAGGGTGTATGGAACAACGACAAGGATGACAATGATGACGATAGACAACGGACAAATTTAGATCAGGAAAGCTCACTTGAGCCATCAGCTCAAGTGAGCTAAAAACAAGAGGCTCAAGGGCCTTGAATCACTCTTCTGATAAATTGTATAACCTGTCACTTCTATTTGAAGCCTCTATCTATCCTGTTTATTTAGACAATTCCAAAAGTAGGTCATCATGACCTAAATTTTGGTTAAAACACTCTGATGCATCAACTGACAAAGTTCAATGATTTGAAGCCTCTTTTTATCTTAAATATTCAGATATAGTAATGAGATTCCAAAAGTAGGACATGGTGACCTACTTTTTGGTTAGTACACTCCCAAGACCCAAAATGCCTCAACTGACAAAGTTTGATGATTTTAAGCCTCTTATTATTTGAAATATTTAGATATTGTCTTGAAATCTTAGAGTAGGTCACTGTGACCTACTTTTAAGATGACACATTCTAAGGACTCAAAAAACATTGTTTATATTTTCCTAATTATATCCCCTTGTTTAAGGGTCACATCCCTAGTTTTAGTGTAAACAAGAGCCCTTTGGTCAAGGACACTCTGTGACAAATTTGACAAAAACTGGTCAAGGGATTCTTGAGATATGGCCCATATTCTAAAAAGTTTAGGCACACCACACAAATGGCCATAGCACTAGCTCCTTGAGCCTTTGGCTCAGAAGAGCTGCCTGTAGGACTTATCAGATTTTTTTTCTACCCCCAGTCGATTTTACTGGCCTTGAACCCCAGGCTTGTGGATTTTGGAAGAGACTGCCTATGTATCCAAATAAATTTTATAACCATTGGCATTTCCAAAATTGGTGTCTCAAACTATTGATAAGATTTACTATGTGCTATGATGCATCGTGGCATCATGTTATTTAGATTTTTGCTAAAGAGACAAATGAATTGTGAGATCATGTAATTTACCCCCCAACTTCATGTGTGTGTGTGAAAATTTACACCTGGCTTTATAATCAAATCTAGAAATTTTTTGCCAGATAACTAATGAGTTGAACTCTATGATTTTTACATCCTCAGAGTTACAGCTTTTAAAAATAGACAGCACCACCATGTAGAGGTGTATGATATTACCAGTATATCAGTAGATTGCTGTATGACCTACCCCGATTATACATGTATACTGAAAATAAGATGCCTGTATTTCACAATATTTATGAAAATACTTTTTGAACCTACTGAAATAATACTTGTTACTTGACCCCAGGCATTTTAATCTCATTAAAGAACTAATGTTAAAAAAAAAAAAATTATTATTACTTCATCAGCTCCCAGAAAGAGGGGAGCTTTTCATTCACTGTTGGAAAATGTAAAAAAAAAAAAACATTTTTACAGGGTATATAGGTTACATGTATAAACGTGGTTAAAAAGTCTCATGTGGAATCAAAAGGATTGATGTCAAGGTGCATGGTGTTTAGTCCAATGAACATTTTACAAGTAATGACCAATGATGCTTTCACTGATGCTGTGTTGTATCAATTATTTTTTAACAACTTTCATGCCATTTAAACACCTTCATGCGATACCAGAAACATGTATATTAAAACAGTACATAAAGACAAGGCTCCAGCACCATTAAACTAACACAAACTCACTTTTGATCACAGTCTTACTGTTTCACTATAAATTTTCAGAAAAGTGAGACAGAGATCAAAAGTGAGCTTGTCTAAGTTTTATGAATCTACACTACCTGAGAATGCTTCCACATAAATGTGACCAATCATGGCTTTGTTATTCTTCGGAAGAAGATTTTAAAAGATTTTTCCTTTGTATTCCTTTGTAAAACTTTGATTGCCTATTGCAGTCCCGCCCTACCCTCTGGGGTCATGGTTTGAACAAACTTGAATTTACACTACCCGAGGATGCTTCCACAAAAGTTTAAGATTTTCTGACCCACTGGTTTTTTAAGAAGATTTTTAAAAGATGCCATTAATTTTTCACTTATTTGTAATTATCTCCCCTTGGAAGAAGGCATGACCCTTCATTTGAACAAACTTGAATCCCCTTCTAGCCAAGAATACTTTGCCGCAACTTTTGGTTGAAATTGGCCCAGTGGTTCTGGCCCTGGGATCATGAAACATCTTAAGCTTAAGTCAAAATCTTTCAGTTGTATTAAAATGTTGTAAATGTCAAGCAGACCAAAATTAAAATATTTTTCAATATTGCTTCACAAAAGTGTTGCTATCTGCAAATTTAGAGATTAAGTCAATAATTAATAAACATTTTACAACTGATTGAAAATTTGACTTAAGTCTAAGTCTGTTTCATGATCCTGGGGCCTGGAGAAGAAGATGACATTGAAAAAAGTTAACAACAGCGATGACAGAAAATGGACAAAGGACAAGGTATGCTAACGACCGGATCTGGCCCCTTAATTGATATAAAAATCAGAATACAGTTAAAATTGTGATAGTTTGTAGTTAAGAACTTAAAATGATGCTTGTTTTAAAACCAGCACTAATTTTAATTCAAAGCTTACACGGACGCCACAAGAGGGTGCAGAAGTGAGACATTTTCCCGAATTTCCTCAATTTTGGCCGAATTTCATCAAATTTGAGATATTTTTGAGACATTTCACTTTGGGAAACATAGAGCACAAGCTTGCCTATCTGAGATTTTTATACATAAGAAGCATACTAGTGTATGAAATATATCAATTTGGTAGATAGGCAAGCTTGTGCTCTATGTTTTCTGAACCAAAATGTGCTGTAAAATCGATGAAAATTTGCATAAAAGTGAGAAAATTTGGAAATTTACATATTTTCTAACCTTCCTGTGACCTCTGTGTATCCCATAACTTAGAAACAATACTCATTTTGTGGCAGGGATGACAACAGGTTTTTAATTGATAAACTGTTGTATCATTCTAAAAGACACCCCAAACCAGGGGCCAAAAAGGGGTCTTAGCCTATCTTGTCCTTTGAGCAGAAAAGCTCACTTAAGCCTTTGGCTCAGGTGAGTTAAAAATGTAACAGACCAGATGAGGAATTGAACCAGGGCCCCTGGGACCACTACTTAGGTACTCTACCAATTGAGCCATCCAACTGGGCAATTGAGCCCTGGTTTGAATCCTGGTCTAGTTTTTCACATTGTTCTCCTCTTCCTAAAGAGGGGGTAGCATTTTTGTTCCAGGGCTTTATTTGCTACTTACTGATAACCAGAAGCCTCTGACTAGACTGTACCTCTACTGGTTTGTACTTATAACAAAGGAAGATAAAAGTAGCACTTGGACTTGAAACTTTGCAACAGCAATAAAGATCATTGGTTTAGTCCCTTTTTTGTGGAAAGATTTATTGCAATCAGACTAAAACTGTCTGAGGAGTAGCCTTTTAAAAGAATTTTACATAAATTTTGATTTTAGTAACCATGGCAACATCATTCATCAAAATCAAAAACCGATAAAGACAATCATGTATCTCGGTATAGTCTACTTGCATGCCAAGTTATATTAAAATCAGACTAAAACTTTAAGAAGAGTAGCCTTTTGAATGTATTTCACAGCAATTTTTAATTTAAGTAACCATGGCAACACTTCACCAAAATCAAAAACTGATACACAGAATTAAGTATCTCAGTATAATCTACTTTTGTGCCAAGTTATATTGAAAACAGACCAAAACTGTAGGAAGAGTAGTGTTTTGAAGTATTTCACAGAAGTTTCTTTTTTTGTAACCATGGCAACACAGTTCATTGAAATGAAAAACCGATTAAAAGAAATATGTATCTTTGAGTAGTTTAAATGTGTGCCAAGTAATATTTAAATCAAACCAAAACTGTAGGAGGAGTAGCATAATTTGAAATTTGTTTACAGACATACGGATGGATTAACAGACAGATGGACTGACGACGGACACCTTACTATCGCATAAGCTCTTCTGTTTTCTGACAAGAAGAGCTAAAAATTTAGGTGTTTGTAGCCACCTGATACATTATCAAAATGACAAAACCTTAACAGGTACTTACATGAATCAATGGCTCAACGTAAATCAATGGCTCAATTGAGGTAGCTTATGAGATTTCCAAATGAGAAAACTTACCTTCAGGGCCACAGACACAGTCAGGTTTTCTGCAGACTTCAAGATGATAATCAACTTCTTTTGTGTCAATTGCATCTTGATTTACAGTGCCATTTGGACATGGAACACACTGGTCCTGTCCTCGTTCAATGCCATCATTACACAGAATATAATTTTCATCTACAAGACAAGTACATACCGATATACGTAAACTGGTACATGTTTTGATAATACATGTACTATCATCATCACAAACCACAGCCTAAATGTACAATCCTTTCCCATTCTGGTGCAATCCTCTCCCATTCTGGAGAAAAAGAGAGCTATGAGCAGACTCTGGACCATGGCTTGAGACAATATTTATATAATAGTGTTGTACTTTGCATGTACTATGCCTAAATAGTAGTCAGGGTTTGATACATGGTGCATGAGCTGGAGGCATAATAATGTTAACTATTGTTAACATTATTATGCTGACTGTTTTATGAAAACGACAAATTAAATAAACTCCCTTGTACAGAGGTCTAATCTTATTAATAAATTTTATTTACGTTCTTTTACTTAGCTTCATACGATCAAGCATTTTCAATATTCCCTGGACTCAGTTTGTGTATTGATGTGTAAACTGTCATCATAATAATTACAAAATTTGTTTGAATATTTTTTTTCCATTCCCACTCTTTCATCTACCCTTACACTAATTCTTGTTTGGTTCTTAAACATGTTAGTATACCCTTATTATGAAGTCATGTTGTGCTACATGTATGTCAGTTTTTTTCTTTTGTTTCATGCAGTTAGGTATAATGTACAGATAGTTTCAAAGAACTTTAGTTGAGTTAAAAGAGGGGAAAAGTTGCATGAAACTATTTTAGAAAAAAAAAAATTTTTTGATTTTTTCTCAAGTGTCAAATATATGAAACTACATTTACATACATTAAAATAGAAAGTATTAGATAATGGCATCTGTGGCGTAATCGGTAGTGCGTTGAACTGACAATCTCAGGGTCATAAGTTTGATCCCCGGTGTGGGTGCTATCAGATTTTCTTGAGAAAAAGAAGCTGTGCACTATTTCGGCATAGTATACTTACACTATATAAATCCTTAGAACACTATGCAAAAATAGTTGGGTATTGATTGTAAGACAAACTGACAGGAAGCACAATAATAATGTTTAAGTGCCCCTACCCCCTAGAAGTGTCCCCAAGAGTATTTTCTGATTTTCAAAGAATAAGGACCCCTCTAAATTAACTTATCATGTGATCAAAGTTTCCAAAATCCATCAGACCTACATGCAAAACAGAAAACCAGATTTTTCTATGAAATTGACTATGCCATTGATCTGTGTGAGGGGAGCAAGACTTTACACAATCATGCACAATTTTTTTTTTTACCCACAAAACTTTGATGGATAGGGTAAGGACATGACCCCATATCAGTACAGGTGTTCCTTTAATTAAGACTACATGTATTACAGATTATGCTAGTTTTCTAAGTTGTTTTTTCAAGATTGCCAACCAAACTTTCATGAATTTAAAAAACAAATAATAATATTATCATCGATGGAAAATTTTCTTTATCCAGGAAAAAATATTTCTTTGATATCAAATTGTGTGATCTTTAATCAGCTTATTAGTACTTGACAGGTTTTTAAATATAAGTTTAATTATGCAACAAATTATTTTATTTTAGCTTTACAAAAATAAAATTTACTCTACTTACTTCGTGGGGATAAAATTTCATTGATTTGTCATCTATAAAGGTTTTGCGGCATTAAATTTCATTGCTTCAAACCCTATTCAATATATAGACATATAAAAATTTCTTGTGGGATTTATTTTCATTGCTAAATGTCAACAACGAAATAACGAAATTAAATCCCCTAATGAATATTTTGATTTTACATAACTACTGCCTACTTAAAATTTCGTTATACATGTAATTGCTAAATTCTTATTGAAGATTTTTAAAGAAATAACACATTTTCACTATATTTTCAACAGAGCCCCACCCTAGCACCAGAACCCCTGACCTTGGGGCCATAAATTTCACAATTTTGGTAGAGAGCTCAATGCTAATTACAATCATGCCAACAGTTTGACTGCTTGATGTCCCAGAGTAAAGAAGATTTTTAAAGATTGCATTAATTTTAGTGGTTTTGTCCCCATCCCTCAGGCCCCAGGGGGGAAGGGACCATGAAATTCACAATTTTTGTTCCCCTTCACCCATAAATGCTACATGCCAAAATTGCCTGAAATTGGTTGCGCGATTTCAGAGAAGAAGCTGAAAATGTTCAAATGTTAATGCACATTGCACAACGCACACCGACGGACGAAATACGAGGGGTGATCAAAAAGTTCGTGAACTAAGTGAAGTACTTCCATAAAATAAATAAAATTAGGTTTCAGTGTTTATTATTTTTAAAAGTAGTCCTCTCCAATTTTAATGCTCATCTGCCATCATTCTGCCAACGCTCGAATCAGGTGATCCAGACGTTCACTTGACATGCTCCATAGCGCTCTGTTCACAGAAGTTAAAAGATTTTTCAGAGTCTTATATTTCCTACCATGCAAGTTATTTTTTATAACAAGTCCATTTGTCACAAATGGCCAAATCTCGGCATAGGATGGGTGGATAAGGATATCTTTTCCAAGAATGAGCATGGTGACCATCAGAACCCGACTCCTCTGCCTTGGGTGTGTCTTTTATCCATTATTGATAAAGTATGGGCAACTCCTTTCTTTAACATATCTGATATGTTTAAAGTCTAAAGTAAACCATATTTTAGGTATTTAATAATTATATTATTAAGATATTCAACTATTTTTCTAACTGTAACTTGGCAATCTTTCATTACAAATTGCTCAACTAAGGACACATCACTTTCACTGGGCATCAGAACAAACATCATTTTTAACCATCTCCCTTCTTTCACGAAAACAATCATTCCAATTAATGATTGAACTTCTGGGAAGTCTTGAGTCTTCATAAACCTTGTTCAAATTATTATATGCTACTGCAAAGGAATTTCCAAGATATACGTTAAACTTTAAAGCCCTTTGTTGCTTGAGTACGATTGAGTTAAACATTTTTTGTGACAAGTCATCTACATATTGACGTCATTTTCACATTGTGACATCACAAGCATGGAGCAAACATTACGTAACATCTGCTATTTATAGAACATGTTTATGACTATAAGTGTGCCAAATTTCATTTTGATCTGAATTGTGGTTTTGTAAATATAGAGTAGCTTCGCGAACTTTTTGATCACCCCTCATACATCATCATTGACATGCTTATGGACTCAGCAAGGCTCTCACTTACCATGTAGTCACATTCTGCACCTGCAGACTACCTAGATTCACAGTATATATTTGACTGTATAGAATCCTTTATAATGAAACAATTTGATACTTTATTTCTGTCTTATAGCTCAAAAAGGTTTAAATTACTTACAAATGTATCATGATAACACATTTTAATAGCAAAATAATATTCTCAAAAATGCAGCGAATATAGCTTTAAGGAATTGTTGGCACTTTATTATATATATATATGTCAAATTATTTTGATCTGTCAAATACACCTACTTTTACAGCGTGTCAAAATTACCTGATATATGGTGCATAATAAATACATTCAGGACTGTGAGACGAATGTCCACATATCCCAGTTTGTCAACATATCCAATGTTGAGATACTCTGGTGAGTATGTGGTCAGCTTTCTTGAAAATTACTCACTTATATTACATTTGATGGTCTTGCAGCAATTGGGTCCCCTTCTGACATAACCATCATCAACTGGGCATTCATTCATACAATCAGCATAGTGTACAAGTAGAATAACTTTTACCTGAAATACAATTTTTAGTTTATGTTTATGCAAGCTCTTTCTTTTCCACCTAAAATTTCTTTGAAAATTCCTGTGATTGTTGTGGTCACATTTCTGTCCCTTAGAAAATGATTCGAACAATCTCTATCATATTTGCCTTACCTATGGAAGCTTTCAGGCATTTTTTAATCTTTGGCTTGGAGATTTCATAGTCACAACAGAGTAGGATTTTTAAAATTGACCCATCATATTTACTCCTCATCTCAATAATATTCTTTGAAAGCAATGTCGCTTTACTTGAACAAGAGGCCTTGAAAGTCAATTAAATGCCATACAGTACAAAATTAAGTGTCATACAGTACAAGGCTAGTAAGGCCAAAAAAAAATTAATAGTTTCTCAGGCACCACAGCATCAGGTCATAAACTGCCACATTGATCAATTTTATTGACATCTTGAAAATATAAACTCAATTTTCTATTTTTCCAAGTTGAAAAAGAAAATCAAGTTATTCCCCTTTTCATAAATGCTTATAGATAGACGTTTTTATTAGATAAACAATATGTTCCTTGTTAATACGGTATTTTATGAATTATTTTTAAATAAATGTTTGGAATAACATTATTTAAAGTTGAACACATATTATAATTAATGTAATAGAACAAAAAAAAAGTATGAATCAGTTGATATCATCATTTGTTGAATGACTGACATGATTGATTGATTGTATGTTGTTTTACGTCCCATTCGAGAATTTTTCACTCATATAGAGACGTCACCATATACCGGTGAAGGGCTTCAAATTTTGACCTTTACTTGGCACTCAGAGCCATTGAGCAGTGAGGGATCTTTATCGTGCCAATGCCTGCCGTGACACGGGGACTCGGTTTTTAGGGTCTCATCCGAAAGACCCGCAACTTTCACTTCAAAGTGCCGAGCGCATGGCGAAGGAACAGTTGCTACCCATTTTACCGACTTGGGTCTGTCACGGCCGAGATTCAAACTCACGACCTCCCGATCACGGAGCGAGCGCTCTACCGACTGAGCTACCGTGAACGGTATGACTGACATGAAAAAAAAATGGTATAACACATGCTTCAAAAAAAAAAAATAAATAAATATCCTGCCTGCCGCATTGAACTTTGAAATTTTTGACCTGAGAAACTATTAATCAATTTTTTTTTTGGCCTAAATATAAAACACTTACCAATACAATTTTAACATTGCATAGCAATCTTCTTACTGTCATACTCTGGAAGAAAAATTATATTTATTTGAACAACAAATTACTAAACGATCTTGCTGAGGACATAAAAAATGTGAGTGTAATGATATTTATGAGAACATAAAATATGATGAAAAAAGAAAAGGAGTTTTGGAATACATGTATAAGCATCATGCGGTAATGAGAATATTTAATTGTAACAACTTCCCAGTTTAAAAATGAAACTCCATTCTAATATGGTTACATATTTTACACCTATGTCCTTGATCACATAGTTTTCTAAACAAGAGGCCCAAGGGCCTTGAATTGCTCTTCTGATAAATTGTACAAACTATCACTTCTATTTGAAGCCTTTAAGTATTCTGTATATTTAGATAAAGCCTTGAAATTCCAACAGTAGGTCATCATGACTTACATTATCGTTAAAACACACTGAGAACCTAAGAAGAATCAATTAAAAAAGTTTGATGATTCAAAGCCGCTTATTATCTTAAATATTCAATACAGCCATGAGATTCAAAAGTAGGTCACAGTGACCTACTTTCAGGTAAACACACTCCGAGACCCCAAAATGCCTCAACTCACAAAGTTTGATGATTTAACTCTCTTTTTATATGAAATATTTAGATATTGCCTTGAAATTCCAAAAGTAGGTCATGGTGACCTTCTTTTTCAGTTGAGGTACTCTGAGGACCCAAGATGCATCAACTGAAAGAGTTTGATGATTCTAAGCCAATATTAGTATCTGAAATATCTAAATACATCCATACTATTTCAAATGTTGGTCACTTTGACCTACTTTTCAGTTGACATATTCTGAGGACTCAAGATGCATCAACTGACAAAATTTGATTATTCCAAGCAAATTGGTACCTGAAATATTTAAATATAGCTACAAAATTTCAAAAAGTAGGTCACAGTGACCTACTTTTCAGTCGACCCACTCTGAGGACCTAATATGCATCAACTGACAAAGATTGAAGATTACAAGCCAATTAGTACCTGAAATATTTAAATATATCCATGAAATTTCAAAAGTAGGTCACAGTGACTTACTTTTCAGTTGAAGCACTTGGAGGACCCAAGATGCATCAACTGAAAAAAATTTGATGATTCCAAGCCAATTAGTACCTGAAATATTTAAATTCAAAAGTAGGTCAAGGTGACTTACTTTTCAGTCGACATTCAACGAGGACCCAAGATGCATCAACTGACAAAGGTTGATGATGATATGCCTTAAAGTGTCTAAAATATGCCTCTAAAACAATTTGAAAACGAATGCCTGCAAAATTCAAAGAGTAGGTCACAGTGACCTACTTTTTGATAAATATGTTTTAAGGCCCCAAGATGCATCAACTTAATACAAGGTTTGATGATTCTAAACCTCTTAGTATCTGAAATAATGATCTTAAATGTTTTGAAAAAAGATTAGCCATAAAATTTAAAAAGTACGTCAGGGTGACCTACTTTTTAGTTGATGTACTCCAAGAACCCAAGATGTATCAACAGACAAATTTGATGATCATAGGCCTTAAGTGTCCACAATATATGCCTCTTAATCAATTTGAAAAAGAATACCTGCAAAATTCAAATGTAAGTCATTGTGACCTAATTTTGAGTCAACATGATATGAGGTCCTAAGATGCATCAACTGACAAGATTTGATGATCATAGTCCTTATATATAATAACGAAAATATTAAAGTTTAAACTAAACACAATTTTTGGTCAACTTTGAAGTGACCTGGAGACCATGCCCTTTGCCAAGGGTGATGTCTTGAACAATTTTCAATCTACAACATATCCTTATCCTTATCTATAAGTTTGGTGATAATCTGCCTAGTGGTTCTTGAGAAGGAGATTTTTTTTGCAACCTGTACTTTTGTTTTTAGTTACTACAGTTGGAACAGTTTATTTTACAAACAGCCTTATCCTAGCCGTGTGTTGTGTAGATGTGCTGAACAAAGGTCATTTCGTGCTCACTTGCAAGCATATGCATGCACATGCAAGGAGTGAAATGACTGATCCAATTGAAAAAGCTTTTAACCTTCCTATTTTTTTTATGATATGCTTTGAACCATATTAAATAAACCTATATTAGTGGTGTAGATAAGATGAGATGGTTGAATTAGCATGAAAGCATGTTAGTTGATACATTTTGGGCCCTCATGCACATGCAAGCATACTTTGCTCTGATTGGCTGACACAAAACACAAACAAGAGGCCCATGGGCCACATCACTCACCTGAGCACATTGGCTAGGCAAAAGTACAAATCAGTTCAGTATTGAAAAGATTACCATGGGGTGGGTGGGAGGGGGGGGGGCTTGAATTTTAAACTACCGGTACCTTCCATTTCAATTTAACAAATGGCTTTGTTGTACTTGAAAAGAATTTTTAAAAAAATTTCCCATATATTCCTTTGTAAAAATTTGATCCTCCATTGTGGCTCCTCCCTATCCCAGGGGTCATCATTTGAACAAACTTGAATCTACACTACCTGAGGATGCTTCCATATCATTATGACTAAACATAGTTTTTCTGTTCTTGAGAAGAAATATTTTTTTCTATATGTTCTTATGACACTTTCGATCCCCCATTGGGCCCCACCCTACCCCTGCAAAGGTGGATCCAGGGCCGGCACGCCGGGCGTGCGCCCCCCATTTTAATTTTTTTATGTAGAACTTATATGTCCATTATCCTAAAATCAAGGAAAAAACATCTCTTCTTTGTAAGAATTCATCAGCTTCCCAGACCCCCAGCAGGGCCTTGCTCTAGACCCACTGGGGGCTTCAATGCAGCCCCCAGACCCAATGCCTCTACTGCCCCCCCCCCCTTTTATGAAATTCCTGGATACACCACTGCCCCGGGGGTCATCATTTGAACGAAATTGAATTTACACTATACCTGAGGATGCTTCCATATCAAAATGACTTAATATCATGGCTTTGCAGTTCTTCAGAAGAAGATATTTTCCTATATATTTCTATTCAAGACTTTGATCCTCCATTGTTGCCCCACCCTACCCCCCCAGGGGTCATGATTTGAACAAAATACAATCTACACTATCTGAGGATGCTTCCACATAAATATGATCAATCAGGGCTTTGCTGTTCTTGAGAAGAAGATTTTTAAAGATTTTTCCTATATATTTCTATGTAAAACTTTGATCCTCCATTGTTGCCCCGCCCTACCCCCGGGGGTCATGATTTGAACAAACTTAAGTACATTATTTGAGGATGCTTCCATATAAATATAACTCATCATGGCTTTGCTGTTCTTGAGAAGAAGATTTTCAAAGGTTTTTCCTATATATTTCTATGTAAAACTTTGATCCTCCATTGTGACCCCGCCCTACCCCCAGGGGTCATGATTTGAACAAATTTGAATCTACACTACTTGAGGATGCTTCCACATGAGTTTCATCTTTCTTGGCTCTTTGGTTCTTGAGAAGAAGATTTTAAAAAGATGCTATTAATTTTTCACAAATTTTCTATTATCTCCCCTTGAAAGAGGGCGTGGCCCTTCATTTGAATAAACTTGAATCCCCTTCAACCATGGATGCTTTGTGGCAAGTTTGGTTGAAATTGGTCCAGTAGTTCTGGAGAAGAAGATGAAAATGTGAAAAGTTTACGACAACGCCAACAACAACGCCAACGACAACGACAGACAATGGACAAATTTCGATCAGAAAAGCTCACTTGAGCCTTCGGCTCAGGTGAGCTAAAAATATCCATAACCTTCTTGTTTTTGTTGAAATACTTAATTTAAATCATAGTCATACATAAGGATCTTCATTATGCTATGTATGAGATACTGTGAAAACGAATGCATGCATGTGTGCTGCAATTTGATTGGCTTACACTTTAAATGGCTGTAACTTCCTTAGTTTTCAAAAAAAAAAAAAACAGGATGAAATTTAGAATATAATTAAGGAATGAATTTAATAGCTACCCAAGTTATACTGGTATTACCTGGGATGGGACAGTTTACACTTTATAAACCGCGAAGCGGTTTATAAAAAAGCGTAAATGGACAGACAACGGGTGATCAGAAAAAGCTCACTTGAGCTTTCGCAGGTGAGTTAAGGCAACGTATAGACATTTCTATGCAAATAATCTAATTAAAATGCCTAAGGACTATATCTTTTTTACAGAGAGAGTTAAAACTTATTGTCTAATATATACTTGGTACCTACGACGTGAGATAGCCAGTACACATTATGACGTCATATTATGATGTCACTGTTCTTTACTACACAAGATTGTAATGGATATCAACAAAAATGCTTTTGCGCTAGGGCATGCTCTATTTTATTTAACTGAAACAAGGTATATTTAGTTTGCTGGTATTGCTGCCCAAATATCAACAACTCAGTTGTATAATTTCAATTTGTAAAGTTTTAAGTTCAATAAAGGTTAAAATGTACAGTCCGGTATAAGTTTCCTAAAATTCCGATCAAATGAGAAAATGCGTAGGATTTGCGCAGCAGTTTTATTAATCTATAGAATATTCCTCTTAGCATTATACAATTTTTATGTAAAAATAAATAGGGTAATCCCTTGCGCCGAAGCTGTTTTGTTGATGTGTTTTATTACATCCAGTAGGGAAGATCAGTGACGTCATAATATGACGTCATAATGTGTACTGGCTATAACATATCGTGGGTACTAAGTATGCATAAGAAAATAAATCAACACTTTCTCTGAATAATAAATATACCTCTTATGCTTTTTTATTAGCTCATTTGCATAGAAACGCCTATACCTAGCCTTAACTCACATGTGTTCAGCTCAGGTGAGCTAAAAAGCTTAAAAGAGTGTTGTTGCCTTGACAGCAAATCTATAATCATATATTTCATACCAATTGTTAGGCTTTTGTTTTTATGCTAAATTTGACTATGGATTATTCTGTCTACCTAATCAATAAATATAGGACTCAATATATATAGGTATGATTATAGTTGACAGAGGATGCACTCCTCCTAGCACTTGATCCCACCTCTGGAATTTCCACTGGGGCCCATGTTTTATGCCCTTTTCACAGATCTGTTTTGTTTGTAGGTTTTCTGATAGATAGATAAGTGTTTTTTTTTCTATCTTCACCTATTTCATTATGTAGAACTTTTACACTTTCAATCTGGCACAGAGTGTATAAATAAAATTAATTGCAATAACTTTATGCCAAAAAGAACTAGAAATTCTTGAAAGATTAAATTTAGAATTTTGTCAACAAAGTCATAAAACTTGTACAAAATAAAATAAATGTTTCATTTACATATACAGTTGAACTTTGGACATCTTGTACAGGGATTTATCAGCCTATTTTGGGAAACACCATTTTGGGGAATTGGGAAAAAATTATCGGCTATTTGATGAAATTGGGAAAAATTTAAAATGTTGCTTAAATCATGTATTCAGGTGTAATTCATTTAACATTTCAGCATGAACTCTAATTTGGGCAACCAGACAGACAATTAAATATGATCAAACTGCATCATACAGGATCAATTATGAATAATAGACTAGCTAATAAAATTAAAATGACTTCAATGAGTATAAAGTATTTACCTATACAACTTAGGGTAGTACATGTGTGTATGAGATTCCAATTTAGGTCATTATAGAATCTGTTTCTGGAGATTATAAACCTCCTGCAAATAATTATACTAAGTACACATTTTCTCAAAGTCCTCTTTTAATATGTATTAAACATTGAAAATATATTTTTCTATCTGAAATAATGCCTGCAGTCCTTATCTTTCACTCGTAGATCAGTTGAGTTGGTGGAAATAACTTAATATATCTATACAATTACACAATATCACCATTTTGAGAAAAACAGAGGAAATTCGGATTAAAAGTTGGCGATGTTTTTACAGTGTTTTTAAACATGTGTTATTACTGTAGCTTTGCTAAATGAGTTAAATATATGAAAATTACAGACAATCTCACAATTTTACTCTGTGTTCTTCCAAGATAATTAAACATAAAAGCAATTTGTTCACCAATTGGGAAAAAATACTGCCAAATTGGGAAAATCTGAACTCATTTTCAATTGGGAATGGGGCCAAATTTCCGCCCCTGAGAAGATACTGATAGATAAATCCCTGTTGTACAACCATATCTCGAGTACCATGGATATGTCGAAGTGATTTGTATGTCCCTTATTCTTAAATCATTTTACCCAGGATATCTTGTTTAAGTTTTTTCTCGGTCCCATTGAGTTCCAGATAATGAGGTTTGACTGTTATAAATAATAAACAAGTATACACTGACACATCGTCGCAAACCACGGCCAAAATGTCCCATTCTGGCCGTGGTTGAATGAGAGGAGAATATTTTGCAGCTCATTAAAATATTGACCAAAGCGAGTAAAGCATAGTCGGATGATGAACTTCGACTCGACCTTTCAATACCCATCGCAGTATACGAAACATTTCTTGTATACTGTTGATGTCAGTTATTGATTTCAATTGCGATGGAAACAAATATTGTCATTGACAGAACATGACGTCAAAACATAGAGGCGTAAATATTCAAGATTACGACACTTTTTGTGATCAAGCAGCCACGGGTAGGAGAGAGCTATATGCAGACTCCAGACTGTGGCTTGAGATGATGACACTGACAAAACGTAAGAGATACTCAAGTTGTAAAAGTCAACTTAGTAAGATTAGTGTCATAAATGTCCTAAAATGACTTACCAGTCATTCTACGATAAATGGACCAATTCAGAGTAAAAAAACATGAAAACTAGAAATATGTCCATAGGACATGAATGCCCCGCCGAGGGTATATTAGTAATGCAACATTTTAACACAAATTGAGAAAAGTGAGGTCAAGGTCAAAGGAAAGGTCTAGGTGAAAAAATATTGATGCAGTTGAATAGCTTACATCAGTATGTATCAGCATATGAAGTTTGACACTAATTTAAGAAAAGTGAGGTCAAGGTCAAAGGAAAGGTCAAGGTCAAAAAATGTTGATGCAGTTGAAAAGGTTATATCAGTATGTATTAGCATATGAAGTTTGATAAAAATATTGTGAATGGTTTCTTTAAAACTGAGCTAAACACTAATTTAAGAAAAGTAAGGTCAAGGTCAAAAGAAAGGTCAAGGTCAAAAAATATTGATGCAGTTGAATAGTTCTCATCAGTATGTATCAGCATATGAAGTTTGACACTGATTTAAGAAAAGTGAGGTCAAGGTCAAAGGAAAGGTCAAGGTCAAAAAATGTTGATGCAGTTGAATAGCTCTCATCAGTATGTATCAGCATATGAAGTTTGATAACACTATCTTGAATGGTATCTTTAAAACTGAGCTAAAACTTATTTCAGAAAAGTGAGGTCAAGGTCAAAGGAAAGGTCAAGGTAAAAAATATTGATGCAGTTGAATAGCTCTCATCATTATGTATCAGCATATGAAGTTTGTTAAAAATATCTTGAATGCTTTCATTAAAACTGAGCTAAACACTAATTTAAGAAAAGTGAGGTTAAGGTCAAAAGAAAGGTCAAGGTCAAAAAACGTTGATGCAGTTGAATAGCTTACATCAGTATGTATCAACAAATGAAGTTTGATTACATTATCTTGAATGGTATCTTTAAAACTGAGCTAAACACTAATTTAAGAAAAGTGAAGTCAAGGTCAAAAGAAAGGTCAAGGTCAAAAAATGTTGATGCAGTTGAATAGCTTACATCAGTATGCATCAACATATGAAGTTTGATTACACTACCTTGAATGGTATCTTTAAAACTGAGCTAAACACTAATTTAAGAAAAGTGAGGTCAAGGTCAAAGGAAAGGTCAAGGTCAAAAAATGTTGATGCAGTTGCATAGCTCTCATCAATATCTATCAGCATATGAAGTTTGATAAAAATATCTTGAATGGTATCTTTGAAACTGAGCTTTGAACAGAGCTAAACGCAAAGTGTGACGGAAGGACAGACGGAAGGACAGAAGGACGGAAGGATGGAAGACGGACATGACAAACACTATATGCCCCGGCCATATTCATGGCGGGGCATAAAAATAATTGTTTCAAATAGCAAAATGAACATCATAATTCTCTAAAGGACCTATCAGTGAACTTGAAAACAAAGAATTGTCCACAAATCTGGTATCGTTAACTTTTTACAACAATTTCAAGATACCATTGATTTTAAGGTAATGTTACGGAAGTTAATGCTTGATCAAGCCTTATTATTTTTTAAATAAAGCTGAATTTGACCAATTTTTCATTTCTGGTGTTCAGTAAAGAACGCTAAAGTATGATTCATGAAGTCTCGCATGAATCCGAATTTAAATTAAATTTTTGGGAAAAATATTGTTACAGAAGTTAATCATTACGGAAGTTAATTCCCAGCAATAAAAGTTAAAATTCTCTTCAATAGTTAAAATCAAAGTTTGTTTTAGGATATTAAACAAAAGTATGAAGCATTTCGCTCCCAAACTAATCAAAAATTTTATACCTTAAATGCAAAAACTTTCCTGAATTACCGTTATGGAAGTTAAATTTTTAAGAGAGACAACTGTTTTTGTCTAATTCATTTTGTTTTGTTGAAAATGTAATCGTGTAAAATAACTGACTCGCAACTAGAATCGATGATATAAGGTTCCGTGGTCATTTTCAGATAAGTTTCAGTTCTTTTTGAAATCTACATTTTATGTGTGAAATTTAAAACAAATTCGTTACGGAAGTTAATCGATTTTAAGGGACATGCTTATAAATTCGCATGAAAGGAGATCTATGCATTTCTTTGCGAGAAGTGGTTTGATTTCTTTTTATATAGGATAAAAGACATTTTTTAACATTCATGGCACTCTATTCGGAACGATTTAACGGCTGAAAATTTCATCTTGAAATTTGTATATATATGAAGCATTATTAAGATTTGCAGTGGAATACGTTTTTCAACATTACATTATGTTCACATCAAAACTTTAACTGCATATATATCGGTGAATATTTACAAAACCATGTGTGTATTTTAAGTCTTAGAGTTGAAATCGACCTTTAAATTTATAATTAAGATATTACAACAATAAATTTGCAAGCGACATAAAAAATTCTTAATTGGTCATGTTTTTGTAGAATGACTGTTACACTCTAAGATGTAGGCTACTGAGATTCAACAACTTCTGTTAAATAAAATATATATACTACAAAAACAAATACATATACATGCTTTATCACGAAGTTGCATGCAATTGATAAAAAAAAAAACAAATAGTTTTAATTACCTACAATTTATATAGAACTTAGAATTAAAACTAGAAATATGTCCATAAGACATGAATGCCCCGCCGAGGGTATATTAGTAATGCAACATGAAAATTTGTATTAGTGTATGAAATTTGATCAGAATATCTTAAATGGTGATGCAGTTGAATTGCTTACATCAGTATGTATCAGCATATGAAGTTTAACACTAATTTCTTTAAAGTGAGGTCAAGGTCAAAGGAAATGCCAAGGTCAAAAAATGTTGATGCAGTTGAAAAGCTCTCATCAGTATGTATCAGCATATGAAGTTGAAAAAAATATTATAAATGGTTTCTTTAAAACTGACTTAAACACAATTTGATAAAAGTGAGGTCAAGGTCAAATGAAAGGTCAAGGTCAAAAATGTTGATGCAGTTGAATATCTCTAATCAATATGTATCAACATATGAAGTTTGATAAAAATATCTTGAATGATTTCTTTAAAAGTGACTTAAACACAATTTGATAAAAGTGAGGTCAAGGTCACATGAAAGGTCAAGGTCAAAAATGTTGATGCGGTTGAATAGCTCTCATCAGTATGTATCAGCATATGAAGTTTGATAAAAATATCTCGGATGGTTTCTTTAAAACTGAGCTAAACACCAATTTAAGAAAAGTGAGGTCAAGGTCAAAGGAAAGGTCAAGGTCAAAAAATGTTGATGCAGTTGCATAGCTCTCATCATTATCTATCAGCATATGAAGTTTGATGAAAATATCTTGGATAGTTTCTTTGAAACTGAGCTTTGAAATGAGCTAAACGCAAAGTGTGACGGAAGGACAGAAGGACGGAAGACGGACATGACAAACACTATATGCCCCAGCCATATTCATGGCGGGGCATAATAATTAATCATACTACTTTTAATTTTTTAAAAGTGTCGAATTCTATTCAATACGTCACTCATTTTCAGGAATATTTTATCAACATGAGTGGTGGTATTTTCCATATGATTGAAATATTTTTTCATATAAATGTAAATGTATTTAAATAATTTAATGCTTCATGCAATTATTTGATTACCCTTACCTAAAGGACATCACAAAACTTTATATACTGCAATCCGAAAAGCTGTGTTACAGGCTCTTAGCAAAGTTTTTCGAGGATCACTTTTTGATTATGTGTTACACAAAAAAAAAACCTTCACTGTTTTGGCCATTTTCCTCTTGGGACAAATTATACAAGTTCCCTTATATGATCTAAATCTTTAAAACGCTTAAGGACACATGCAGCATACCTAACCTGCCAACAATTTTTCAAGATATTCTTAATTAAAGATTATAGTGCCATCAGATGTTCACTGATATCTTTCCGGAAGTAAACAGTTCCATTTTCACTATTAGAAATCCTAATCTCGATTACTTCGGTGTTTGAGAAAATGCATATCCTATACACATTAAACAGAAATGCCATTAGTAAGCCGCCCTTTTGGGAAAAAGAAATGAACTCTTTGTTTTTCTCATTTTGTTTATTGTCAAAATTGAATTTTAACTAATAAAATGTTAAAATAAAATAAAATGTTTTCCCTACCTACTAACCCTATTTTTTCTTGGGTTGGAATAGGAAACACACTATTTATTTATCTTGGCCTGAGTTTGATTTGCTTTCTCACATGGCGAAAAAAATTTTCAGGGTCAGCTCATATATTTTAGGGTCGGTCAGGGAACCGGAAACACACAATTTATTTATCTAGGTCTCACCAGTATTGTCAGTCTGTGCTCAGTAATATATGCGAGAGGTTGACCAGACGACATTTTTTGTTTACAACGGGGCGTTCGATATTGAACGCTTGTATTCAGAATGCTTCGGGCAAACTCATACACATAATACAAATGCAGAGTTCAATAAAACACCAAGATATTGAACGCTAAAATTCTCTAGACTTTTAGTAATTTTTTATTATGGTCTATTTATTAGCTATATAATAAAATCCAATATTTAACACTTAATATCTTTGAATATACAGGCACTAATTAAAATCATGTAGCAAAACTTTATAAATTGTGTACAAATTCTAACCACAATTTCTTCACAACTACTTCTACTTCCATAGCCTCACCCTCTATCACATTTTCTTACCTTCGCCCAAATATCGCTTATATTTCAAGACAGTATCCATGTATTTTGTTTATATTTTTACATCAGACCTCCAAAACAATTAAACTATTTTCAGCCAATTTAGGTACATCTCTGCAATTGAAACTAAAGAGGCCATGGCGTAAACAATGCAATTTATATGACGTCATAATGCTTATAGAACATCAGAATACATGCAGGAGGCTTTACTAGGGCATTGACCGAAGAAAGCTTTGGTTTATAAGGTTACCTTCATTAGGTCAATGCAAGGGATAAAACTTTGCAGGATAAAAATAATAATTAAATCCAAATGAAAGTAAAATATAATCCAAAGAAAATAAAAACAAAATAAATCCAAAATATTAATGAATGAAAGGCACTATACACCCAAAGTCAATAAATTGGTGCAATTCAAGATATTTTTTCTCTAAAAATCGACTTTTGATTATCCATCTGCTAATAACATTTTCGGATAGATCAACATATCAAGTTTGTATTCCCAAAGATTTTTCAAGTTAAGTTCATTTGTTAAGAAATTACGTCAATTTGAAATAAAGGTGTATTGTTGATCATTATTTGCTGAGAAACAAGCGTTACGTATTATATTATAGTTTTGAATTCCTTTAAGATTTTAGGATGAAATAATATAGATTGTAATAAATCCTCAATGTCAAAAGCAAATCAGTCTACTTACTTTCGTGATAAGACAAAAAAGGTCAACTGTCATAATGTATTTTATGAATTGATGCAGTCAAATTGTCGTATTATATTTTTTTTCTTCAAATGAATTTGACATATCTCTAAAATTTTATATTTCAAATATGCCTCAAGAAAAATCAAAACTGCCCAGCACAAATGGGGGTTCTGAATGAATAGAGGATCCATTTATAGAAACGTTAAATAAAATGTTGTTCATGAATTGTGATCTTTTTCTTATTTACACTTTCAAATGCAACAACGTCCGTATGTAACGAATGTTTCATAAGAAGTAATATTTACTGTTTTTAGGATTAATTCCAACAAAATGGACCAATTCATGAGATGTAATTTCTGCTCTACTTGTGCCATGGTATTGAAAATGTCAAAAGAAATCATAATTTGAACTGCATCATCTATATCATCGTGTTATATTTTCCTTGAACTGTACTATATGTACAAACGGATAAGAGATATATGTAAAATTGTCTGTATAGACGTCTTAACAGAACCTAAAATAATGTAAATAACAATTTTTCTGACGACTTTTAGTTTGAAATCATTTAACCATCAATGGAAACTTCCTTCGTGTTTCTGCTTGGGTCAATGCCATAGTTCAACTAAAATAAAATGCTGAAACGTACGTTACTTAACATAAAATGCGAGTTTAACAGTATCAAAATTATAAGAGAGAAACAAAAAAACCCTGATGTCGATTCAGAATAGAAACTCAAGCCTTTGTTTAATCAATATCATATGATTCAATCTAAAAATGTCTTTCAAAATACAGTGTAATTTCAATTAATGTTTTTCTTCAGAATTAACGTGTGTGTTCAATAATGCGTCTCTAGAATCAGTTTATATTAAAATTTATGCAACTTAAGCTTAAAATGACACAAATCAATCAATAAAGTTTACATTTGAACAATTAGTCATGAAAGAAATTCTGTAAATATTGTTGCTATTTTGATATATGATTTGTTAAAAATTTTGTAACATTTGTTACCTTTGGTAACGAACGTTTCAACACCTTTCAAGACTAACAGAGGACATTCAGGTGTAGATTGATACTGGTTGCGTAGTTGTTGTCGGTCATTATATAAATATTAACAGTTACATACTAATTCATTACATTTGATTCATTGTTATTGCATTCTAGAAAACAAACTCACCAACACTGTCTAGAGGAACAAAAACAAGAGAAGTAGGAAGATCAGGATCAACAAAATAATTAGTCTAGTATTCACTATCAACTCAGAAATTGAGTTCTAATCTGTCCCCCACTTAACACTATCACCATGCAGACTATTAACAAACTATTAGTGCTTCTGTACTATTTTTAAACCCATATTAAGATCTCTAGCATTGACCTCTCTTATGGTCTTTGAAGAACTTTTAATAAGATAAGTTATTTTTGTCTCATTTTTATTTATCTATTACTTACAGGTCTACCTGATTATTAAAACTAAGAAAGTACTTTTTTAATTATACGATAAACATTCTTGCATAATTATCTTATTCTATTAACCTTTCAAATACATTATTTACAGTGATTAATTATCGAAGGTGAATGGAAAAGGGGAATAACTTCTCTCAGTAGAATACAAATTAATAGAGCCCTGCCCAGGACCAGATTGCTTAGACGAATGGTCCAGATGTTTAAAAATCTGGTAGAAATACGCTTACTCATATCATTTAAACTTTTACTCAGTTTGCTTCCGATATGCCAAGAAGCAGAGAAGAATTTCACAGGTACAATGCATTTTTAATATATTCGATCAGTGCATATTATCTATTCAAGATATATTACTAAAGTCAGGTACTCTTCACACAATTGCTCCGAAGAAAATAGTTCCATTCATGATCAGTAGATAAAACATTACAACAAATATTAAGAATAATCATGTATATTTAATACGTTAAAGAAAACAAAATTAACGCTAAAAGATTTTAAGAAAATCACTTTTTCCCCAGAAAAGCAAATAAAAAGTTTTCATATTCTTACGCTCGCTGCCTCCTCAGTCTTTTTCACGAAAATATATAGGTCACACTTCGATTGATAATGATAAATCTTTTCACCAATTATATTACTGTCATGATTATTGTTCGTTAATTGCCGTATATTTTCTTTTGAGTTAGAATGTTAATAATTAACTGTGTGTTTTTTCTCTCTTTTTTTAAATAACGGAATGGTTATTATGGTTAAACACTTCTCGGCAAAGCAACGTGATTTTCCGAGCTCGGAAAGATCTTCGCACGTGTGTAGACCTAGGCTATTTGGTCTTGCAAGAACAGGTGTGTGCACCGTTCCCTAGTGACGCTTAGATCAATAGACTGGGTATCAGTACTTGCTACGGACATAAAGAAGTTTAGAACTATACACCACTTTCATAACAAGTGCAGTTTTTTTACTCATGGTGAAGCCGTAGACTGGGCTAGAGGGGCTGAGTTATGGTCATCGATCTAACACGAAAATGTACTATTTTTGTAAATAAAAACATTTCTAGAAACAAAAATAAAATGAAGTTTATCTTCAAAACGTCTGTATATTCAAAATCAGTATATCATGTATATGGTGGAGGAATATTCAGTGATGCTCCATAGCCGCAACCGATCTCGCGCTTTCCTTTGCGTTTAACTAACAACGGCCGTCAATGCATCACTGGACGAGTTCATTGATTACTCTAAAAGGTGACAGGTTGGACCATCTTTAACATCTGCCTATACTTTGAGTGATAGTACTTTTTAATCGCACAAAATTAAAAAATTAATTAAAATCTATCCTTGATAGATCTAAAGTTTTGCTATTTATGAAAATGGGCTATCTTTGATAATCCATAACGGCTTGGACTTGTTTTGATTTTTTTTTTTTACAGAAGATTCTATCATTGGAAAGTTAGATGGTACACATGTAGCACAGGCCCATAGTACGCGGGATTTTTTGGGAGTCCCCCCCCCTTTCACTTTGAAAACGTTGCTATAGGCCTGTAACATGCTATTTGGATTAAATATTCCTGAAAATGAGTGAGGCGTTAAATACATTTTTAAAATTATACGATTAATTATATTTAGTTTATGTTCTATGTGAAATTAAAACTATTTTTATGCATGTGCAACTTTGTGATAAAGTCACTACATGCATGTAACGTTATATAGGCCCCTATGTACATGCAGTTTGATTCCTACTATATGCATATTTTATTCAACAAAAGATGTTGAAACTCAGTAGCCTAAATATTATGTCATTTTAGGATATTTATGTATAAGGCACTTTTATAGTTGACTTTCTACAACTTGAGTATCTCTGACGTTTTGTCAGTAAATACTTGTTTTTTTTTTATTAGAAATCATCTGAACACAATGAAAATTCGAATAAATTAAAAGTCGAATATCTTGGATATGGGGTAACCCATATCTATTCTTGTCACTACAGATTCAACAAAGCCTTACCCTAACACCAGAACCCAAGACCAAGGGTCAAGAAATTTACAAATTTGGAAGCGTTACCCTCATCATCATTACTATGGACTTCAAAGAATTAACACTTTTCCACTATATTATCAAAAGCCCCCCCCCCCCCTCGTTATGCCAGAACCCCTGACCCTAGGACCACAAGATTTAAAAATTCTGTTCGAAGCTCCCATTTTCATCATAGCTAAGCAATTTATTTATTAGCTCAACAACAGGACGACAGGATTAATTAATGATTAATTAATAGAATTAATGCTTTTTCACTATATAATCAATAGAGCCCCCCCCCCCCCTTCAAGAACCCCAAAAACTGAGGCGATATATTTAAAAATTTTGGAAGAGGCATCCTTGTCTATCATAATCATGCACTTAGTTTGTTTAAATAATCTCCAGTAGCAGAGAAAAAGATTTTCAAAGAATCAATGATTTTTCACTATATAATCAATAGAGCCCCGCCCTAACACCAGAACCCCTGACCCTGGGGCCATGAAATTCACAATTTTTGAAAAGGCATCCTTATGCATCATAACCATGCACTTAGTTTGTTTAAATAATACCCAGGAGCAGAGAAGAAGATTTTCAAAGAATTAAAGCAGTTTCACTATATAATCAATAGAGCCCCACCCTAACACCAGAACCCCTGACCCAGGGGCCATGGCTTTCACAATTCTGGAAGAGGCCCACCTCCTCATCATAACTATGTACTTAGTTTATCACCTTAATGCCCAGGAGCAGAGGAGAAGATTTTCAAAGAATTAATGCATTTTCACTATATAGTCGATAGAGCCCCGCCCTAACACCAGAACCCCTGCCCCTGGGGCCATGAAATTCACAATTTTGGAAGAGGCACTCTTGCTCATCATAACTATGTACTTAGTTACTGAATTTAATACCCAGGAGCAGAGAAGAAGATTTTCAAAGAATTAATGCATTTTCACTTTATAATCAATAGAGCCCCGCCCTAACACCAGAACCCCTGATCCTGGGGCCATGAAATTCACAATTTTGGAAGACGCACTTTTGTTCATCCTAACTATGTACTTAGTTACTGAATTTAATACCCAGTAGCAGAGAAGAAGATTTTCAATGAATTAATGCATTTTCACTATATAATCAATAGAGCCCCGCCCTTACACCAGAACCCCTGCCCCTGGGGCCATGAATTTCACAATTTTAGAAGAGGCACTCTTACTCATCATAACTATATACTTAGTTAGTTTATTTAATACCCAGGAGCAGAGAAGAAGATTTTCAAAGAATTAATGCATTTTCACTATATAATCAATAGAGCCCCGCCCTAACACCAGAATCCCAGACCCTGGGGCCATGAATTTCACAATTTTGGAAGAGGCACTCTTACTCATCATAACTATATACTTAGTTAGTTTATTTAATACCCAGAAGCAGAGAAGAAGATTTTCAAAGAAATAATGCACTTTCACTATATGATCTATATAGCCCTGCCCTAGCACCAGAACCCCTGACCCTGGGGCCATGAATTTCACAATTTTGGTAGAGGACTCAATGCTCATTACAATGATGCCAACAGTTTGACTGCTTGATGTCCAGGAGTAAAGAAAAAGATTTTTAAAGATTGCATTAATTTTGGTGGTTTTAGCCCCACCCCTCAGGCCCCAGGGGGGCAGGGACCATGAAATTCACAATTTTTGTTCCCCTTCACCCATAGATACTATATGCCAAATTTGGTTGAGCAGTTCCAGAGAAGAAGCTAAAAATGTTCAAAAGTTTACGACCGACGAACGACGTACAACGACGGACGAAAACGGATAGCAATAGGTCACCTGAGTTTACTCAGGTGACCTAAAAAATCATAAAAAAGGCAGTACCGTACTCCGGATGTCAAAATTTGAATACTGGCGCAAAATATTTGACTACGTATATGTGCAGAAGATGTTTGAACTCATAAATCATTCTTTTTTAAGAGGTTTGGTAACGAATGTTTCGGTAACGGTTGTTTCATTTAATCATTTTCTCTTAAATAGTAAGCTAACAATAAGACATTGTTAAATCATGTTTGGAGCATGGAATACAGTTGTTGGATAGAAGAAAAAGTATCACATGTTTAACTATGATATCATTCTATTTCATCTATTAAACTAATACAACGAATGTTTCATGCCTATCCATACGCATGTAAAATAGGAAGATAGAATGTAATTTCAAAGTATTGGTAACATATACAAGGCTTTGTAACATTTTTTTTTTAATTTCAAGAAGTTTCCTTCAAAATAAAACGTATTCCAATCTTACAGGCATACAATACCTAATACTCATACTATATTTAATGTCACGGTCCGTTTTTATTTTGTTTCTGGCGACATGGGGATATCAGATCAAAGTTTGGTAATATATTTGTGATTATGCTCAATAATTTATTAAAAGCATTTTACAAATAAATGTTTTGAAGATATATGCTATCTAATTTAAGATTCAACTGTTATTTGTACAAAAAATAGCCATTTAAGTGTAATTATTCGATGTTGGCGACAGTAACGTACGTTTCAAAAAATCACTATATGCCAAATAAAATATCTCAATATGATTTGTTCACTTCATTTTTGTATTTTTGCCTTAAAGTTACATATTCATGCATTCATTCAAAAAGTATTTTCTTTGAAATTTCATTATTTTTTTATGCTTAACCCCCAACGACATCATTTGCACCATTTTATTGAGCTTGAGTGTATAAAATCACTTAGCAAAAGTTCATAAATTGTGTACAAATTCTAACCACAAATTCTTCACAACTACTTCTACTATTTCTTCTCCTATTATTATTTAATTATCCTGTTTTTATACTCTATTGACTCCTCTGACTCCCCTTAACTCCTCCTGATATATTTAATCTAGCCTAGACATAATTAATCACTATCATCTCCTTCTCCCATTCATTATGATCGCCTAACTTTCTCCTCATTATTTAATTATGACCTGTCCACAGTCTGGGTCAAACGTACAATAAATCTACCTAAGTGTCTGATGTAGTAAAATGATACAATTAAACTAAAGCTACAGAATAAGTAAATTTAAGATGGGAAAAAAAATAAAAGAACAAAAATATATAGGCTATACACTACAAATGTATGTCGTGGTTCTATTTTTAGACGTACACATGGTAGAACTAAAAAGGTTTCTCTTAATAATTAGTAACTTGTATGAAATTGTCCTCCATAATTAAATTTGCAATTTTAAAAAAAATATTCAAAGATATTATTTCTGCTGTCGTTGGTATATTTTCATTCCAGCAAATCTTGCTTTTTTGCGTCGTTCATTCATTCATTCATTCATGATTCACGTAACGTAAATATTTGTGTTTTCTGCAGGCCCTAGGAAAGGTACTAATTAAAATCTCACCTCGGTATCTTTTCAATAACCTACATTTATACAAAAGGCAAAAAAAGTTTAAATATTTTGACCATCTTACTATGATACGTACCCAACTTTCAATAATGGCACCTCCCAGACACCGGCCGGGGTGATTCGGCAGATAACCTGGTTCCCGAGGCCTTCCGATTGTGGGGGTTCCCCGATTGTGACATGCGACTGAACGTCATGATGATGATTTTGATAAGTCTAATAATTGAACTCTAAAAAAATGTCTTTGAACTTAGCTGCAACACCAGCGTAAGTATTACTCATAAAAGAAGGAAATAAGTTAAAAGATGTTTGTAATAGATTTCCGAATTATTTGTAACAAGTTGTACACTGAATGAACTATGACTTCAGCTAGTCTGAACTCGGGAAGACTATTTGACGGGAAAAAAATATTTTAAGGAAAATCTAAACGTAATTAAAATTAGCAAGCATTTCTTAAATCAAATGTAAAGTAGTTTTTTAACAGTGAATATGAACAGGAAATGATAGTTTTTGCTTTGCACGTATAAGGGTCTGTATGATCTGGTGTCGAAAAAGGGGGTGGGGTTGGAATGAAGACATGAAACTAGGCCAAGCCCTTTTTCTTCAGACCGAATAAGTTTGTCTGCCATTAACACATGTCTTTATTTCATCTTAATACTTAATGCTCAGACACTTTCTGCCTGGCCTGGTTCAGTGGTTTTACCCATCATATAAACAGGTCCAATACAGTAATTAGTACATTTAGCTATGTAGCTTGAAATTACTTTATCTAGCTACTTGAAGTAGCTTTATTTAGCTTTAGCTATTTCAATGCAAGTTTCCACAGTTTTGCTCATTATTTAAAATATACCAAAAAATGCAAATATATGACTACTAATATACTAGGGAGTTTTTAAAAAGGCAATCCAAATCAAAGATGGATCTAACATTACTGCTTTTGAACACTTTTAAGCAAATTTTTAAAAATGTATTTCCACTGTTTGAGTAACTGTACACCACCTTCAGTGACCTTGTGTGTATTGAGGCATGGATAATAATGATTACTTCACATTGTGCTGAATTATTGTCAATCAATTATCATTTTAACCAGAACTGGTCTTTGTTAACTGTTTGGTCACAATTTAACTGTTCTATATAGCCCCAAAACTTTTAGAACTTTGATTGCAATTGCACTCATAGGGGCTTTTCTTCTGGATTGTTAAATGTAAAATAAATTTAAAAATTTAATAAATTTTGAATCTTCTTTAAATACACTTAAAAGTTGTTAAAATAGAGATTCTAACACTTTCAGTCAAGAAAAAACATGTTTAAAAAAGACGTACCACACCTATATACATAAACTTATGTATATAGGTGTGGTATAATGTCTTTTTTAAAACATGGTTTTTCTTGACTGAAAGTGTTTTAAAATATTCATTGAAGTTTGGAAAGGAATATAGAGCAAATTATACACATTATTAGTCTTTGTAAAAACTTTTTAGAGCACTGGCCAGTTGAGCTGGTAGGAGAACTGTAGAATGTTCATTAGACCAAACACAATGTTACTGGTCCTAAGAAAAGCACAAATTTGTTCTGATTTAAAATTTATATTTTATTATAAATCCTTTACACACTGGAATTAGGCCAACATTTTACATTCTTATTTGCAATATGAGATTCAATAAAATGTTTTCCACATAACAGTACTGTTGATAACGTAGTGGTTTATGGATTGTCTTTTATCAGTGTTATAAGTAAAAAAGTAATGACTAAATAGGGGATCATTTCATCTAAAATGAGCTGATGAATTTTACAAGCCCAACAGACTTGTAGTTTTGATATTTCAAGAAGCACGAGCCAGATTTTACTGGCCTTGATCTTCGGACAACCAGTTAAATTTCGAAGCCTGTATCATATGGTCATATAACATGCAAGTACGTGTACCGTAATTAACATCACTGCAACTATTAATCATTTTTCCTGTGCAAAACATCTCTTAATCTGCCCCACCAAGAGCTTTGACTGCTATTGATGTCAACACCTACATGCAAAAATCAAGGGAATATCCTATGGATCCTAGTATAGATTTCCACAGAAAATTGAACTGCAATGAGCATAGACTAATTTATATATTTTAATGTTATTTCAGTCTTGAAAATATATTAAATTAAACCAGCATTGAGACTCAAAGGTACACACACAAGTGCATAATATTCATTAAATGTTATGTCAGCTGGAAGATTTTGCCAATTAATGAGAAAATCTCTTTTAGGATAAAAAGAGCTGTTGTCCATATAAATGAACTGGATATATCAAAGTTTCCCTTACTGTTAACAAGGATTCTTTCTAAGCTTCATTTAAAGGTGAGTATCACTTATCATGCTTATGCAAAGGCTAATACAAGGTACATGTGTAGATGATGGAATAATAATAATTTCAATGAAATATTAATAATGTGTCTTTGTGTGCATGTAAAATAAACATATATTTACTTAGTAAGAAAGACTGATGGGCTTTGAAAGTCCTTTAAGTGCCATCCAAGTTCTTTACAGATTTACTTACAGCCCAAACTTCATATATACAAAAAGGATGAGGCAAAAAAAAACCCAAGAGCTTTAGGACGAATTAAAAAATTGAAAGAGAATTCATAATATGACATTAACTTGTATTAAATGCCACCTTTAGCGTCTTTGAGAGCAGGGCTTCATTGAAGTGAATAAACACAATATTTTCATACTTTAAAACAACAGTTCCTGAAATGTATATTATTTGACATCTTCGCTAGCCAAGGGTTTCTGATACGCTACTCTCCTCATAAACCCTTGGCATACGGTGCTGACAAAAGACGGGATTGTTTTCGTCACGTGATCACGATTCTTACCAGGTACGCACAGATTGCGTCATCGACAGAAATAAAAAGCGTATTTAAAAAAATAATGTTTTTAAAGAATAATTAACAAGAAGGTATTGAGTTATGTTTATTTGTTCTTTAAACATGTTCAAATGCAAATCTACATCTTCAGTATAGATTCTTAATCACATACTTTGCACGTAGCTTAAGATATTGGATGACACCATATAGCTATTCATAGAATGGCATGTTATCTTACGGATCGTTGTTTACTTGTGTTTTTCATTCCCGATATTAAAGAGTCAAGATATATCCCCGAACGCAAATATCGTCATTTACAAAAAACAATTGCTGATTGGTCGAACGATGTCGATCAACTCCAAACACAACTTGAGAAAAAAATCCCAACTTTTTTTAACACCGTATGCCAAGGGCTTATGAGGAGAGTAGCATATCAGAAACCCTTGGCTAGCGAAGATGATTATTTGATGCAGTAATCTTTAAACCAGAATGATTATACATAAAAATCTCTGTGGTTTGTTTCAACTTATTATTTAATGCTCATGATCCTTTACAACCAAATGATGATGATCAGCTTTAGATGTTTACAGGTACATGTAGTATAATAGACCAAAAAATATGAAGTTACAAGTATGCTAACAGCTAGTTTGAAATTGTTTAGATCATGTAGATCGGCTTTAAAGAAAAGGTCAAAAACTTAAAACTGCTTTGTGAAACTAGCATGATATAATTCCAGGATGAAAGAACATTCTCAGAAGAGGAGGAAGAGAAACTCCAGTCATCACTGTCCTTGTCTGATACTGACCTGGAACTAGTCATTCATACTCTGGAGTTCATCCTACATCAGGTACTGTTAATCAATTTTTATTCATAATCAATTTCATGAGATCTTTATATTGCATAATTGCGCAAGATTGTCTGCTCATGAAAATTTCATTATCATGTATATTACCGATAGTATTGTTAAAGATTATTTAGAGCAATGACTATGAAAATTTTGTCTCGCTTATATATACATGTACCAAATAATAATCTCGCAAAAATAAGGTGTCTTAAGTGTTCTACAGTATACTTTGTTAAAAAATACTGAATGACAACAAACCTGTAGGATAAATTCTATTTAGTCTTGATAATAATGCAAATGTCATTTGTTGTCACTTCCAGGCAGCTTACCACACAGCTAAACCAGGGATTTTAGGTCAGCAGCTTCAACAGTTAGAGCTAGAGGAGGAAAAAGTGTGTAACATTTTTTAGCTTGCATGTTATAAAATAGATAACTTAGTTGATTAAATCCCTTGCATCCCATTGGTGGGTGATCACAGTTGTCTTCGCCTCTATTATAAGTAATGTTAATGTTCTAATCCTCTCCTTGAGATAGGACTGTTTAATACAGATGTGATGTTTAAATAGTACTAAGGTATATATTTTCTTTATGATATAAGATACCATGAATGTACATCTGTTATTCTAGCATCTTTACTCCTTTGAGGTGACCCCAGTCACTCAAGTGACCCATTCACTGTTCATATCCGTACTTCTAAATATTTTCAGCTGCTCTGTATTGGTGGAATCAATTTCAACCAGGTTTTGTATGCAGCGTAGATAGATAAAGGGAGAACAAAAATGTAAATTTCATGGTCCCAGCCCCTTTCCATCTGTATAAATTGTTTATTTTTATGGCCCCGCCATAAAATGGACGGGGCATATAGTGTTACCCTGTTCCATCATTCCATCATCATTCACTTTCCATTCGTTATCTAGGCAACAGCTAAACATATTCAACTCAAATTTGACATATGGATACATCATAGAAATATGCAGGTCAAGTTCGAATTTGGTCATGGTCCGATGATTTTTGACAGAGTTATCCCTCTTGAACTTGGAAAAAGATAAGAAATTTTCAGTTTCCGCTCTTTAACTTTTATAGGGATGTATGTATAAGGTTGAAATTGCATGTGCAGGTATTTTACCAGAAAATAAAGGGCAAATTCAAATTTGGCCATGGTCCGATGATTTTTGATAGATTTATCCTTCTTGAACTAGAAATTTTCAGTTTCCGCTCTCTAACTTTTGTAGGGATGTGTGTATAAGGTTGAAATTGCATATGCAGGTATTTTACTAGAAAATACAGGTCAATTTTGAATTTGGTCATTGTCTGATGATTTTTGGCAGAATTATCCCTCTTGAACTTAGAAAAAATAAGAAATTTTCAGTTTCTGCTCTCTTACTTTTGTAGGGATGTATGTAAGAGGTTGAAATTACATATGCAGGTATTTTACCAGAAAATACAGATCAAGTTTGAATACAAATTTAAAACTAAATATGGCATTTGAAATTTTGGCTGCCTGTGGGGGCATTCGTGGCATTATGGCACATCAATTTTTTTTTTAATTTTCCTATTTACATCATGATGATTTAAAGAGTAATTATAAGATGACTAATGTCAGAGCAAACATGTAGGATACACATTTTTTTGTAGGTAAAAGTTATTGTTGATGCCTGGAAAAACACTGCTGCAGATGTAGTATCAAAGCTTCGTCAGAGGAGTATAACACCTAAACGACTGGAGGAGATCAACTGGAGACTGAACCTTCAGATGGCCCAGTCCAGCAAGGCCAAGATGAAGCTCCCTAATGCCATGTTTGAATTGGGGATCAGCGATGAAAACTCTGAGGTTTGAATTACATGTATAGGGTTGAAAATTTGATTGATGATTTGGTCACTACAAGTTGATTAATTCTACATGAAAAATAACATAGTGAAATCCTACTCAAAAGAGCCTGAAGGAATATTTAGCTGTACATGCATCAAGTCCTTCAGACTGCACAAGAAATAACTAAAAAAAAAATACTGTGTTCTCTAAATTAAGATTTTTTGAAGATGCTTTTAATTTCCATTAAAATATTAAATTTAGGTAGTAGTTACAGCCCTAATTGTAGGAATTACTTATTATCATTCATATGAACAACAAGTTGGTTACTCATAAAAATATGCTCATTTAACATTGATAAGATTCTGTTTCATTTCTTTAGAACAAAGAGAAAATTCACTTTGAGATGACACATGATGAATTATACTCATTCTACAGCCAGGTATGATATAAAAGTACATGTATATTGTATTTAAAATGTAGAAGTTCAGGCTTTACGGACCGTGGATGTTGGCCTGGATAGCTCAGTGGTTAGAGCACCTGACTAGTAATGCAGGGGTCCGGGGTTCAATTCCCGGTCCAGCCATATGTTTTCTTCATGCATTTCTCCTTTCCTACTACATTTGGTGGCCAGAGGGGGGGGGGGGGGGGGGGCTTGTACAGGTTACAGTGTATATGTAAATTAGTAATTCCTGGCAGGGCCTTAGAACTTGTGTCTTCAAGGTCGAAGACTGTTTAAGGAGGGAGGAATATAGAAGTTCGGGCTTTATGGACCATGGAAAATCGGCTTGGATAGTTCAGTGGTTAGAGCACCTGACTAGTAATACAGGGGTCCCGGGTTCGATTCCCGGTCCAGTCGTATGTTTTCATCATGCATTTCTCCTTTCGTACTACATTTGGTGGCCAGTGTGGGGGGCCTTGTTCAGGTTACAGTGTATGTGTAAATTAGTCATTCCTGGCAGGGCCTTAGAACTTGTGTCTTCGAGGTCAAAGACCGTTTATGGAGGGAGGAATGTAGAAGTTCGGGCTTTACGGACCGTGGATGTCGACCTGGATAGCTCAGTAGATAGAGCACCTAACTAGTTATGCTGGGGTCCCAGGTTCAATTCCTGGTCCAGCCATATGTTTTCTCCATGCATTTCTCCTTTCCTAAAAAAAGGTTTGTAGATGATGAGGAAGACTAGTGGCAGTTTTTAAGTTGACTGATTGACTAATGCTAATACAAGTCTCCTCAGCATTCTGGATCATTCATTTTGTATTCAAGCATGTTCAAGGGTTGTCCAAAATGTTGATATTAACTCATCGATGTCTTCAAAATCAGAGAAACAAAAGAATTATTTGATGAGTTTTTAGTAAGTTTTATTTCAATTTCATCAATTTGCTAAGGAAAATTGATTTTTTTTTTGCTTTAGTTTCATTTTTTTCTAGTCTACTGGTATCAGGGAGCATAGCATTTGGTAAAAAAAATCTTGTATTTGATGTGTTTTGTTTTTTTTTTTTTTAGCTTGAAACAATACAAAAGCAACTGGATGGTCTAGGCTGAACAAAATTAAGCAAGGAGGACCAAATGGATTTGGTCAGAAAGTTCATCAGTTTTTACAAGACCAAACTAACATTTTAAAAAGTCATTGGAAGAATATTCCTCATTGATTCAGTTTTCAGTAGTGGCCAAGTCATTATGATCTATTTTGTTGTGTCTAGCCATGAACATAAATATTTTATATACATATACATGTATTGCAATATTTATTAAATTTGGAAAGAATATGGTTTTATAAACATTCCTAATATTCTTTCATTAAACTTTTACAATTTTTCCTGCTTTTGTTTATTAGCTCTACTGGTCAGAGACCAGAAGAGCTAATGCGATAGTAAGGTGTCCGTCGTCCGTCCGTCTAGCTGTCTGTCTGTCCATCCGTCTGTAAACAATTTTTCAAAACGCTACTCCTCCTACAGTTTTGGTCTGATTTCAATATAACTTGGCACACAAGTAGACTACACTAAGATACACATAATTCTGTGTATCGATTTTTGATTTCGATAAACGGTGTTGCCATGGTTACTAAAAATAAAATTTTCCTTGAAAAACTTTCAAAACGCTGCTCTTCCTACAGTTTTGATCTGATTTCAGTAAAAATTGGCATATAAGTATACTACACTAAGATACATAATTCTGTTTATCGGTTTTTAATTTGATGAACAGTGTTGCCATGGTTACTAAAAATAGAAATTTCTCTGTAATACTTTCAAAATGCTACTCTTCCTACAGTTTTGGTCTGATTTCAGTATAACTTAGCACACAAGTAGACTACACTAAGATACATAATTCTGTACATCGTTTTTTTTTTTTTTATTTCAATGAATGGAGTTGCCATGGTTACTAAAAATATAAATTTCCTTGAGATACTTTCAAAATGCTACTCCTCCTACAGTTTTGATCTGATTCAATATAACTTGGCACACAAGTAGACTACACTAAGATACATAATTCTATTTATTGGTTTTTGATTTCGATGAACGGTATTGCCATGGTTACTAAAAATAGAAATTTCTGTGAAATACTTTCAAAATGCTACTCTTCCTAAAGTTTTGGTCTGATTTCAGTATAACTTAGCACACAAGTAGACTACACTAAGATACATAATTGTCTTTATTGTTTTTTTGATTTTGTTGAATGATGATGTCATGGTTACTAAAATCGAAATTTCTGTAAAATTCTGTAAAATGGCTATTCTTCCTACAGTTTTAGTCTGATTGCAATAAATCTTGCCACAAAAAGAGACTAAACCATGGATCATTATTCTATTTATTGCTGTTGCAAAGTTTCAAGTCCAAGTGCTACTTTTATCTTCCTTCATTATAAGTACAAACCAGTAGAGCTACAGTCTCGTCAGAGACTTCTGGTTTTTATTTCTGATCTGAGAAAAGAGGACAATCTTCTTTCTAAGAGAACAGGAGATTAACAAATGAAGGGCCATTCCTTTTAAGGGTAGATATAAATTTTTTTGTGAAGTTAAACTGTGAAATGCATCACCCCTGGGTCCATAATTCAGGCCTTAGTGTGTGATGTTGGTCATGTAATGAAAATCCATGTTTGAAAATCCTCTTCGCTACTCATAGACATTAGATAGGACTTAGTGTTAATGGTGTGTTCCATTTTTCCTTAACTGTTTTATACAGGTAGGAAAAGGTTGAAAAGTACTAAGGCAAAGTGGGAAAGTTTGGTAGTCCCTATGTAACAACAATAATTGTAAAGGAGATGGGTGAACATAGCTTGCAGAAAGCTTCAGATATATAAAAATCATGTTCAGTTTGTGAATTTAGTATTTAGAGTATAAGTTCTCATGATTGAAATCTATGAAATTATGATAAACAAAACTTTTCTGAGGAAAATTTTCTCGGCAAAATTTATTCTTTTATTTAAAAAATAATGTAGTAATTGTGGGGTTCGAGCCCTAGCAATAAAAATCCTGAGTATCATTTTCTTTCAAGACTAGCACGCTAACCACTAGACTACTCAAGTCCTGATGAAGAGTGGCATTTAAATCATGTTTGTGATATGACCCTTGACTTAATGGACTTCAAGTATTTCTCAAAAAGATCTTAATGTTATGTCATAAAAGTATATTTTTAAAGTATAGTGGGTCTGTGCTCCATATTTTTGGTAACCAAAAAATGTTTATTTTTATGCAAACTTTGAGGATTAACTTTCAAAAAAGTGGAGCGAAGACCCACTCATATCGGAAAGTAGTGTTATAGTATGAGAAAATGACTCTTTTTGCCCGCTTTAGTGCATTTGTAATATTTCCATAATTTCCATCTTTGAGGGATTTTTGCAAATTGTAGAGATTTTACATAAATTATATTTTATTGTTAGCTGAAATATCAAGGAAAATTTTTATATAATTGAAATTTAATTTTTCACCTTCATGTTTGTCACACTATAAGCTTTTCGATCGTCATTTTACAGTTAAAGCAAAATGAGAACAAGCCTTGTTAATTATATTCATGCAAAGAGATAAGTCTCAACCTAGGACCTGAATACTGGACCCAAGGGACAACGGTGGTCACGTGTGCTATTAGGTCCTACCATTAATCTCATGAGTTTTTCATTCAGTATCAATAATAAAATGAATGATGGAAAACTAAAAATTACATAAGTGTTGTTTTTAGCTCACCTGAGCCGAAGGCTCAAGTGAGCTTTTCTGATCACATTTTGTCTGTAGTCCGTCTGTCTGTCCGTCTGTCCGTCCGTCTGTAAACTTTTCACATTTTCAACTTCTTCTCAAGAACCACTGGGCCAATTTCAACCAAACTTGCCACAAAGTATCCTTGGGTGAAGGGGATTCAAGTTTGTTCAAATGAAGGGCCACGCCCTCTTTCAAGGGGAGATAATAAAGAATAAGTGAAAAATTAATAGCATCTTTGAAAAATCTTCTTCTCAAGAACCACAAAGCCAGGGAAGATGAAACTCATGTGGAAGCATTCTCAGGTAGTGTAGATTCAAATTTGTTCAAATCATGACCCCTGGGGGTAGGGCGGGGCCACAATGGAGGATCAAAGTTTTACATAGAAATATATAGGAAAAATCTTTAAAAATCTTCTTCTCAAGAACAGCAAAGCCATGATGAGTCATATTTATATGGAAGCATCCTCAGGTAGTGTAGATTCAAGTTTGTTCAAATCATGACCCCCGGGGGTAGGGCGGGGCCACAATGGAGGATCAAAGTTTTACATAGAAATATATAGGAATTTTTTTTATAAATCTTCTTCTCAAGACAAGCAAAGCCATGATGAGTCATATTTATATGGAAGCATCCTCAGGTAGTGTAGATTCAAGTTTGTTCAAATCATGACCCCCGGGGGTAGGGCGGGGCCACAATGGAGGATCAAAGTTTTACATAGAAATATATAGGAAAAACCTTTAAAAATCTTCTTCTCAAGAACAGCAAGGCCCTAATTGGTCATATTTATATGGAAGCATCTTCAGGTAGTGTAGATTCAAGTTTGTCCAAATCATGACCCCCGGGGATAGGGCGGGGCCACAATGGGCAATCAAAGTTTTACATAGAAATATATAGGAAAACCTTTAAAAATCTTCTTCTCAAGAACAGCAAGGCCCTAATTGGTCATATTTATATGGAAGCATCCTCAGGTAGTGTAGATTCAAATTTGTCCAAATCATGACCCCCGGGGGTAGGGCGGGGCCACAATGGAGGATCAAAGTTTTACATAGAAATATATAGGAAAAACCTTTAAAAATCTTCTTCTCAAGAACAGCAAGGCCCTAATTGGTCATATTTATATGGAAGCATCTTCAGGTAGTGTAGATTCAAGTTTGTCCAAATCATGACCCCCGGGGATAGGGCGGGGCCACAATGGGCAATCAAAGTTTTACATAGAATAGGAAAATTTACCTTTAAAAATCTTCTTATCAAGAACAGCAAAGCCATGATGAGTCATATTTATATGGAAGCATCCTCATGTAGTGTAGAGTCAAGTTTGTTCAAATCATGACCCCCGGGGGTAGGGCGGGGCCACAATGGAGGATCAAATTTGTACATAGAAATATATAGGAAAAATCTTTAAAAATCTTCTACTCAGGAACAGAAAAGCCCTGCTTGCTCATATTTATCTGGAAATATCCTCAGGTAGTGTAGATTTGAGTTTGTTTAAATCATGACCCCCTGGGGTAGGGCGGGGCCACAATGGAGAATCAATGTTTGAAATAGAAATATATACAGGAAGGTATCTTCTGATGAAGAACTGCAAAGCCATGATTAGTCATTTTGATATGGAAGCATCCTCAGGTAGTGTAGATTCAAGTTTGTTAAAATGATGACCCCGGGGGATAGGGATGGGCCACAATGGGGGATCAAAAATTTTACATAGGAACATATTGGAAAATATCTTCTTCTCATGAAATGAAAATCATGTTTAGTCATTTTGATATGGAAGAATCCTCAGGTAGTGTAAATTCAATTTTTGTTCGAATGATAACCCCCAGGGTAGGGTGGGGCCCAATGGGGATCGAAAGTTTTATATAAGAAAAGATAGAAAAAATAACAGAAAAGTTATGTTTAGTCATATTGATGTGGAAGAATCCTCGGGTAGTGTAGATTCAAGTTTGTTCAAATGATGACCTCTGGGATAGGGAGGAGGCACAATGGGGGATCAAATTTTTACAAAGGAATATATGGGAAAAAATTTTTAAAATCTTCTCAAGTACAACAAAGCCATTTGTTATACATGTATTGACATGGAAGCATCAATAGGTAGTTTAAAATTCCCCCCCCCCCCCCCCCCCCCCCGGGTAATCTTTTCAATACTGAACTGATTTGTGTCTAGCCAATGTGCTCAGGTGAGCGATGTGGCCCATGGGCCTCTTGTTTAAACTTTATTTCCAGTAAAATCTCAAGTGATGACCATTAGGAAAATTGCATAATGCAAGACTACACTGATGCATGAACAAGTATCATTCAAATGGCAAATTAGAAGTTTTGATTAGTATAATATTATAAAAGATGTAAATTTAATTATTTTTTACCTCTAATGGACTTAAAAATCAATTTGATATACATGTATCCATAAATTCATTTCAGAGTTCACAATAACCATAAAATTTTACAAGATTGCTGGGAACCACAAAAAAACACTCAATTATAGTAAAGTCCTGAGGACTAGTGAATTTACTTCACTTTCCGTAATTTCTTACATCCGTAAAATTAATTTTTTTGTTAAATTATATATAGCAATTCCCTACATATGTTTCAATTCAAGTATGACTAAAACATACACAAGGAAATATTAAATATGAGACTACATTGAGAACTAAGGTTTTCTGATGAATTAAATTTCAAATATAAAGACTTTCAAAAAATAATGCCAGTTTAATATTTAAAATTTTGAGTTCATAAGAAATTCATTATATAGTAAAGATGTAAATTTCTTTAATTTTAACCTCCATGAGATGCAAAATGAATTCACTACATCCATAAATTTGTTATACAGAGTTCATTATGACTCAAATTTTGCAAGGATTGTTCAGAATTTAAAAAGGTATTCCCCCTAAACTTCACTTTATCTGTAAATTTGCTATTCCATGTTTGTACGAATGAGTTTAACTTATCTCCATTTATTCTCTTTATCTGTGTTTCTACTAAAACGAGTTTCACAGCATCTGGTAAATCTGGGCTGAATTCAAGATCCTAGCAGCTAACATAACTGCTTAGCGCTAGATATTTTCCTCTCTTAAACAGATCACTCAATTTCATGTACATATAGCTGTCAAAGGGATCAGATTTTTGGATAAAATATCTTCATATCAATAAAACCTATTTATGCAAAAAAGCAGCAACAATACTGGTAGTTGCCATTTTAGATTTGGTACCTTCAATGCATCTAATACAATGTATTTATCCTAGCTTTTCCCCATTTGGTGGCTAAACTAGATCTCTTTAACACGTCTATGTTACAGCCAATGTAGCTGCTATGATCTTGAATGTACCTCTGATCAAGGGAGGAAATAAGTGGTTATATAGATGCTGTGATGAATAGATTTATTAGGTCACCAGTGTTTACTCAGGTGACCTATTGCTAACTCTTTTCGTCCATCGTGCGTCGTCCGTTGTGTGTTAACATTTGAACATTTTCAGCTTCTGCTCTGGAACCACGGAACCATTTTCAACCAATTTTGGCATAGAGCATCTATGGGTGAAGGGGAACAAATATTGTGAAATTCATGGCTCCTGCCCCCATGGGGCCTGAGGGGTGGGGCTAAAACCATAAAAATTAATGCAATCTTTAAAAATCTTCTTTATACCTGGACAACAAGCAGTCAAACTGCTGGCATGGCAGGCCTCTACATTGCCTTCTAAAATTTAGGCGCCAACTGGCTCCTAATAAAAAAAATTTAGGCACCAATGCAAATTTTTAGTCACCAGGTAAATTTTTCTTAGGCACCAATTCAAAAACTGATATTAGTCAATATAAAGAGACATGTCCATTGCTAACTTTTAAACTTCTTACCTTCTCTTTATAAAGAAAATATTTGAAATGTTTATAGTTCAGTAATTTGACGAACATCAATTAAATTTAAAATGGTCACCAATTTGGCGACTTATAGAAAAATTTTAGGCGCCAATCATAATTTTTAGGTGCCATGGCAACTAAATTAGTTGCCAATTAGAGCCCTGCATGGTTGTAATAAGCATTGAATCCTCTACCCAAATTGTGAAATTCATGGCCCCTGGGTCAGGGGTTCTAGTGCTAAGGTGGGGCTCTGTTGAACATATAGACTAGTGAAAATGTATTATTTCTTTAAAAAAATCTTCTCCTCTGCTTCTGGGTATTAAGGAAACAAATTAAATTCATAGTTATGATGAGGAAGGGTGCCTCTTCCAAAATTGTGAATTTCATGGCCCCTGGGTCAGGGGTTCTGGTGTTAGGGTGGGGCTCCAATGATTATATAGTGAAAATGCATTAATTCTTTGAAAATCTCCTCCTCTACTCCTGGGTATTAATGAAACACACTAAATGCATAGTTGTGATGGGGAAGGATGCCTCTTCCAAAATTGTGAGTTTCCTTTCCCCTGGGTCAGGGGTTCTGGAGTTAGGGTGGGGCTCTAGTGGTTTTATAGTGAAAATGCATAAACTCTTTGAAAATCTGCTCCTGGGTATTAAGCTGATGAACTAAGTACATAGTTATGATGGGGAAGGATGCCTCTTCCAAAATTGTGAATTTAATGGCCTCAGGGTCAGGGGTTCTGGAGTTGTGGAGGGGCTCCAATGGATATACTAGTGAAAATGCATTAATTCTATAAAAGTCTTCTCCTCTGCTCCTGGGTATTAATGAAACAAACTAAATGCATAGTTATGATGGAGACGGATGCCTCTTCCAAAATTGTGAATTTCATGCCCCAAGGATCAGGGGTTCTGGAGTTAGGGTGGGGCTCTAATGGTTATATAGTGAAAATGCATTAATTCTTTGAAAATCTTCTCCTTTGCTCCTGGGTATATTTAAGGAAACAAACTAAATGCATAATTATAATGAGGAAGAGTGCCTCTTCCAAAATTGTGAATTTCATGGCCCCTTGTTCAGGGGTTCCGTGGAGGGGTGGGTTGGTTATTTAATACATACTGAAAATAAATTAATGTTTCATGGCCCCTGAGTCAGGGGTTCTGGTATTTGGACAGGGCTCTATAGAGTAAACAGCAGATTTAATACTTTGCATTTAATACTTTGAAAATCTTCTCCTCTTCCCCTGAGTATTAAAGGCAGAGATTTTTTACCGGGTGGTAAATTCCAGGTGAGAGAGGGGCTTATTTTGTACAGGTGTGAATGCCTTGAGGGCTAGCAGTCTACCTGTGGTCGTTTGTCTCCCAATCCCTATACACAGGAAGTGATTTAATACACAGTAGAGTACCCAAGAAGTCAAACTTTACCTGTGTTGGGATTTTGAGATGATTCTAAATAATTAGAAAAAAAAAGTTGTAAATGTAGTTTAATCTCAATGATTTTTTAGGTCACCTGAGTCACTCAGGTGACCTATTGCTATCTGTTTTCGTCCGTCGTCCGTCGTGCGTCGGTCGTAAACTTTTGAACATTTTCAGTTTCTTCTCTTGAACCACTGAACCAATTTCAACCAATTTTGGCATATAGCATCAATGGGTGAAGGGGTACAAAAATTGTGAATTTCATGGTCCCTGCCCCCCTGGGGCCTGAGGGGTGGGGCTAAAACCATCAAAATTAGTGCTATCTTTAAAAATCTTCTTCTTTACTCCTGGACATCAAGCAGTCAAACTGTTGGCATGATTGTAATAAGCATTTAGCCCTCTACCAAAATTGTGAAATTCATGGCCCCAGGGTCAGGGGTTCTGGTGCTAGGGCGGGGCTATATAGATCATATAGTGAAAGTGCATTATTTCTTTGAAAGTCTTCTTCTCTACTCCTGGGTATTATTGAAACAAATTGAATACAAAGTTATGATAATCAAGAGTGACTCTACCAAAATTGTGAAATTCATAGCCCCAGGGTCGGGGGTTCTGGTGCTAGAGTGGGGCTATATAGATCATATAGTGAAAGTGCATTATTTCTTTGAAAATCTTCTTCTCTACTCCTGGGTATTATTTAAACAAATTAAATACATAGTTATGATAATCAAGAGTGACTCTACCAAAATTGTGAAATTCATGGCCCCAGGGTCGGGGGTTCTGGTGCTAGGGCGGGGCTATATAGATCATATAGTGAAAGTGCATTATTTCTTTGAAAATCTTCTTCTCTACTCCTGGGTATTATTTAAACAAATTAAATACATAGTTATGATAAGCAAGAGTGACTCTACCAAAATTGTGAAATTCATGGCCCCAGGGTCAGGGGTTCTGGTGCTAGGGCGGGGCTATATAGATGATATAGTGAAAGTGCATTATTTCTTTGAAAATCTTCTTCTGAAAGCCTGGGTATTATTTAAACAAATTAAATACATAGTTATGATAATCAAGAGTGACTCTACCAAAATTGTGAAATTCAAAGCCCCAGGGTCAGGGGTTTTGGTGCTAGGGCGGGGCTATATAGATCATATAGTGAAAGTGCATTATTTCTTTGAAAATCTTCTTCTCTACTCCTGGGTATTTTTAAACAAATTAAATACATAGTTGTGATAAGCAAGGATGCCTCTTCCAAAATTGTGAATTTCATGGCTCCAGGGCCAAGGGTTCTAGTGAAAGGGGGGGGGGGGGCTCTATTGATTATATAGTGAAAAAGCAAAATATCTTTGAAAATATTCTTTTCTGCTCCTGGTTAAAAAGCAAAGAAGCTAAATGTATAGTTATGATGAGCAAGAGTGTTTCTTCCAGAGTAGTGAATTGCATGACCCCTGGGTCAGATGTGCTGGTGTAAGGGTGGGGCTCTTGATAATATAGTGAAAATGCATTAATTCTATTAAATAATTCTGTCTGCTCTTAGTGTTAAGCAGATAAACAAAGTGATAACTTATGATGAGCAAACTTCTGGTCCCAGGGTGAGAGGCTCTGGTGTTTCTCGCTGGGGGGGGGGGGGGGGGGGCTCTATTGATAATATAGTGAATCTGTAGTAAAAATGCATTATTTCTTTAAAAATCTTCTCTGCACCTGGGCATATCAGAGGCAAAAAGAGTAAAAGTTTTAATAAGGAAGCGTATTTTTACCAGAATTTTGAACATCTGGACCATTTGGTCAAGTGTTTTGGTCCTGGCCAGGACTCTATTCATTTGTATTCTACTAAAAGGAGTTATTCCCCTTTGCCATTTACTTTTGATAATTAATCACTGTAAATAATGTACTTGAAAGATTAATAGAATAAGAGAATTATGCAAGAATTTTTATTGTATAATACAAAAAGTACTTTCATAGTTTTAATGATCAGGTAGACTTGTAAGTAATAGATAAATAAAAATGAGACAAAAATAACTTGTCTTATTAAATGTTCATCAAAGACCAAGAGAGGCCAATTTAAGAGATTTCAACAAGGAATTAAAATAGTACAGAAGCACTGATTAGTTTGTTAATATACTGTATGGTGATAGTGATAAACAGGGAACAGATTAGAACCTAATTTACAAACTGTTAATGAATACTAGACTAATTATTTGTTGAACCTGATCACCCTATTTTTCTTGCTTTTGGGCAACAAAGCTTCACCTTTCAGTTCATTTTATATTCTATGCATCCTTTAAATTGTTGTATCATACTCAGGTGACCGTTAAGGCCCTTGGGCCTCTTGTAGTAATTTGTAATTGTATGTGTGTCAAAGCATCCCCACCTATTAAAAAACTTATTATTCAAAGTATTTGTTGAGCTTTGAAAAAAAAGTTAAACCAAATTTTGATATATATAATCCTAAAGAATATCATAATTATTTCAAATACTAAAGATGTGTATATATATATGTTATCAAGCTAAAATTTCCATAGTAATATAGCTTCTCTATTGTTTATACCATGAGTGGTAAATATCAAAGGATCGAAAGTTAAATTGAAGGTTACCATGAGTGTCAAACAATGTGTACAGCGTATACACAGGGACTAGTAAGTAAATGTCAATCAAGTTCTAGCATCCAATGATGTACCTTTATGCACTTGATTAACAGGGGTACACAGACCAGGTATTTTTGAAGGCGGTGCTTAAAATCTCTGCCTTTAAGCAAACAGACTAAATGCAATAATATAAATGTAAATGTTTAAATATAAGTAAATGTGCCTTTTCTCTGCTCCTGGGTATCAAGGAGGCAGAGTACAAAATTGTAATCAGTGAAGCAAATGAGAGTTACTTCCCTTTGCTAAATTGTGTTTAATCAAGAAATTCTTCTGTTTAATTTAATTAACAGGTTATTTGATTGAATGAGAATACAAGAAGAATTTTATATATATAGAAACAAAATAAAAATGAATGTTTGGTTCAAATGAGCAAAGCATGCTCAAAATCGAATTCTTGCTTAGCAGGCGATATAAAGGATTGACATAAAGATTATTTATGTAGCAAAGGGCTACATGAAGTTGTACTGAGTATGTGTACACTGGCACATGTGAGTTAAGGCTAGGTATAGGCGTTTCTATAAAATGAGCCAACAAAAACGCATAATATGTATTATTATTATTCAGAGAAAGTTTTGATTTATTTTCTTATACATACTTAGTACCCATGATATGTTATAGCCAGTACACATTATGACGTCATATTATGACATCATTGTTCTTACCTACTGGTGGTAATAAAACACAAAAATGAATCAGCTTCAAGGGATTGCCCTATTTAATTTTACATAAAAATTGTGTAATGTTAAGAAAAGTGTTCTATAGATTAAGTAGAAATATGTCCATAGGACATGAATGCCCCGCCGAGGGTATATTAGTAATGCAACATTTTAACACAAAGTGAGAAAAGTGAGGTCAAAGTGAAAAAATATTGATGCAGTTGAATAGCTTACATCAGTATGTATCAGCATATGAAGTTTGACACTAATTTAAGAAAATGAGGTCAAGGTCGAATGAAAGGTCCAAAAATTCTTGATGCAGTTGAAAAGGTTACATCAGTAAGTATTAGCATATGAAGTTTGATAAAAATATTATGAATGGTTTCTTTAAAACTGAGCTTAACACTAATTTAAGAAAAGTGAGGTCAAGGTCAAAAGAAAGGTCAAGGTCAAAAAATGTTGATGCAGTTGAATAGCTTACATCAGTATGTATCAACATATGAAGTTTGATTACTCTATCTTGAATGGTATCTTTAAAACTGAGCTAATCACTAATTTAAGAAAAGTGAGGTCAAGGTGAAAGGAAAGGTCAAGGTCAAAAAATGTTGATGCAGTTGAATAGCTTACATCAGTATGTATCAACATATGAAGTTTGATTACTCTATCTTGAATGGTATCTTTAAAACTGAGCTAAACATTAATTTAAGAAAAGTGAGGTCAAGGTCAAAGGAAAGGTCAAGGTCAAAAAATGTTGATGCAGTTGCATAGCTCTCATCAATATCTATCAGCAAATGAAGTTTGATAAAAATATCTTGGATAGTTTCTTTGAAACTGAGCTTTGAAGAGAGCTAAACGCAAAGTGTGACGGAAGGACAGAAGGATGGAAGGACGGAAGATGGACAAACACTATATGCCCCAGCCATATTCATGGCGGGGCATAATAAAACTGCTGCACAAATCCTAGGCATTTTATCATTTGATCGGAATTGGAGGAAACTTATACTGGATTGTACATTTTTACCCTGATTCAGCGTAAAACTTTACAAATAGTAATTAAACAACTCAGCTGTTGATATTTGTGCAGCAATATCAGCAATCTTTAGAATATTTTGCTTCTAAATATTCCTTGTTTCTGTTAAATAAAATAGAGCATGCCCTTGCGCCAAAGCATTTTTGTTGATGTCTAGTATAATCTTGTGTAGTAAAGAACAATGTCAGACGTCATAATGTGTACTTGCTATCTCATGTTGTGGGTACCAACTATGTATTAGAAAATGTTTTAACTTTCTCTGTATAATAGATATAGTCTTTAAGCATTTTAATTAGTTTATTTGCATAGAAATACCTATGCCCAGCCTTAACTCACCTGCGGGGGTGTCCTATTTGATGATGGAGTTATGGTCAGGAAAAGTCATGGAGATCAGAGTTTAGATTGCTAGTGTCTGCTTGAAGTTTCTAGTGCTGGTAGCAAGTATTACCAAGTTTATTGTATAGCCAAGAGGCAAGTGTTGATACCAAGTGTTACCAAGAGGCAAGCAGCTAAGTTGTTTGTGAAGCCAAGAGGCATCACCTTGAGTAAATATACAGGTATTGAGATTTATCTTTGTGTACTTTTGTAGCACTAGGCAAGTGACAAAAACAATATCTGTATACTGTAGATTCCTTATTTTACGCGGGTACTTAATATCGCGAAATGGCCCTTAAACGTCAAATCGCGAGAACAATAATTCGCGAATGGATGGTTGATCAACTGATTTTACATGGATTTCAGCATAATGAAAATAAAAACGAGTAATTTTATTTCGCGAGAGATGCTTCTCGCGTAATTACGCGATAATTAATTCCTCGCGAATATTTAGGAATCTACAGTATATTGTTAACCTTACACACTAGGCAAGTGTCCGTTGTATTTGAATATTTTGCATTCATTATCAGCCCTATAAGACTTGGGAAAACCAAGTACGATCCCAAGGAGATCACTCGGGTCTCATTTGTTACAATAAGTAAGGGTAATTTTAACAAATTTTTGAAATTCTTGGGCAAAATAGCTTCAATTATCAGTTAATTTTGTTATACTTCTATGGATCCTTTACAGTGTTGTATTATACTCAGGTGACCGTTAAGGCCCTCGGGCATCTTGTTAATATACATGTAGTTCTGCACCTGCTGACATAGTCTTTGCATATACATTATACAATCTGTTTTACATCAGACTTTATTGTGCTCTTTATCTTGACTGTCCCTACACTGTACTATGTGTACTCTATGTGACTGTAGTCAGATTGGTACACTGCAGAAACTTCAGTGTTCAATGTTAATTAGATACTACACAAATTCTCTTTTTTTCCCCTTTACTGCATTACTAATGAATTTTTAGAATACACCTGGTATAAATGATCTTTCACTAGAAAAAAGTCATTCTCAACTCTTATAAAGTCACTGAAAAAAGCAAATTCCATTTTAACTTTCCTCCTTGCAACATTACGTGTATTACTGTACTGCCTTCCCTAGTCAGAAAAACCCCATTGTCACGACAATAAAATAAACATCAAGTTACAAATGTACATGTATCATTTATGTATCATTTTACAAGTACATTTGCAAGAGAATTGATTCTTTCGCATTCTTATCACAGTCATTGAAAAAGAATCATATCTGCAGCTATTAATGTCCATGAAATCAATATTAAAGATGTCGGAATACTACACAATCATTTCTAGTTCTCTGGCATACTCTATGGTCTGTTCGGCTAACTGCTTGGCTGGAATCACTTCATCAGTATCTTTCTTCTCGTGCTGAAAATGGAAGAACCCATCTGGAGGCAGGGTCCATCCTCTCTAAAATCATATACACAATTGTATTTAACTTGATTATATAAACAAACAAAAAACTCGCAATTGTCAACTGAGAAAGAACACTTTAATTCTCAATGTTAATCGATATTTTCCCTCTTTTAACTGATGATAAAGCATTATGATAATCATATTTAGTCAATAAATATGCACTATCTTCCAATAAAAAGATTGAGAATGTAATGTTAATCCCAAGACACATTAAAGGGTTACCTGAACAGCGTAGTCTTTCATAGGTTTTGCATTTTCAAAAAACAGCATTCTAGCTGCTTCATTAAGTGCTATCTTTTCATAAGCCTTCTCTATACAACTCGCAATCTCATTTCTGGGAAAAAAAAGAAACAAGTATCCAACCTTCAAAGTGCTTTTTGTGTTTATAGTGGTGGCATTGAATAAAGACTTAATAAGTTGTTAATACAATAATAGTCAAGTGATGTAATTAAATTATCTCCTGTCACAAACTGCAAAATGGTAAGAATTAAATGGGGAAAGCTAGATGTTGACCTGTCATTCAATAAAATCAAAAAAGAAGAAACTAGAAATATGTCCATAGGACATGAATGCCCCGCCGAGGGTATATTAGTAATGCAACATTTTAACACAAATTGAGAAAAGTGAGGTCAAGGTCAAAGGAAAGGTCAAGGTAAAAAAATATTGATGCAGTTGAATAGCTTACATCAGTATGTATCAGCATATGAAGTTTGACACTAATTTAAGAAAAGTGAAGTCAAGGTCAAAGGAAAGGTCAAGGTCAAAAAATGTTGATGCAGTTGAATAGCTCTCATCAGTATGTATCAGCATATGAAGTTTGATAACACTATCTTGATTGGTATCTTTAAAACTGATCTAAAAACTTATTTAAGAAAAGTGAGGTCAAGGTCAAAGTAAAGGTCAAGGTAAAAAATATTGATGCAGTTGAATAGCTCTCATCAGTATGTATCAGCATATGAAGTTTGTTAAAAATATCTTAAATGGTTTCATTAAAACTGAGCTAAACAGTAATTTAGGAAAGGTGAGGTCAAGGTCAAAAGAAAGGTCAAGGTCAAAAAATGTTGATGCAGTTGAATATCTTACATCAGTATGTATCAACATATGAAGTTTGATTACACTATCTTGAATGGTATCTTTAAAACTGAGCTAAACACTAATTTAAGACAAGAGGCCCACGGGCCTTATAGGTCACCTGAGTATCATGTATCAACTCTGCCATGAGCCCTGCCCTAACACCAGAGCCCTGCCCTAACACCAGAACCTTGACCCAGGGGACATAAAATTCACAATTTTGGAAGAGGCACCCTTACATATCATAACTATACTCTTTATTCATCAGCTTAATACCCAGGAGAAGATTTTCAAAGAATTATTGCATTTTTTACAACGTAATCATTAGAGCCCCGCCCTAACACCAGAACCCCTGACCCAGGGGCCATGAAATTCACAATTTTGGAAGAGGCATCCTTTCTCATCATAACTGTGCATTCAGTTTGTTTGCTAGATACCCAGGAGCAAAGAAGATGATTTTTAAAGAAATAATGCATTTTCACTAAATATCCAACAGAGCCCTGCCCTAACACCAGAACCCCTGATCCTGGGGCCATGAAATTCACAATTTTGGAAGAGGCACTCTTGCTCATCATAACTATGTACTTAGTTACTTTATTTAATACCCAGGAGCAGAGAAGAAGATTTTCAAAGAATTAATGCATTTTCACTATATAATCAGTAGAGCCCCGCCCTAACACCAGAACCGCTGATCCTGGGGCCATGAAATTCACAATTTTGGAAGAGGCACTCTTGCTCATCATAACTATGTACTTAGTTACTTTATTTAATACCCAGGAGCAGAGAAGAAGATTTTCAAAGAATTAATGCATTTTCACTATATAATCAGTAGAGCCCCGCCCTAACACCAGAACCCCTGACCCTGGGGCCATGAAATTCAAAATTTTGGAAGAGGCTCTCTTGCTCTTCATAACTATGTACTTAGTAAGTTTATTTAATACCCAGGAGCAGAGAAGAAGATTTTCAAAGAAATAATGCACTTTCACTATATGATCTATATAGCCCCACCTTAGCACCAGAACCCCTGACCCTGGGGCCATGATTTTCACAATTTTGGTAGAGGACTCAATGCCTATTACAATCATGCCAACAGTTTGACTGCTTGATGTCCAGGAGTAAAGAAGAAGATTTTTAAAGATTGTATTAATTTTGATAGTTTTAGCCCCACCCCTCAGGCCCCAGGGGGGTAGGGATCATGAATTTCACAATTTTTACTTCTCTGCACCCATAGATGCTATATGCCAAATTTGGTTGAAATTGGTTCAGTGGTTCCAAAGAAGAAGCTGAAAATGTTCAAATGTTAACGCACGACGGACGACGCACGCCGACGGACGAAAACAGATAGCAATAGGTCACCTGAGTAAACTCAGGTGACCTAAAAAGTGAGGTCAAGGTCAAAAGAAAAGGTCAAGGTCAAAAATGTTGATGCAGTTGAATAGCTTACATCAGTATTTATCAACATATGAAGTTTGATTACACCATCTTGAATTGTATCTTTAAAACTGGACTAAATACTAATTTAAGAAAAGTGAGGTCAAGGTGAAAGGAAAGGTCAAGGTCAAAAAATGTTGATGCAGTTGAATAGCTTACATCAGTATGTATCAACATATGAAGTTTGATTACTCTATCTTGAATGGTATCTTTAAAACTGAGCTAAACATTAATTTAAGAAAAGTGAGGTCAAGGTCAAAGGAAAGGTCAAGGTCAAAAAATGTTGATGCAGTTGCATAGCTCTCATCAATATCTATCAGCATATGAAGTTTGATAAAAATATCTTGGATAGTTTCTTTGAAACTGAGCTTTGAAGAGAGCTAACGATACATTTCATTTACAAACATTCTTTAAGTGGATTGTTGAAATCCTTGTAACATCAACTTATTTGTCAATAGTTGTCTCGGTTTTAAAATTGATTGTACTCAGAGCATAGTTTTGTATACTGAATCAGTTGGGAGACATAAACACTATATGCTGGTGATGTTGCAATATTACAACATAAATAAGGGAAGTTGATGATGGAAAATCTGAAGTAGTCCTGTTATGCAGTTTAGTTATTAGTTGACCATTATCATCTATAGTCAGTAAAACATCCAAATATGAAACATATGTGGCAGACTCTTAGTGTCTTTAATTTTGAGTTTACTGGGATATATAAAGTCAACACATGAATGAAAGTAACTATTGTTAATTGATTTGTCGACTTCAAGGCCAGAGCAAGAGTTTTTTTTCTCATGTAGAAGTTTTTGAGGAATATAATTCTTGTTATCCCTATACCTACCTTATTGTATCTAATAGAATATCAATAAAAAAGTTATAATTTTCTGCTGGAACATTTCCTTTTGCAAGAAAAACCTGTAAATAAATAGACAAGTATTTAGTACATACATCCCTAAAATATTAAAATATTGTATCTTCAATATTTTACCACTTTGCAATAAAATAAGATTTACACTATACCTTGTTGTAACTGCCTTCCATCAAGTATTGCTCCATGGAAACAGGATGTTTTATGTAAATGTTATTTTGTAATTCTTTAACTGGTAAAAGTTCTAGTTCCTGAAATATAAACCAAAATCTGTGATTCCAGACTCACTGACAAATCTGACATATACTTAACATTAATAAATGCTTCTCTGCTATTGCAGTAGTTCAGTAAAGTGAATTTGTTTTCAGCTTACCTAATCAGATGTTGGTTTTTTTTTTTTTATTATACAATGTTTACACAATGCTTTGCATTAATATCAATAAAATAAAATTGCATACATGTAAAACTAGATATCACAAATGTAACCAATCTATTATAGAATTATGAAAATTATTTCCAAGAGAGAGACACAACTAAAAACAAGTGCAATTTGAATACTTATCCAGTAAAAAACCTTATTCAGTACTAGAGATTGCAATTCTTATATACAATAACCAATTTACTAGCCACAGTATTTACCACTTATGCTCCTACAACCAGTTTCCTAAAAAAAAAAAGAGACTATTGCTCTACTTTTTAACAAAACAACACCCCTTTGAGTCCCTGAAGAGTCCTGAGATAGAGATGATAATTTCAAACTCTGAATATCTTTATGATTATCCTTATAACAAGGTCTATTAAATTTTATACTACCATTAAAATGTGGGAGGAGACCTAGTAAATACTTTTTATACAACACTGTGATAAGCTTCTTGACACAGCTGTAGCTTAAATTGAAATACCAATACTTAGAGTGAAGGTCTCTCCACGTTCTAAAGTATAATGAGGAGTCGAACACTATATCGTGGGTTCAAATTCCACTGAAGGAGACTTGTCCTTCAGATGAGACCATATAAACCAATGTCCAGTGTTGCATTATTGATGCTGGCAAAAAAAAAAGATCCCTTACTGCTCAATGCCAGTCAATGGCCATGAGTGCAGGCCAACTTTTTAGCAATTCATGGCATCCTAACAACCTTATCATATATTTACATGGATATAGTCTGCATACAGTTGATGGTGCCATGTGCTTCATACTTACAGTGTGAAACTCTGCCAATCTGTTCTGTGCCAATAGACAGAGGAGATTCAGGCCCAGTAACTGGTATTTATAAGTAGATTCAGGGAGGTTGTCTCTGTGGAGAAAAATAAACCATAAAGAAGTTAAGACTTTGATTCGCTTTATAATAAATGGCAGTGAACTCATTGTTTTAAAATAGAAATTTCCACATGTTGTGATATAGGGAATGAGAATATTGCTGTGTAATTTTAAAGCATTAAATGAGTTTGCTGGAAACAGTTTTTTCCTCCTTCCTATGTCCAAGTTATATTGTGAACATTGTTTACTACTTGATTATGAACAATTTTTCTATACAGCAGATAGAAAATACACTGTAATTAATAAAGATGTGTGTTTACATATTAATTACAATTTAAATAACTTACCTCATTTGTGAACAACCTAATTTAACAAGAGGCCCATGGGCCACAAGGCTTATCTGAGTCAATAAGGCCCTGCAATTCTTCATCAGCAGATTTTTTTCTATTATATATTCCTATGTATTACTTTGATCCCCTTTGGGGCCCCAACCTACTCCCAGGTGTCATGATTTGAACAAACTTGAATCTACACTATCTGAGGATACTCCCATTTTCATATGACTAATCATGCAGGGTTCTCCACAAGGGGTTTTACCATGGCGTCCCGCCATGGTTAAATTTATGTGCACCATGGTTAAACGAGCTGCGCCATGGTTAAAATGGGCGGCCGCCATGGTTAAATTTTTATTGCATTTTAGTATTTACACCTACTTTTTAATGACTTGAGTAGTTAATTGTGTTTATACTACGACTGCCATGCATCTGGCATGCCTCGAGGGAAAGCGGACTGTGCAAACAAACACGGTCGCTGATCGGCGACTATGCTGGGAAGCGTGACAATGGAGGGTGAATCAGCTGAAGATCAATATCTTGAGAATTAATTATCCTGTAGTATACAAACATGTAATTTCGGGAAATTCCAACGTGTTCACTATTTGATAAAAGATCATAACGAGCAGTAGGTATGCCCAGAAAAAAATGAGCCCTTTCAAAATTTCCTATTCTTTGTATTTAATCAATTCCTCATGCTTTGTTTTCAAGTATTAACTTTATTATCTTTCTGATAAAATTTACGTAAGTGCCAATCGTCGTCTTAGTTTTAGAGTTACCTCCTGTTTTTATGAAACTTCGCATGGCACTATTCTTAGCACGGGCACATGGAGGAAAACTCAGCGAAAATGCAATATGTAGAAAAAATAACGTTTAGAGAAAGACAGAATAGAGAAAGCAAAATTCCATTAATGCAAATTAATGCCCCTGGTTATACTAAGTTACTTTTACCATGTATGCCACCAGTAAGTTTTCATAGATCATGCAGTTAAAAAAAGCTTAGGCATTAGTAGGATGTCAGCTTTCATTTGTTTGTGTGTCTGTTAACTTTTTTTTAAAGTACTACCAATTCATCAGTTTTTGTCATATTTAAATAAAACTTTTTATATAACAGGCAACATCAATTCTGTATATCAGTTTTTGAAAACTGTTGCCATGGTTACTCTATCAAAACATTATTTTGAAATTCCTTCAAAGTGTTCCTACAGTTTTGGACCAATTTTGGTACATTTGTAGAGTAATTAAGATACATAATCCTTTTTATTTTTAATTTTTTAGCTTAAAAAATTATTGGTTATTTCAACTTTTTGTGCTGCAGTGGTTAAGTTTTGTGAATTAACCAATTGATTAATGAAGGTTAGGAAGTCTAACATGCATTCGTGTTTTTGGTCGCATTGCGCATTCGCGCAGCTTCCTCCATGGTTAAATTTTCAAATGTGGAGAACCCTGATCATGGCTTTGCTTTTCTTGAGAAGATTTTGAAAGATGTGACAAAACTCTACCCTTTGGGGTCATGATTTTAACAAACTTGAATCTACACAACCTGAATATACTTCCATATCAATATGACTAATCATGGATCTGTTGTACTTCAGATGAAGGTTTTTAAAGATTTTTTCCCCCATATGTTCCTATGTAAAACTTTGACCCCCCATTGTCACCCCATCATACTAGCAAGGTCAAGATTTCAACAAACTAGAAGCTACACTACCTGAGTATGCTTCCATGTCAATATGACTAATCATGGCTTAACTGTTCTTGATCAAAAGATTTTTAAACTATATATTCCTTTGTAAAACTTTGATCCCAAATTGTGGCCCACCCTACCCCCAGGGGTCATAATTTGATGAAACATGAATCTACATTACCTGAGGATGTTTCATTATCAATATGACTAATCATGGCTTTGCTCTTTTTGACAAGAAAATTTTTACACTATATATTCCTATTTAAAACTTTGATCCCTCATTGTGGCCCCACCCACCCCCTGGGGGTCATGATTAGAATAAATTTGAATCTACACTACCTGAAGGTGCTTCAATATCCACATGACTTATCATGGCTTTGCTGTTCTTGACAAGATTTTTAAAAGATTTTCCTACATATTTTCTTATGTAAAACTTTGACCCCAAATTGTTGCCACCCAACCGCCAGGGGTCATGAATTGAAGAAACTTAAATCTACATTACATGAAGATTCTTCCATATCAATATGACTAATCATGGCTTTGCTGTTCTTGACAAGATTTTCTCTATTTATTCCTATGTAAATCTTTGACCACCCACTGTGGCCCAACCCTACCTCTGATGGTCATAATTTGAACAAATTTAAATCTATGTTATATAAATAATGAAGGTTTTACATAAGTTTCAAATTTTTTGGCCAAGTCGTTCTTGAGAAGAAGATTTTTAAATGATGCCACTAAGTTTTCATGAATTCTTAATCATCTCCCCTTTGAATAGGGTGGGGCCCTTCATTTGAAAAAACTTAAATCCCCTTTCTCCAATGATGCTTTGTGACAAATTTGGTTGAAATTGGCCCAGTGGTTCTAGAGAAGAAGTTGAAAATATGAAAAGTTTATAGACAGAAGGACAGACGAATAGCTAGACAGATGGACAATGGACAAAATGTGATCAGAAAAGCTCAGGTGAGCTAAATATAGCATACATACTTTTATGCATCATGATGAGATGAGATGAATAAAATTTATATTATGCAGGATTTCATTAATTTGTTTTTTTGTGTGTAGATTCTTCAAATTGTAACATATTTCTTATTTTATTCATGTTTCTATAGCATTAACAAATTTCAGAGGTTATTTTATCCAAAAGCTTCTAATATCGTACTTGTAGTCCATGTAGTAAGACTTTAACTGGGCCATGTATCGCTCAAAAACTGGGATGTCTCGTTTTGCAATTGCCCACTGTGCACCAATCTCCAGAATATCTCCTTCAAGAGAAAAGCATGTAAAGAAATAAAATTTACAATTTATACAATACAGCATTTGTATACATGATAAAAAGTGCATTTTAGCTAGCAAAAATATATACAAATTTTTTTCCAGACCCACCTACCCAAAATGATGTTTTCCATATTTTTCTATTAATATCCTTAAGATTTGACTTTTAAGCACAAGATTTTGTAAATTATGCAGAAAATATGAGTAAATTCACAATAAACAAATTTATTCCTTGTTGTACTTACATGTCTTAATATCAACATTGACATGATGACAATTAAAACAAGAAGATGTCAAAAATGTTTTCAAAACTACTAGTACTACATATGCAGTTCTAAATGTGTAAACTGTGTAAAATTGTAAAAATCTTGGGTAAACAGAGAGAAGACAGATCTGCTTTTTCTTTTGTTGCAATATTCTATTTAGAAAAGCAACTGAAATGAGACACCATTCTGTTCACTCACTCACTGCAAATTCCATGCAACCTTAATGGTTCTGTATGCATATAATTATTGATGAATCTAAAATATTTGGTAAGAGATTTTCATTAAAAGAATCACAAAGTGACTGTTGCAATTATTCTTGATTTTATTCCAAGAAGATCATTTTACAACAACAAAAACATTATGATCTCATTGTATATCCCATTGGAAAGAAAATAAAGCCTTTAATTACAAAGTTAAATGACATCAAAGAAAATATTATTTCCTTTAATTTCCTAATAGAAAATTGACAGTCTGACACTCATCTAAGGTTCCTCTGTTCTTGAATTAAACTTTTGACCAGCTTTTAGAAAGATCAACATTTTTATTGGTTTAAATTGTCTGATCAGTAGCCCAGACAATCAAAATAAAAAGTGTGAAACATGACTGAAGTTGGGTTAATAACTTTGGGAATAAAAAAAGTTTTTAAAAAAGAATGGAAATGTTGCACTCATTTATGTAGATGACAAATTTTGTAAAATTTCTGAAAGTGTAGCACAAAAAATTCCCTAATGAAATACTGATTTTTTCCTCCCATAGGACTGAGTAAAATCTGTATTTTATTCCACACCAGTTAAAATGCGACACTCCACAGAATCAGAGAAAAATGAACAGATTGATTTTTCTATCTCCTACATGATCAGTAAAAACTGACTTTGATATAAGTGACTGAATACCAAATGGGGGATAAACCACCATTTAGTGAGCTATGTCCAACCAGATAATAGACAAATTTCATATTTGTAAGAGTTATTTTGTAGAAGTAACACCTATTTTTCTCACTTTATCCTTTGTAACTTACCTGTAGACAGTTTAAATCTTTAAATGTCTTTTGACAAAGAACTATGCACGGTAACTCCCTATTCCCGCCTACATTTTACAACCATTTAATTCAATATTGATGACAATTTGGCCATAAAATCTTTAATACAGTTCCTGATCGCAAGATTTTAACGGATCTTTGCTTTGTTTATTTCAGAAAAAGTACAAAAAGTACATTGCAATGTTCATTCTATTAATTTAGTTTTTTTTGACGGACTCATAAAATCGCGTGCGGACTAGTAAAAGTAAAGAAGCACTAGTCCGGCCGGACTATAGCCTAAAAATGTTAGTGTCGAACCCTGCTGAATAAACATCATTTATTACTTTTTTTTCAGAAAACGAGGTTAAAAACTAAACTTTAAAACCGTAGAATTCGATTTTGGGGTCAAAAAGGCTTAAAACCTCATATTTTTTATTTTTTTCAATCGCTCACATGATCTCATATATATTGAAGTCGCCTATGGTGACACTATATTTTAGCACGTTTTTCTGGGGACCGATAAAATCGTTCCTCATGCTGGTAGCAGGAAACAAGATTATTATATTTTTTAGCTTTATCAGATACTGCCCTCTTTAAGTTGGTAACATTAAAGAGGGAAAACAGTACCTTACACCAGTTGACCCTATATTGACCACGCAAAGTGAAATAATTTTGTGAATGTATGTAAGTCATCTATAATATATTTCTAGATTAAAGAATTTACATACTTGCCACCAGAAGTTCTTGTTTTGATGGGGAACTCTCATTTGTTGGCAAAAATGTGACTCCCGTTAGTGCGATCTAAAAGTATCATTGTTACAAAACTGTTGTAGTGTTTGTAATTTAAATATCCATACATACCTCACCAAAAAAAATCTTCAAAAATTGTTCAAGCTTCTCAGTAAACTAAGTAACATTTAATTATTTTTTCGATTCAAAAAATTTGAATTATAAATTCTTTAAAAGAGATATACACAAAGAAAAATTATAAAGTATTAATTAAGTAAACTGTAGTATGTAAATGTTCTAACTTCTTGTACACAACAAACAATTATATATAAGAGAAAATTCGAGCCACAATAACAATGAGTAAGCTTTTTTGGATGCAGTAATTTTAAGCAAGTACTCCTCGTAAATTCATGAAATATAATCTAAATGAAAATAATACCTTCAATTTTGTCAGAAATTCTCCGCATCTATCTAAGTTCGGTGGCTTCTTGTCCCATTCTCTTTTCAAACTCTGGTACATTATCACGATTTCTTTGAGCGATGCCATGTTTTTCTATTCTGCAGAAAATAGGATCTCCGTCCTGATTCGCTGAAATAATTTGCACTTGCGCAAAGCTTACTTCCTCTGCCGGTTGTGCAAGAGGAATAAGCATGGAAAATGATATTCTTGACACTCTGGAAGATGTAGGGTGTGTAAATTTACAGCATGATGAGCACATGTATTGGCAAAAGGAGGGGGGTTGTCATACTCTACTGACACCAAAGGGCACGTCTATGCAAGTTCAGCAATGTGAATGTTCTATACTGACAGACTCTGTTCAGAGTCTGTCAGTATAGAACATTCATTGTAGCTATGGAACATGATTTTTAAAAGCACTTCTCAATTTAAAAAGCAACATTTTATTTTTAAGAGGCTTCAAAACTATTTCCAAAACGGTTTTATTTTTTGAAATTGGTTGAAAAATGAAAAAGTTATAATAATTTTTGTGTTTTCATTTTTTAAATCTTGAAACAAAAAGTGTTGCCATTTTTTAAAAAATCAAATAGACAAAATCTACTGAGTTGTAAGTCTTTATTTAATGCAAAGTACTTTATGACAATTATATAAACGAAAAAATATGCATTAAGATTTTTTTCCCATTGTATATCATCATTTGAAAAATAAATATGATAGGGTCAGCAGAATTGTAAAGTCTGAACTGTCTCTGCTGTGGTAAACAATGTCTTTTCATTCTTAATAAATAAAATAGGGGGAAAAAACACTATGAGAAATATCAATACATGTATTTAAAAACATGATATTTCTCCAGCTAGAGTTCTTTGATCAGAATTGGCTAAAAAATAAAAATTTTTATACCCCCCCCCCCCCTTGGCAAAAAGAACGAACTACAATATATACAATAAAAATGTATGAAAAAATTCTTACTAGGGTGAAAAAAGATTATTTTCAAGGATGATGATAACTTTGATAATGAAAAAGAATAGGCTTAAAGTTATTAAACTTAATATTATGATCAGAAATTGTGTAATCAAATCTGAAAGCCTCAGCAAGTAAAATATAAGTTAAAGAATAACAAGTGTAACATCCACATTTTCCACATGCACATCAAACTCGCACACATTTTATTTTAGTATTAGAAAGTAACAAAAAAGCTTAACTGGCTATACATCATAATTTTCAAAGAATATTGCATGAGGCAAAAAATGAGGATATGTTTACTGTCACCCATAAATTTATATTTTGTAATATTCATTATGTTCATGGTCACCCATAAATTTATATTTTGGATTATTCATCATGTTCATTTTCAACAATAATTATTCTTTCTCAATTCACTCGTACATTACACGTACCATAGTTTCTCTCAGTAACATGTGATCATGATGTACAAAGTTCTTCTTGTTTCTCTTGTCATTTTCTAAATTTAATTTGAGGACAGGTATTGTTGAAAGTTTTTTTTTTTTAATGACGTAAAACAAATTGATCTAGTAATCAGCTGATTGGCGAGTTGGCTTGGGGGTGGGGGTGCAATGATGTAAATTATCATTTCTTTGTGTTAATTGATGTATTTAGAATAAACTTTCTCTAATTTTTGAAACAATCATTTTTACTTTGGAAAACCAGACACAGACATGTCACGTTGAATATGACACTCATATTGGTCTCGTTGTCGTGCATCATTACACTTTCACCTTACAAATTCAAAACAAACTACAAAATCAAAACAAACTAAATTATTTAAACAAGATATTTACATGATTTTATGACCTCTGGCCCTTCGCAATTTACTAAAATCCTACACACCCGTCACACGTTTAATACAAAGCAAAGGGCAAATAACCCTGTCAGGCAAAAATAGTCCATGTGATTGAACGTGATTTGGTGTTAAGTACAAGGATTTAGAATTATTTTTAGATTAAATTCTCATAGAAAACACGTTTTTATTTTATAAAAATCAGGTTTTTAAGGTGTATATTCTGAAATTCAATTTTTTCTCTTGAAACGAATATTTCATTATTATTTTTTTACCGCTAAAATGATGTGATTTATTTATTTTTACCCATATACACTTGCAGTAATACCTCACGAAGGTTTCCAAAAAACTTTTGTGATTGTACATATCGTCATCTTATTGTATCAGTCCGTAACACACGCCCACCCGATCAATTATTTTATTTGGCAACAATAGTTTAGCAAATATTAGAGTTATCGCCCGTTGCTTTTCCGTCGCTATTCATTGATTCACATTGCTTGATCCTAGATTGAACGTAATATGTGTATCTCGCAGTTTGATGATATGTTTCTCCCCCCAATATTTTGAAACATTCAGGGTTGATATACATAAGAAAAATTATAAGTAGAAAAAATATATACTAGTAAATAAATACATTAAACAAAATACTTAGATCTGGAAAGGACTCGACTCTCCCTACACCATAAAAATTTTTAATACATGTAACGTTATGTTAAAAAAAATTCTGTGCATGTCTCACAACATTTAACAGGTTATTTTGTGACTTGCAAATTTATCAATTTTTTTTTAAAAATGGACATTTATTATTTATAGCCTGCTTAAATATTACCAATTTTAGGGAAAGTCATGAATGATGCAGGATAACCTCCTCAATCTCAAAATGTTATATGAAATATAATAGCCTCTAAAAGGGTAACGCCTAGGATTTTATATTTCAAAACATTTTTCAACATTGGAGGTTATCCTGCAACATTCACAAAAATGGGAACTTTATTTCTTTAACAGTAGATGAAATTATTTTTTTGTGTCCTTCAACTCTGTGCTCTACACTGCTTGCTGTGCTAGATATTACTCCTGGGTCCAGGCAGTTTGTTCTACATATTTGAGTTTTTGCATTGTAGGTACACTGGACCCCTTCTAGATCCATCTGCTTTATCTGAAGCTGTAAATCAGGGCCCTGCATCTACAGAGTTCACTCAGCTGGTATCATGGCTAACAGACAGACTAAAGAGCTTCTATGGTTTGGAGGAAAGCATCCATGCAACTCACTGTAAGATCAGCTGTTTAATATACCCTTACGTGTAACTAATGTCATTAATATAATTTTTCAGTATTGGTATAATTTTTCTTTCCTGTAATTGAAATGATAATTCATTAAAGTGAATATGTGGTGTCAATGTATTTTTATTTAGAATTAGATAATTTTCTCAAGTTTCATTTTGTGAAAAAGGAGATACCAGGCTAATTTTGTGTGTGTGGAGGGGGGGGGGGGTGTTGTAAAAAATTTGAGAGTTTTACTTATTTTTAACTTGTTTCATTGAATATGTGCACATGACACAAGTCCAAAATAGTTGTGTGAGATTCCATTCAGGCACATATCACTGTTGTACATTGATTACAAAAAATTATTTTGATTTTCTGTTATTACAGCCCCTGATGATGTTGCCAATTTTGTAATGGAACTCAGTGGTTTTCTAAGGGAATTAAGTAAGTCTTTGTAATGTTATTACTTGTATGTTTAGGGAAGAGGTTTCATGTATATACATGTACCTGTAGATTATATAATTATGGAGAAGAAGAGTGGTGCATTATCTATGGGAGGATTGTATCAAGCACTTTAGAATCATCAAAAATGCATGGTCAGAATGTTTTACAAAAGTTTGGAAGATGTAGTCTTATAATTATATTGAAGTAATAATAGTAACATAATTTGTAAGCCATTGTATCAAACTCCTTGGTAAAACTGCCAGCCTAAGTTCCAATATTTAAGAATAATAATGACTTTTTTTATTGGAAATTCTTAAAACTCAATTTTTTTCAGCCCTACCCAGCAGTTTCTATGTAGGGCTTACAAGCCAACCAGAATTTTGTTTTGCTGGTTAAGCTACATACATTATCATGGTGTTTTTGTAAAACAAAACATTTATCTGAGGATTTCTGACTGTAGATTGTCCATATAAACACCTGTATGAAGGAGGACCTGTCACACAAAGGCTGAACAATAAGGATAGTGCCCTGCAATTGTTAGGTAGGCCAGATACACAAGATAATGTCTTTTCTTTTTTTAAAAAATATTTCAAGCAAGCAATCAGATGAAAAATATAATTTCTGAACTTAAGAATATTGAATATTGATAAATGTAAATCAGAACAGCTAGTGTAAGGATTTCTTTTTTGGCTTTAAAATGTAATATCAGTTTGATTATTGATATTTACATTTTTGGTAGATGCACAAGGGTGGGGGTCTCTATTTTAATATAATTTAATTTGTTTGCTTGTAATTTTATGCTTAATGATGTGTATATTTCTTACTGAAAATTTGGCGGCAGTTTTAAATTTTGCCAGTGTTGGTTTTATGCAAGGAAATGATCACACTTTCAAAAAAACAAAGGTGGAGACAAAAGAATAAATAAGACTTGCCTCTATAGACATTTGCTTCTATTAATGAGAGTTCTTTCATGAATTTCATTTTGTTTAATTGCTACAGACTACTTGACTTCAGAGCTAGAGACAGCTCATATCCTGGCAGTAAGAAAACCCCAAGAGTTAAAGTCGGCAACATCAGAAACTGAACCTGAAGCAGTAAGTTAATATTGATTGATTCTCAGGATAGCAAGTATTCTTCAACGTTTTGTTAGTGGTTGGCATCCTAGAGAAATATAATTCCCTTTTTTTGCAAATAATTGGGTTTTTTTATATTGCTAGAGGACAAAAACAATTTTGTCTTTTTATTAATGCAGAGTGAGTCGGACATTGCAAAGCATCTGAAGATCATGTTGATAGCTCTAGGATTCCCAAAGCCTCCAGCAAACATCACAGCTTTCCAGCTCTTCAGTAAAGTGGAAACAAAGGTTAATTAACACTCAATCTATTTATTATGTGAAATAAAACATATTGTTCTTATGTATTAACCAAATCTGAATTTTGAAATTTATGAAATTCATTTTTAAAAACATCAGTTTGTTTCAATCTTGATTCATATTTTTTGGACTTAAATATATTCAATTTATGCATAAAAAAATCTTCAAAAGAATTAAACAAAAAAAAATCCTTGACTTTGAATAAGATTAAGTAAATCAAAGAGTAGATTTATTTCAGATGTATAAGTTTTACCATTTATTTGTTAATTATTTAACAGGTGAATGAACTAATGTCTAAGAACCCCGGGGTAATTAGTAAGCCTCTGTTAAAGGCTCGTCTGTCAGACAAACAGTGGGAGCAGATTATGAAAATCAATGACAGCCTGGTCAGAGAGTACACCACAAGGCGTGAAATGATCCTCAAACGTTTGGACGTCACTATACAGTCCTTCATGTGGTCAGAGGCGGCAAAGGTAATGTTTACTTAGAAAAAAAATGTTTCAGTTGAAGGATGGGGGTTGGGATGTTTCACAAGGTATGAGGGACTGCTGATGATGAATTTGACAAGTTTTCTTCAAGACACTGTAAAATCAATATGGGAAAAGTAGTCATGCAAATCTTTTACACTTCAGATAACAATACATTTGGGGGGGGGGGGGGGGGGGGAAGGGGGTGTTGATCATCAACTTGTGATGTTGATACACAAGTTAAACATCAGTTTCTTTTTTCTCTTTATTTATCCTTTTCTGACAGGCCAGAGACAAATTCTGTAATACTTCTTTAGAAGAGTTAAAAAAAATGTGTATATTTTGATGTCTAGAAAAAAGAAAATGAGATAGCTGCTGTATTCCACCCCATCAGAAAGCAACTAAAGGCGTCATGTGATATAACTGTGGCAGATATCTTAGCTGCAAGGGAAGGTTGGTTAAATCACTAGATTTAATCTTCTCTACATGTATTTGCAGTATAATAACAATTCTTTTATTTAAATACAAGTATTCAATGTTTTTAGATTTAACCTATTTACAAAAGACAAGTAGTGGTGAGGCCAGAATGAAGTGTGCAATAAACAAAGTGAAAATTCCTAAGGTAAATCATTTTGTTTTAGTAAAAAAAGCTTTTAAATACAAAATATGATATTTTTTATCATCGATTTTATTTTGTCACTGGAGTCAACAAGCTGACCTATAGTTATTCATTTCACTGTGTGTCATTCATAAACTTTGAACATTTTCAGCCTTCTCTGAAATTACTTATGTCTACTATCCCTTCTGGGACATAGGCTGCCTGCAAGATTTCTCCAGGCCCCTCTATCCTGAGCAATGTTTTCCAGTTCTTACCAAGTTTATCCAATTCTTTTGGTGTCTGCCTCCAGGTCTCCACCAGTTGTTTCTTGGCCTACCCCTGTTGCATTTTCCTTGAGGGTTCCAGGACAAGGCTTCCACCTCCTCTTCGTTATCTCTCTGAAGCAATTCAATCAAATTTCATGTATAGCTTTCATGGATGAAGGGCCACAAAAATTGTGCATTTCATGGTCCCCACCAACATTGGACCTTAGCATTGGTTGAAAACTCTCAATATTCTAAGAGTATTCAAAACTTTCTTCTTAAATCTTGGACTCCTATGGAACAAAGATATGTCACCAATATGTGAGATATGCAATGTATTAGAAGATAGTGTACATCTTCTATTCTCCTGTGTAATCACAGATAATTTTTTGTGGAGAAAAATGAGTATATTTTTAAAATTTGATGTTTCCTGGAAACATATTATGGGTATGTTAGTTTTTACAGTGAATTATCAGGAAAAAAATATTCTAAATAATATTTATTTGCTTTACAATCTATAAACATAAAATGAAATATCAATTTAATAATGAAAGAATGTTAGAAAAGAAAAATTGAAATCTTTTGTGAAAAATTGTTGTAAGAAAACATGGCAAACAAGATATATTTGAGAACATATATGCCTCTCATGTGGCAATATTAAAAAGGGAACAACTTTAAATTTATAATGTGTGTAATGATCCTTGACCTTGTTACTGCAAAATCAACTGGACATCTAGTGTACCAAGGTTGATGTCTGTCAAGCAGAGGGTTCTTATTACTGTATAAGTTGAATTTTTAGTGAGACCCAAATTTAGCCCAAAATATTGGTATATATTTTTAGCGAGAAGTAATTTTAGTGATTTTATAATGTCAAGAAAGAAATCTATAATAACCGATACATGTTAAATTGTTAGTGGTATTCAATTTTACCGATCTCAAAACCCTCGCTAATAATGCCAAAATTGAATCCTTGCTAAAAATTCTGCATATATCGTAATCAATCAATATCTCCCTATGTTTACCAGTAGTATCTATGTTGTTTGACCTACAAAATCAATAGGGGCACACTCCTTAAGGAAAACCAATACACCAAGTTTGATGTCTGCCAAACAAATCATTCTCAAAGTATGGAGCAGACAATATCTTCCTATGTCTAGAGTAGTGTGACCCTTGACCCTTGACTGTCAGCTCAAAATCTACACTGGTCAATTACCTCTTAGGGGAAACTAGTTTACAAAGTTTGTCTAGCAATGTGTTCTCAAGATATTGAGTGGTCAGTATCTTTTTAATGTTCAGTTTGACCTTGACCTTGTGACCATAAGCAATAGGGGTCATCTACTCCTTATGTAGAACCAGTGCACAAAGTTTGATGTCTGTCAAGCAAAGGGTTCTCAAGATACTGAACTTGTGTCCATTACCTTTGACCCTGTTACCTAAAAATCATCTTAACCTTCAGGGAAACCAATTTACCATATTTGATGCCTGTCAAGCAAAGGTTATTTAAGATACTGAACAGACAATATTTTAATATGTTTCAGAATACATGTAGTTTGACCTTGATCTCTGACCTTATGAGCTCAAAAACTACAGTGGTCATCTATATAGGGGGAACATTTGTACTAAGTTTCATGCCTGTCAAGCAAAGGGTTCTTGAGATACTGAGCAGTCATTAACTTCTTATGTATAGATGACCCTTTGATTACTCAGTATTAAAATTGTGATCTTAAAATCAATAGTGGTCATTTACTCCTTAAAAAGAACCAGTATACCAAGTGTGATGTCTCTCAAACAAAGGGCTCTCAATATATTGAATTGTCAATATATTTCTATTTCGTTTGACCCTTGACCTTTAACTCTTACACCTCAAAATCAATAGGGGTCATTTACTCTTCAGGGGGCACCAGTGTACAAAGTTTGATGTCTCAAGCTTAGGGTTCTCAAGATATTGAGTATTTTTTCTATTGCCAGTTTGACCCTTTGACTTGTTGGTGCCCCTTTTCAAGGGGTAGAAACAACAAATAATTTATATAGATATGTAGCAATTTGCTTTTGAAACACTCATATTTGTACATAGTATCCACCACTTGAGGAAACCAGTCCTCAATGTGTGATGGCTTGAGGTCAGCATTTTAGACTTTGGTGATGGTGGTGATGTTGAACAAGAACCCTTGTGCTACCTGTATTCAATAATAACCTTTTCTAAATAATGAGATATTTTAAAAATAACCATCTACCATAATTTCAAATTTATGACCCCTGAGTCTGTTCAGGTTCCAGTCAGGCCAGGTTGTTAAATTGTAGTGGTCTGACGGGTCCGATGGCCGGTGGCCAGATAGCTCAGTTGGTAGAGCACCTGACTGGAGATTCAGGGGCACGGGTTTGAATCCTGATCTGGTATGTTGGATTTTTCTCCTCTCCCATGACATTTGATGCAATGCCATGCCCTGGAAGTGACAGGTGAAAGACCTGCCAGGGAAGAGCCTGGGTTGGTGTCTTCGGGGGCCAAAGACCTTTAAGGAGGTATGAATGTGGCGGTCAGATGGGCTCGGTTGCCGGTGGCCAGATAGCTCAGGTGGTAGAGCACCTGACTTGAGAATCAGGGGGCCCGGGTTTGAATCCTGGTCTGGTCCGTCACATTTTTCTCCTCACCCGTTACAACATATTAAAATGCACCATATCTTTTTATGCCCCCGGATCGAAAGATCCCGGGGGTATATTGTTTTTGTCCTGTCTGTCTGTTTGTCTGTTTATCTGTTTGTCTGTTTATCTGTTTGTCCGTTTGTCTGTTTGTCCGTTTGTCTGTTTGTCTGTCTGTCTGTTGTCAACTTTAACCTTGCCCATAACTTTTGATTGGTTGGAGCTATGACTTTCATATTTCACATGTGTATTCCTTGTGACAAGACCTTTCTTTGGGTACCATCATATTTGACCTTTTGACCTTGACCTTGGAGTTTGACCTACTTTTGCAAAATTTTATGAGACTCTAACCTTGGCCATAACTTCTGAACAGTTGGTGCTTGGGGTTTCAAACTTCACATGTGTATTCTTTGTGACAAGGCCTTCCTTTGGATACCAACAACTTTGACCTTTTGACCTTGACCTTGGAGTTTGACCTACTTTTGAAAAACTTTAACCTTGGCCATAACTTTTGAACAGTTGGTGCTTAGGGTTTCAAACTTCACATGTGTATTCCTTGTGACAAGACCTTCCTCTGGATATCAACCACTTTGACCCTTTGACCTTGACCTAGGAGTTTGACCTACTTTTGAAAAACTTTAACCTTGGCCATAACTTTTGAATGGTTTGAGCTAGGGCTTTCATACTTCACATATGTAATCCTTGCGACAAGACCTTCCTTTGGATATCAACCACCACTTTGACCTTATGACCTTGACCTAGGAGTTTGACCTACTTTTGAAAAACTTTAACCTTGGCCATAACTTTTGAATGGTTGATGCTAGGGCTTTCATACTTCACATATGTAATCCTTGTGACAAGACCTTCCTTTGGGTACCAACCACTTTGACTCTTTGACCTTGACCTAGGAGTTTGACCTACTTTTGAAAAACTTTAAACTTGGCCATTACTTTTAAATGGTTGGTGCTAGGGCTTTCATACTTCACAAATGTAATCCTTGTGACAAGATCTTCCTTTGGACACCAACCACTTTGACCTTGACGTTTGACTTTTATTTAAAAAACTTTAACCTTCGCCATAACTTTTGAACAGTTGTATCTAGGTCTTTCAAATTTCACAGGTGTATTCCTCGAGACAAGACCTTTCTTTGGGTATCAACATTTCTTATCTTTTGGCCTGGATTTTGAGTTGCATTTGAAGAAACTTTAACCTTCGCCATAAGCTACCATACGGGGGCATCAGTGTTTCACAAACACATCTTGCTGAAATCTCCACTTCTGAACATCTAGCAGGCAAACTGTGTGCATGATTATAATAAGCATTTAATTCTCAACCAATTCAGATTCCCTAATTTCAGATATTAGGCTAAAGCTAAATTAGTCAAATATTGAAAATGAATAACATCAGTAAAAATTCTTTACTCATGAAGACAATCAAACTGCAAAATGTGTTCTTTACCAAAAAAAAAAAATTGAAATTCAGGTAGATAAAGCTAAGTTGGTCATATGGTATGTTGAGAAACTCAAGATACTTAAGTGACCATTAAGATATATAAACCTCTTATTAACAGGTACCAGACAGGGGAGGGAGAGTGTGGGAGCAGGAACCACCCCCTCCAGAAATGCCATCCTTCATGAAGCGAGTGGATCAACCCCAAGGTCAAAGACCACAGTGTTAGTAGATGGCTTGATTTTGTAGAAAATTTTAAGCTTGTTTTATACTATTTTGTACTTTGATACTTAAGACAATAGGAAATCAATTTGAAGTTCATTGTATATTTTGGAATATTTCTAAATTTTGATTATTGATGCGATATCATTGTTATGACACACAGAATATACTGTACAATCACATATTTTCATGGGGTAAAATTTTCGTGGTTTGAAGGAAAAAATGTTGGTTCGTGGCGATTGATTTCATGCATGAAGAAGTGTTGAGTTATTTTACATTTGGTAGAGGGTGAGACTTTGTTGGTCTGGCCATACTGCAAAAATAACGAAAATTTGTGATTTCACAGTTATTTTTTATTGATTAACATTGTTTTCCTAAACAATTGACTTGTAATACAATTTTCCTTCCATTAGCTGGCAGAGGTGGTCGAGGCGGAGGTAGACAACATGACAGAGGTGGGAAAGTCCAGGGTGGCTGGGGGGATAAACAACAACAGAGCTATGGAGGGAACTGGAATCAGGGAGGGGGAGGATATGGAGGGGGAGGAGGCAGAGGGAGGGATCATTACCAGGATGGGGGTTATCAAGGAGGGTACCAGGGAGGAGGGTACCAAGGTGGTGGCAATCAAGGTGGATATCAAAATGGGGGATACCAAGGTAAGAAATTAAAAAAATTAGGGCATGTAATATATGGGCCTTTCAACTAATTTTTCAAGTTTCACATTAAGGACGGATAACTCAAGTGTGAAAAAACATTCAACAAATTGCTGATTTAGGAGTTATTGTTTATAGGAATGGCATATAGGCTCCTTCAATTGGTATTGTAATGTACACAAAAGGGTTCCTTGTATTGTTGTGTACATAGGGGGCTTGTCTTCTGGATTGTTAAATCTAAAATAAATTAATAAAATTTTTAATGTACTTTAAATACACTTCAAAAGTTCTTACAATAAAGATTCTGAACTTTCAGACAAGAAATACAATGTTTTTAAAAAAAACGTACCACACCTATATACATAAACTCTACGAGGGACAAAAGCTCTCGTCTTGGAAAAAAATACCCCCACCCACTTCAGCACCTGTATCTGGAATCTAAAGCATTAATTTATATCCTAAATATTGGTGTGTCTGTCAGTCGTCAACACACGTTCAATCAACATAAAACGGATACAACTTCTTCAATTTGGAGGCTCATCTCTCCAAATCGACCAATAAATTTTAAGCAAATGTCTAAACTTGCACTTTATCCAGTAAAATACATGTAGGGCGAGACGAGCACTACAAAAAAATCTTATGAAAGAGTTTGGTTTAAAGACACTCTATACACTTAAGTAAAATGTTTTTTGGACATTGAGAAAATTATATTATAAAGTGTAAATATTTTTTTTTTATATGTAATTTCCAGCGTAGGGTACATGGCATTTACCCCCAGGAAAAATGTTCAAAGACAATGGAGTATTGATGAACAGATATCACTGTTGTTAATTTAAGTGGGGAAAATACATCCAAATAAAGTGTTCAGTTGATTTATCTTGGCCTTTCAAAATGTTAAGAATGCTTGAATTGACTACAAATTGAGTATTCAATGTAGATTTCAATTATTCCATTTTAGATCAAAGGGCAGATTGCTCTGATTTATTAAAAATACATGTATCACAAAATCAGAACTCTTTAGTGTGCAGTGTATAGAGGGTTCTTAACTTGTTTCTCAAATAAGTTTTACTTACAGAAAGATTTTAATTCTGCTATTAATGTGTACAATGTTGTGTTTTCTTTATGAAAAAAACCGTTAGCAGAAATGAGACTGACATAGGTTTCATTTATCAGTCTAATTCTCAGCAAACTCACACTCCAAGGAAATAGGGATATACATGTAAATACTTAGAACATTGTGAGTGTTCATTTTTTTTAATTTTTCATTTGCTATAAGAAAAAGCTAAACATCTACCTACATAAACGGACAGATTAATGTTGAGTTACTATATCAATAAATTTATATGCATATAGAAGATTCCTGGTGGTCTGCAAATGGTAGGTGTAAAACATTTTAGAAGAAGAATACTTTTTATTACATTTTCAACAGGGAAATACTGAAATTTTATTAAATAAAAGTGATATTTTATCACAGTGTGAAAGAATATCAAAGTGATCTTTTGTCACAGTCTCATCAACAATCATCCATACACTACTGTAGTAATGCACTCTACTGGACTTGCTACAGATGCTGAATCTGACCTACAATTTCAGGATGAGTGACTAGGATAAAGTTTTTGGAGCAGATCTCATTTCCAAGTAATTATAAGCCCTATATTGACCAAACTTGCGTGGGGATACATCAAAGGATGCGCTCTACTGGACTTGCTTTGGATGCTGGATCTGACCTACATTTTTCAGATTAGTGACCAGGATAAAGTTTTTGAAGCAGATCTCATTTCCAAGTAATTATAAGCCCTATATTGACCAAACTTGCGTGGGGATACATCAAAGGATGCACTCTACTGGACTTGCTTTGGATGCTGGATCTGACCTACATTTTTCAGATTAGTGACCAGGATAAAGTTTTTGAAGCAGATCTCATTTCCAAGTAAGTGTAAGTGGCTCTAAATTCGCTCTTGAGTACATCTGGGAGGACAAATAAAAAATTCTGAAGACACGTTTTTTTCTTAGATTTCTTTATGTGTATTTGAAGTTTTGACTCTAAATAGGACAAAAAAATGTTTGAATAGATAATCAAGTCAAAAATAAATATTTTATTAATGTTTAAAATATTTGTCACGTAACAAATGACAGACATATATCGTAACATGACAGACGTATGATAAAACGTGACATGATTAAATTACATTTCTGATGCATAGCAGTACAAATAATCCGTAAAAAATAAAATTAAACAATTTCTTAAACAATGCAAATTTTTTTTTCACTCTTACATATAAGAAAAAAGATTTTGAAGCTACTTTTGATGCACAAACTGATGATCGTAACACTGACAGACTCCTTTACTTAGCCAGCCAAATAAACCATAAACTTTCATTATTTTATCAAAAAGATAATGTTGCCATAAGAAATGGACATTATTCAAATTTTGATTCCTTATAGATTTTAAATTTGAATTTTTAAAAAATAAATCTCTGCTATACGCTTTGTAACATACAAAATTTCCACCATGTCTGTCATGTTACGATATTTCTTGAGCAATACCTGTTTGAAACGAGCCAATAAAATTTATCATTCAAAGCTTATCTTTTATTCTAGGAATTTATAATACACAAGACATCATTTTTTATGAAAATACTAATGAAATTTAAAAAATATAAATTATTTCATATAGATCAAACCTATATCGTAACATGTACGGATGCACGTAACCCTGACAGACTCGTTTTAAAAACTGCAAGAAAACAACTACAAAATTGTATTGTTTAAGTTTTAAAGACAAATTTTGCCTTATGATACACTAATATTCTTAAATAAAAATACTTTTTTGGTTTAATTCACTGAACGTATAAATCTGAATGCACCCGTTTGATTCACGTAACATGAACAGACATTCGTTTTGTCCGTCACCATTACGATAGTATTCAGGCAATGTCTGTCAATCGGTACGTTATGTAAGAAATGTCAAATTTTAAGTGTCTATGTAGTGATGAAGAGCGTGCAAGTTCATATTTAAAAAAAAAAATCCAAAATACACCTACTAGCTGACAATATTTGATGATATGTGTTAAAATCTAGGATAAAGACAAGTTATATTTTCATGAACGTAACATACTTCGTGTAACGTAACACTTGACAGACAAACGTTCGCGGCTTCTCGGGCCCTCTCTGTTGCTCTTCTTATCGAAATGTAAACACATTTGCATAGAACACTGGAGAAAATTTTAATATTCATAACCTTTAAGTCAAATGTATAAGAAGAAGCATCTCCAAGCTCCATTCTTAAAATAGAACGTAACGCCCACTTGCCATGACAGACACCGGAAGCATCCCACAGATTTGTTAATTTCTAAGCACACGTGCTTTTCTGTTGAATCTGCGATCACTTATTTGATAAACAGGTAAATTTTCTATCAGTAGACAAGAAAGATAAAATAGTTTGCATAAACAATGGCCCATTTTATAACAATGTACCCGGTGTATTGAGTCTGACAGACGTTACGTTCAAAATATGAGAAGAAATAAATTCCAATTTTTCCTTTATTTCAGACATAATGTGCATTAAAATACTTTTGTATGTTAATTTTATCCTTCCTAAACAGTAGTGAATAAAGATATTCTGTGTACAAGGTATTATCGCCGTATATTTGACTTTTATTTTGACATGGTTGAAAATGTCCCCCTACACATGCGTAATTCTAGTGGAATTATCAAATTCATTTCAAGAAAAAAAAGTAAGTTGATGAAAAAATCTGCTAATTTTATCTTTTTTATATATTTGCATTATACTTTTCAATACATTTCTTATTTCAATTTTTTAAATAATTTATTTTATATTCCTCTTGTTAAAATCATAGGTCAAGATGTACTCAAGAGCGAATTTAGAGCCAAGTCCTATATGAACCAAACTTGCATGGATGATACATCTAAGGATGCACACTACTGGACTTGCTACGGATGCTGATTCTGACCTACAATTTCCGGATGAGTGACCAGGTTGAAGTTTCATTTCCAAGACACTATAAGCCATATATTGACCAAACTTGCATGGATGATACATCTAAGGATACACACTGCTGGACTTGCTTCAGATGTTGGATCTGACCTGCATTTTCCAGATGAGTGACCAGGTTAGTGTTTTTGGAGCAGATCTCATTTCCAAGTAAATGTAAGTCCTATGTTGACTTATCTTGCATGCATGATACATCTGAGGATGCACACTACTGGACTTGCTTCAGATGCTGGATCTGACCTACATTTTCTGGATGAGTGACCAGGTTAAAGTTTTTGGGAATAGGTCCATTGCAAAGAAACTATAAGGCCTATCTGAACCAAACTTCCATGGATGATGCATCAAGGGACGAACACTCTCAAACTTGCTTCAGATGCTGGATTTGACTTACATTTTCTGAATGAGCGACTAGTTTAAAGTTTTTAGAAAAGTCCATTCCCAAGTAACTGCAAGCTGTATCAGACCAAAATTGCTTAAATGTTCCATCTAGGGATGCACATTACTAGATTATTAGTTTAGTGTGGGACTTCACCTTAAAGACAACAATTGTTGAGGTGAGCTCTGTAATCTCTTATTACCTATGTTATTGTTTAAATAAAGACCTACACTTTATTACAGGTGGTGGAGGAGGTCGAGGTAGAGGTCGGCCAGGAAGTGGGCGTGGCAGGGGGAGGGGCCACTATTAAAGGCGTGCTTTATACCTCTTCAAATTATTCAAATTCTAAACATTTAGATAATTTGGTGCCAATTCCAAGACGCATTTGGTGCCAACTCCAAGACAGAATTTAAAAAATTATAGCAAAAAAATTTGCCCATTCTGTTACATGTCTATTGCTTTGTTTATTAGTTGTTATAATAAACCATTATTGAAGTAATACTGTTTGAATCATTTTAAAGCCCTTATCATTAAAGATGTTTGGTATTGTGCTGTACCAATGATGGATTGATTGAGGGTCTGCACATGACTGTTGATGAGATTATTGTTGGACAGGATGCACTACTCTCTGGATGATAATTGTGGAGATATTGACCTTTTAACTTACTAGTTATACTTCAGAAGTAATATGGAAAAAAAATTCAAGACATCAAGATACATGATGAAATATTCATTTCATTATGACATCTTTAAATATGTAGAGTTGAAATTGACTTATAAAGATGGATTTCCCTCTTTGCCTTTGTTTTCCACACAGATTGTTGCAGTATATACTTGTATTGTCACCAGCAGCAACAAATTCCTAATTGTAAGCAGACTTTGTTTACAACTGGTACATTTTGTGACCTATGACATTAAATGCCATGAGTGTCAGTCCATCATATTGACTAAAGCAGCAATTAGCTATAGGCAGTGGCAAGAGCACTCAGAAATTGAAGGGACGCAAGGTCTCCCAGGAAATGCCGATTGCCATGGATACAGAGGCTTCAGCACTGTGGACACAAAGGGTTTCTTTGGGAGAGAGAAATAATGCTTAAGAATACACAACACCACAATGCTTAAATTAAACTACTCATCTTGATATGATGATTTAACAAACCACACATGATTAACTGGGGAGTAACAGAGAGATTTATGCAAGTCAAATTTTTGTTACAATTATTATACAGTTAACAATGTATTTTGAAAATGCAGCTTCATACCCATAAGAAGGAATATATGGTTAAAATGGAATAAGTGCACTTTGCTAAATTTACTTCATATGTAAGAAATAACAAATAAGGTCATTAAGCGATGGTGTGATGACAATGAAGCGATAACGCAATGAAGATGATGCGATGGCGTGACAATTCGCGATGACGATGGTGCGATAGCACAATGGAGCGATAGTTAACATCATGCCATCGCGCCGTCGTTATCGCACCATCGTGTCATCGTTATCGCGTCATTGCACTATCGCTTAATCTCGCTATCGCGTCATCGCACTGTCACGCCATTCCATCATCGTAATCGCTTCATCGTTATCTGACCATTGCTTCATCGTCATAGAACTATCGACCCAAACCTCGATGGTGCGATGATGCGACAGTGAACTACATGGCCCTATCCAGGTTGCATAATTCACTAAAATGAAACAGATATTTTACAGAATATTTCCACTAATTTAAACCAAAAGTTACATTTTATTATATTTACGCTGTAGTACATAAAAATATTTGATGTCATTTATACTATAACCGCATTATTATTATATGTGTACACTTTTATGAGTTGTTGATTTAAAAAAAAAAAAAAAGAAAACCATCTGCAAGTGTTTTGAAAATAAAGAGATTGTTTCAAGGACTACTACAAAAAAAAAAGGAAATTACGAGAGAGAGATTATTTAAAATGTTGAAGGATGTCAATGATCCATTTGAAATTACCGATAATTAAAACATATTAAAATCTTGCAAATATGAATTTTTTTTTTTTTTTTTAAATAGTAACTTGTTTGAACATCATAAACTTACACGAGGTTCTAGCCATGATTATGATATTTCTTAAAATTACAAATTGCATTAATTCTTTTAAAATCTTCTCTACTTCTAGGTATTAAGCAGATAAACTAAGTTCATGGTTATGATAAGCATGCAAGGATGCCTCTTCCAAAGTTGTGAATTTGTGGCCTCAGAGTCAGGGGTTCGGGGGGGGGGGGGGGGGTGAATATATAGTGAAAAATGCATTATTTCTTTGAAAATCTTCTTCTCTGTCCCTGGGTATTTAGCAGAAAAGCTAATTGCATGAGTATGATGAGCAAGGATTTCTTTTCATAAAGTATGAAATTCATAACCCCTGAGTTAGGAGTTTTCAGTGGTGTTAGGGTGTGGCGCTTACAAATAAAAGTGAAAATGCATCATTTCTTTGAAAATCTTCTCTGCCCATGGGTATTTAGAAATCATACTCAGTGCATGGTTATAATGAGCAAGGGTGAGCCTTCCAAAAATTGTGAATTTCTTGCCCCCTAGGTCAGGAGCTGTAGTGTTATTGTGTGGCTTTGTTGAATCAATAGGGAAATGCATTAGTTCTAGCAAATCTTCTCTGCTCCTTGGAATCTAGGAGGCAAACAGCGTACATAATGTTGTAATAAGCAAGGGAATTTTTACCAGATTTTTGAAATTCTGGATCACTTGGTCAATTTATTAATATTAATTTATACTTCTGAAAGAAGTCATTCCCCTTTGCTATTCAAGTTTGATAATTAATCACTGTAAATAATGTAATTGAAAGGACAATTGAATAACCTTTTAATGGTCAAGTAGGTTTTTGAATAATAGATAATAAAAAAAACAGGACAAAATACCTTATCTTTATACATTAAATGTTCTTTAAAGGTTAAGAGAGGCCAATGTGAAAAATATACTAAAACTGCTAAAGAACTATTGCTTTGTTGAACCTGCACTGGGATAGTGACAAATGGGAGAAAGTACAGGCTAACAGATAGAACAACTTTAAAGAAGATGGGCGTGTTCGGCGTGTGATCTGCAGGAATAAAGCGTACGAAACATTTATAGTTTAAATGTCTACGATTTGGTCGGCTGACCACAGCTGGACATACTCTACAACACGCACATGGAAAAATGTTACATTTAGCTTGAAATACTTTGTCAAATTAATATATCAGTCCACTTATCTCAATAATTACTACATGTAAAACTTAGTAACGCTTGACATAAATAATAAACACCTATAGCGTATAGTTAAATGCAATTACATGTATATACATGTATATAACTAAGTATCAGTAGGTTGTAAGAATTGCTTTCGCTTTCGGTGCAACAGAACCAGAATGTATCTATTTAAAAATAAATCAGTACATAAATTAAACAGACAAACGAATTGATTGTTTGTACGGCAAAAAAATATGCGAGGATCGAACTAAAAATATTTCTTTTTCATTGCACTGGACGGGTAACGCATACTACTGAGCTATCACCGCTACACACTTTATGGTTTTTAAAGCGGCAATGAAGCACCGCATTTACACATCAGATTTTTTTTGGAAAAAGTTCATTTTTTATCGTCTCTGGGTCTTCTCTCCATTTTATTTTTTTTTTATTTTTTTTTATTTTTTTTTTTTTTTACAAATGTTTGTTAGTTTCTTTGCATTAAAATGCATACAAGTAACGTTTCAAAATCATGGAGAGATGACCCAAAGGTAGCAAATTTTTAGAAAAACCTGTTTGAAAACGTAACATTTGTATCAAATGACTCATCTAGCCAATTTTCAAATTCTCTTTTAGCAAATCAAAATAAAATATCGGGAAAATATTTCCCTTTCCTATTTCACAGGAACCCGATACGTCAAAAGAATGCTAAAATTTCATGTAACAGGTCAATGAAATTTTCACTTTTCAAGTGCGCCCAGATTCCTGCCGAATGCCAATCAAAAGCGCCCTCGTTCTTTGTTAGCACTAAATTAATTATTTTGCTCATGCCTGATCATCCTATTTCTCTTGCTTTTGGACAACATAGCTTCATTTATCAGTCTATTTAGTTTTAATTTATATTCAATCTATAGATCAATTAAAGCTAGTTTACATTATACTCAGGTGCCCGTTAAGGCCCTTGGGCCTTTTGTTTAAAAAAGTTGTTTTTCAACTATCTGGATTACTCAACGAAACTTGACACGACCTACGCTTTGCTAAATAGATTCAAAGTCTGGATCCATTTTTAGGGCACCTGAATTACCCAGATGTTTTTCAACATCCATTTTGTATGTCGTTTGCTAATGTCCAGTTGGAGTGTTCGAAAAAAACGTCTGAACATTTTGACTTCATAAACCACGTTTTCAAGAAAATGGGATTGAATGTTTCCTTAGCTTAATCAGAAATCAAGTTTGTATAAAAAAAATAATTGAAATTTGATTAAGAGAATAAAGATTGTTTAATTTCGTTAGATTTTTTTTACCGTATTATTTATCTGTATTTTATCATGTTATACCCCCAGTAACATCTACCGGCTTGGTAGTTCCTGATGTGTCAATAGATCTTGTACAAGATTCCGTTAGTTTGATCCTTAATCATCCAATTTTCAGGAACAACAACTACAAACCCAAAAATATCTGGGATTTTATGCCTCCGTATCGAAGGTTCGGGGGTATATAGTTTTTGCCCTGTCCGTCCGTCTGTCTGTCTGTCTGCAAAACTTTAACATTGCTCATAACTTTTGATTGGTTGGAGCTAAGGCTTTCATATTTCACGTGTATTCCTTGTGACAAGACCTTTCTTTGGGTACCATCATTTGACCTTTTGACCTCGGAGTTTGACCCAGTTTTACAAAATTTTCCCCAACTTTAACCCTGCCCATAACTTTTGAAGTTGGTGCTAGGACTTTCATACTTCAAATGTGTAATCCTTGTGACAAGGCTTTTCTTTGGATACCAACAACTTTGACCCTTTGACCTTGACCTTGGAGTTTGGCCTACTTTTGAAAAACTTTAACATTGGCTATAACTTTTGAACGGTTGATGCTAAGGCTTTCATTTTTTCACATATGTAATCCTTGTGTCAAGACCTTCCTTTGGATACCAACAACATTGACCCTTTGACCTTGACCTACATGTACGAGTTTGACCTACTTTTGAAAAAACTTTAACATTGGCCATATCTTTTGAACGGTTGCTGTTAGGGTTTTCATTTTTTCACATATGTAATCCTTGTGACAAGACCTTCCTTTGGATACCAACAACGTTGACCCTTTGACCTTGACCTTGGAGTTTGACCTACTTTCGAAAAACTTTAACCTTGTCCATTTTTTTGAACAGTTAGTGCTAGGGCTTTCAATCTTCACATGTGTAATTCTTTTGACAAGACCTTCCTTTGGATACCAACAATTATAGCCCATTGACCTTGATCTTGGAGTTTGACCTACTTTTGGAAAACTTTAACCTTGGCCATTTCTTCTGAACAGTTCGTTCTAGGGCTTTCATACATCACATATGCAATCCTTGTGACAAGACCTTACTTAGGATATCAACAACTTTGACCCTTTGACCGTGACTTTGGAGTTTGCCCTACTTTTGAAAAACTTTAACCTTGACCATATCTTTTAAACGGTTGGTGCTAGGGCTTTCATATTTCACATGTGTACTTCTTGTGAGAAGGCCTTTCTTGGGTACCAACATATTTGATTTGCATTTGAGAAACTTTAACCTTGGCCATTTCTTCTGAACAGTTCGTTCTAGGGCTTTCATACATCACATATGCAATCCTTGTGACAAGACCTTACTAAGGATATCAACAACTTTGACCCTTTGACCTTGATGTTTGACTTACTTTTGAAGAACTTTAACCTTTTCCATATCTTTTCAATGGTTGCTGCTAGGGCTTTCATATTTCACAGGTATATTCCTCGGTACAAGACCTTACTTTGGGTACCAACATATTTGATTTGCATTTGAGAAAGTTTAACCTTCGCTATAAGTTACCATACGGGGGCATCAGTGTTTCACAAACACATCTTGTTTTCTTTCTCTTCATATCTTGATTTCAGTCCAAGACAACACATTTTATACTTAAAAGCCCAAGGACTTTATTTTCAATCTTTATTCAACATGTGCACAAAATCTAAAATGAATTATATTTTAGTGAAACGTGGTTTGATACTATACTCAACAAATGGTAAACAGACATTATGTATCATTACAAGTTTATGTATATACTGGTTTTATATGACTTCAAGGTAAACTTTGCACAACAACCTCCTGAATACACAGGCATTTATAACGACCATGCCATCTCAAATCACACGAGTAGAGTTGGGGATGACACCGGATGAGACAATAGCTGTCACAAGTATCTCTGTCACCAAAACATTGTAAGCTCCCACAATCCTCTGATTCTGTCAACAGTAAGACGCATTAAAGCTTCCCTAATATGTTTTGAAACTAATGATATTTACAATTCATTTTATTTACGGCGCTTACAACTTTCATGTAACGTTAACTTATAGGCATTTAAACAATTATACGTTAGAATGCAAGAAATTACAAGTATTCCTTTTTAAATAGCAGTTTCGAACCTACTTTACTGTTGTATTGCTCACCATATTAAAATATTTTTGTTATATTTTTATTTTTAGACACCGTGAGAAATAAATTGTAGGTACTGATGTCATTATCAAATGTTGACTCACCCGTGAGAGTAGCACTGTGAGTGGCCAGTGTAGGGGCAGGTAAAGGTGTGGAACTTGTTGTTGCTGTTGTTTCTGATTGGTCGTAACCACACCAGCAAATGTGAACACGAATAAAGGGGTCAAAGGTACAGACGCCCTGCCCCCTTTCTTCTCCACAAATCTGATTACAGGAACGGAGACAATCCGCCTCACCATTAAAACACATCCCAGCATTACATATCTCTGTATACCAGTCAGCTCCCGTACACCTGGATTCTGATATAAGGTGTTTATCTATTGTATTTTTATTTCATTTATTGAAAACCATAAACTAATTTTATTCATCACAAGTTTTTGAATAACAATTGCACTTCAATTAAACAATTTAAAAGAAAAAGTTGCTGAAAACAGGAATCATTTAAGAAATGTTCAACAGTACTTAAGACTTTATGAAAGAAAAATATTGATTTCTATTATCAAAAGTAACTTTTAATTTGAAAAAAAAAATCTTTTCAGAATAAATTATACTGCATAGTCTATGTAGTGTCAAGATGAAGTATGTTTCATACCTGAAAGGATGAAGAAGACAACAGACAACTTTCCGAACACGCTAAATCGGTACGTAAAAAGCATTTCTATAGTACTGACTGAAATGAAATACATAAATCCATTGATTAATTCACATTTGGTATGCGGTTACCTATGCGTATTATTCAATATTTTCAGCATGAAAGCTTTTGTTTGAAAATTAGTTTGAAAGGTTTCAGTAAAATTTACAGCTTCTTGAAAGTAAAAATTGCATGCAAAATAGGTTAATCTTTCTTAAACAGGTCCATTTGATCTTACCTAGTTCAGTTCATTAAGAGGTATATCCACTTCTAGCCAGGTGGCTTATATAATATAGCAAATTTGTGGGATAACTATACATATATTGTGCTTTATATACATATGCTCATTCTGTGGGATGGACTCGATTGGTGGCATTGTTTTGGCAAAAATTGTCACAACATTTTAAACAGTCTAGCCTATACTATGGTGTGAATTTATGGTATTTCTGTTATTAAACAAAGGTTAATTACTCATTGTCTCATGCCGCTGTATACACTGACACATTTATGGGAATCTGTGTCGATTTTGCTCTAAATATTCCAACTGCTGATAGAACTTTGATGAATCAAAGTGTTAAAATAACATGGCTACTGCATATCAAAACTCTGTAAGTACAGCCTCATGTATACTGAAGTCATTGGTACTATCGTATTATTATTTTACAACTATTAAACATTCTTGCAATGTCAGAGGACCTTCTCATGAGTTCAGTCGTGGTCTTGGGACCCCTGACAAATTTCTTTCGGTCTCACGGCCACGAGTGGACACAGGACCTCTGACTATGTGCTACCTTTGCATGCTTTGTTAAAGATAGACACGTTTTACACCTGACGACGCTTGCACATTTTCAGAGTGGTTTCTATACACAGATAACCAAAATAAATGCTATTATTGGGAGCAGCACATCACGTGCTATCCACTTAAATTTTGCTAATTGCCAGAGATTTTTTTTATATTGGTTGTTGTTGAAGATAAAGTGATCAAAATTACTCACATATTGTATCGTAATTCTACACTTTTAGAGATAAAAATAGATAAATATCAATAAAAGATTTCTTCCCATAAAAAATGTCGAGACTGTTTTATTCTTAAACGACATGAAGCCTGATCTCTTTTGAAAATGACTTCTAATTCAGCATTTTTTTAATTATAATTTTTTTCTTTAGCTTTTCAGTTTGTCATAGATCCTATAATGATTCAGTAAAATATCCAATAATGAAGCAGATGTGGCAGACTCTGTAGTGTCTTTTATTTGGGATATTTTGAGTTATCTTGGATATATCGTCTTTAAATATGAAAAAGAATGTTATTTGATAAACGTCCTCAGTATACTGAAGTGTCGAATTAAAGACCACAGCAAGATTTTTCTTCCCATGTAGAAGTTTTTTTTTTCAAATAATCACGGATATACAGGATGTTTCATAATGAATGTTACATTTTTAAATATAAATATTTTTCTTACCTATCATATTTATAACAAAAACCATATATCATTTTAAACATCGAATCCTGCATTTTTATTCCATGTGAAAAAGTCAAAGAAATCATGGGACTAGTATTTGAATGTTTAATTGTGACATCAACGCCAATGTCATAATATGAATATTTTTTTGGAAATGGACAAAACTTAAAAACATTTTGCCGAATAGTTAAGTTGTTTTTTTTTTTAAATATAAATCGCAAGGGAAATATTCCAAAAGAATGAGAGCTCTCTTGAGTGCTAGTCAGATGGCTAGTAACAAGGTTAAAGAACAGGGACTTGCAACATGCGATAAATGAAATAACCCCCCCCCCCCGAAAAAAGTTTTTAAAAAAATTAACGAACAGATTTTATTGGTGAAATGGAGGCTCTATAAAGCTTAGCAAGCTCCTAATATCAGCATTTACAGAGTACATTGAACTTTGAAATATGAAAAAAATGAAGTAATCAACTTACAAATTCTCATATATGCAACACCCTAAGGAAAGGACTTGACCCCTGCATTCAGCAGATCTCAATCTGTATGCTTTTTCCTTTGGCGATTCCTACGGACAGGGTCTAAAATCCTAAACCACAGACACTGAATGCGCTCGAAAGGAACATAAAACTTCAGATAAGAAATGTCTAAGCAAAACTGTGTGACACCTTTGTAAAAAAAAAAAAAATCAAGACTTTCTCTGGCAGTTGAAATAGGCAGAGATCATTTTGATTATGTGTTAAGTGAGTTTTGACGTTGTGAAAAATGACACAATTTAGAAATTTCGCTATTTTTCATTAAAGTTACGATTTTTCAGCTAGAGTTTAATATTTTAGTTGGTAATTGTACAAAATGAATGTAATGGGTACATGCATCAAAATGATGATTTGTCTGAATCTCTTCCTTGTGTTTGTCAAAATTTACATTCAAAATGTAACACATATTATGAAACACCCTGTAAAAGCAGGTTTGTTAATTTTGAGCGCAATTTTATCCTAAATTGGGAATTTCAAAAGTTTGTTGAAAGATGTATTCTCTAAAGACTGCATGGATATTGTCATTAAATTCAGGGTTGCAAATAACATTTCAAACCTTAAGGGCATGTGGACCCTCAAGTTTTAATAGCCCACATTGATATTTTGGGGTCCAGAATTTTCTCTCGATTTTGTATAAAAAAAATATTCTCAGTCTTTTTGTATTTTAATTTCTTAAAAGTATTCTTTGCTGTCAACAGTCTCTCATTTCCCTGATGATTGAGACACTATGAATGAATGAAATAGCTTGAAATTTTGTTTTCCTTCCTTTCGAGACCCCTCAAAATTACATTGAGGCGATTCAAGGCCTATAGAGAATATTTTGTAGGTAAGAAACATTGAAAATGAAAATGCATTTATTTGTAGATTCAAAGCATTGTCAGGTTCTAGAAAAGTTGTGATAAAATTCTTACTCGCCATGTGGGCGATTACATCCTCATCAAGAATTGCTCGCCCACGGACAAAAATACTAGCATTTGCTAATGAGCGACTGGTTATTTGCAACCTTGTCAATGAAGAGCTCCAGTATATTTTTTAGTATCAACTTCAGAGTACTTTTGTGTATAGAATCAGAATGATTTTCAGCAAATTAATTTTGTAGATGACTAAACATAAGATGTGAAAATTTCCCAATTCCAATTTCATTGAAGAAGTTGTTGTCTACAATGGGAAAGCCTGGTCCTTAATTTATCGCGAGAAAATGGTTGCATAAAGTGTTGAAAAGTCATACGCTATGATGATGTTGATTGTGGAGTTGAAAAAATGTGATATCAAATTTTCTAGAAGTTTTTATTTATTTATTTCACATTTGATTAACACCACTCTTTGTTAAAGACGACAACTCATTAATGCTATGGTCATTATAATGATCTTGTTTGTAAATATGTTAAATTAAAGTACAATCTTAAATTAAACTTGCGTATAATTATCTCGAGATAGATATAGAAAAGTTGAAATTAAGATTACTTTTAATAACAAATGTTTCAAATCAATAGTTAGTTCTTTGTTATTAATAATTCATGTATATTACGAATTGTTTGTAGAATTGTAGATAGATGAATGGCACTCACCTTTTTCATTCTTGAATATGCTGTGACAGAGTTTGTTGGAAATTTCTCCTTCATAGCAGTAACTTTTTGTGAGGATTAAAGATAGGGCATAGTCTTTGGTAGAACATACAGGATATATCTTTGTTTGTAAGGATATTTATGAAGTTTTGGAATCCAGTATAGGTATACGTTAACCCAAATTCACTCACTGGGATGTTAAAAGTACTTACATGTATAGTATTTTTTAAAAAAAACTGAAATATGATTTTGAAGAATTTTATCCTTGAACGGTAACCTTGAGTATAAATTGGATTACCAGATGTGAAATTAAAGCCAATTTCTTCTCATTCATTCATTCATTCTCTCAAAAACCATATGAATGGTACAAGAGGTATATATACATATTTACAATAATTATGGACGATCAGAAATTACAGGAGGACAGACAGTGTCAGTGATGATAAATAACACAATTTTCTTATGAATGCTGGATCAGTATTTGTCATCAAATTACAGATTTTATAATACATGTATTTGGATGTACATAGTATTTCTTTAACAGAAAATCTTTCCGAATATTACATAATACATTACATTCCAGTAAGTAATGAAATTCGTCTCCAATTTGATTATTATTACATAAATAGCACACTCTTTCATTTCTTTCAACATTATTCCATCTACCCACTTCTATGGGAAGACGATGTTTACTTGTTCTGAATTTTGAAAAGATATTTCTAACTTCTTTTTTTTTTTTGGTAAAATAGTTAAGTATTTTTCATATTCAAACTTTGTTTTAAAAATTCTATATGTAATACCTTTACTGGAATTATTCATATCACTATACCATTTTTATAAAAACTGATCTTTGAGTTTTGGTTTATTGCAGTCGCAATCCATTTAACACTATGAAAATTTTGATCATTCCAAACATGAATTACTGATCCCATATTTGGTGTATTTATCATAAAGATGTAAATAAATAATTCTACAGATCTTATTCTAAAATACAGTTATAACAATGATCCTTACTAACAAAAACTATTTTTGGAACCTTTGTCATCTGGAACTTCTATATATATTGATCATGTAATATTTCATTTTTCATTTCATTTCACACTGGCATACTGATCTTGAATGATTCCCCACATTATCCGTGATATGGTCCTTACAACCGTAAGGGAACGCAGTGCCCAGATTCCTCGTCCGGTATTTTTCTTGTTCGCGGAATGGAGTACTAAACTGGGAGGATTATATTGTAAGATTGTATTTTTTTCTTCAAAACTCTAACCCTCGTGAAAGGGTAGAATGTTTGGTGACTGGGAAATTTTTATAAGGATGTTGTTGTGGGGGGAAAAGCATGCTACATATTTCTGGTTCCTGCAAGAACAGATGAAATAATTTAAACGATTTCATTATGTTCTAGCTACATCGTACTTTGTCTTCGTTGTGTTTCCAAATACTGAGCAGAATTTTAACTTTGTTGGCCAAAGGTATGATAATCATATATATATATATATATATATATATATATATATATATATATATATATATATATATATATATATATATATATATATATATATATACTTGTACTAATAAAAGTTTTGATCTGATGACGTGTGATGAACCATCTGGACCTCGTGTAAAGAAAATCTGAAAGTGTCACGATGTTTAATCTTGTTTGGTATTTATTTGCTTTCATGTAGAAATTTCGATAAAATGTTCGTGGTTAACAGGTTTCGGCACAGATAAAGCATTTGAAATAATTTTTTAAAAAATGGATGCAGTCTTAGCATTCTTTTCGTACATAAGTAAAAGAGTTTTAAAGTTAGTAAAATCTATTTGTATATGATGTCCCTAAATTAAATAAAAAAGAATCAGAAAGTCTTGAAGGCCCATTGACCAATTCTGAAGCTCTTAATTATTTGAAAAATATGAAAAATGAGAAAAGTCCCGGACCAGATGGTTTTACTTGCAAATTTTTCAAATTCTTTTGGCAGGATATAGGTGCCTTTATTACAAGAGCAATAAACAACTCATATGAATTATCACACTTTACTGAATCAAATAAGTTAGGTATAATAACTTGCCTACCAAAACCAGGAAAACAAAAACAATTCTTAAAAAACTGGCGTCCAATCAGTTTGTTGAATGTGATTTATAAAATAGCCTCAGGCTGTATTACTGAACGATTGAAAACCGTATTGATTAAAATAATAAATAAGGACCAAACTGGCTTTTTAAAGGGAAGATTCATAGGTGAAAATATTAGACTGGTTTATGATTTAATGCATTACACAGAACAAAAGCAGATTCCAGGCTTATTAATGTTAATTGATTTTGAAAAAGCTTTTGACACTATATCATGGAAGTTTATATACCAAACATTAGAATTTTTTAATTTTGGGAAGTCAATTAAAAATTGGATTCAAACTTTTTATAATGGAATTAAATCATGTGTAATACAGAATGGAATTTCTTCTGACTACCTGTTCCCTCAGAGGGGATGTAGACAGGGGGACTCAATTTCCCCATATCTTTTTCTAATTTGTGCTGAAGTTCTTGGGATTCTGATTCGAAATAATAAAGACATAAAGGGAATTATAATCGATAGGGAGGAATATAAACTTTCACAATATGCTGATGATACTTCAATTATATCTGATGGATCACCACAGTCTATGGATGATATATTAAGAGAACTTGACTATTTTGCACTTATATCTGGTCTGAAAATTAATTTCGCAAAAACTAAAATGGTTTGGATTGGCAGTAAAAAAATTTCCAAAGAAGTTTTTCATCACTCGAGATGGAAGTTAGATTGGAATAATTCTACTTTTGATCTTCTTGGTGTAAAATTTTCTATTAATTTAGACGAAATGGTTGATCTGAATTACCTTCAAAATTAAATGAAATAAAGCGGTTGTTAAAACAATGGCAGTTAAGAAAACTTACTCCAGTTGGTAGATTAGCAGGGATTAAATCCCTGACTATACCAAAAATGAACCATTTGATATTGACTATTCCGAACCCTTATAAGGAACTCCTAGACGAATTTGAGAAAGACCTTTACTACTTTTTATGGGGAAGTAAAATTTATAAGGTTAAGAAAAATGTTATGATTCAAGATTATAGAAATGGGGGGTTGAAAATGATTGAATATGTAGATTTTCTATGTGCATTAAAATCAACATGGATCCGAAGACTGATTAGCTCAGATACAAAATGGCTAAAACTTCTTGAATCAGAATTAGGAATGAAAGTTGAATCTCTATGGGTAAGAGGTTTAGACTTTACTGTTAATATGTGTAAAAAAATAAGTAACAAGTTTTGGAAAGAGGTTTTACTTAATTGGGTAAAGATCATTGACTCTGGTCAAAATAATATGCAAATTCTTCATGAACATATATGGTTTAATCCAAGGATTAAAATGAACAACTCATCCATATTTTTGAAAAGTTATTTTGATGCAGGCTTTGTTTTTGTAAGAGATCTGTTTGACTCTGAAGGAAAATTTGTAAGCCTTGAGTACCTCACAAATCTTAATGTAAAAACAAATTTTGTAGAATATGCAGGTTTAAAAGTAGCTGTTTTAAAAACATTGAAAAGTATTGATATTGAAAAAAGAGAAACTGGACCTTTTATCCCTAATTCACTTTATATTTTTATAAAAGTACAAAAGGCTGTAAAGACATGTATAGTTTACTCATTAAGAAGAAAAAGGAAGCAATTAAAGCACTAGAAAAATGGGAAAATAATGGAATATTTTTTGGCGATATAGACTGGAACAAAATATTTGAACTTCCTTTTAAAGTAACAATAGAAGCAAAATTTCAGTGGATGCAATTTCAAATTCTGCATAGGATTATCGCAACAAATAAATACCTTTACAATCTCAAACTAATTGATTCACCTGTATGTTCCTTTTGTAAACAGGATGTCGAAACGATTGAACACTTATTTTTTGAGTGTTTCTGCGTTAAAAAAATATGGTGTCACATTGAGGAATGGTTTATAGATAAGTTTCATTTTACCATTAATTTTGATAGAAAGGATATACTTTTTGGCAAATTCAACAACAAAAACATGTTTAGACTACACAATATATTAATACTTACTGTTAAGCAATTTATTTTTGCTAGTAGGTTTAAAAATGTGCCTAAACTAAGCATCTCAATGCTAGAAAAAAAATATTGTGGATAGAATATTAGTTGAAAAAGTTATACTTTTAAGAAACTGTAAATTTTCAGAATATGAAAAATATTGGAAAACTATTTGTGATATGATATAATGTATTTATTTTTCTCAAGTTTATATACAAATGTACAAGTATGTTAAAATACTTAATACTGTTCCCCCCACCTCACTTTTTTGCACCCTTTCACCCCCTTTTTCCTTTCTTTAATTTTATTTCTGTATATAAAGCTTTCACAGTGAAGATTCATATAAATGTACAATATGTCATATACAATTTTAACGTGATTTTGAAATGCAACATATATTTACTACAAAGAAATTATATTTAATATGAAGTATCAGGCAGTAGAAATGAAAGTATGTATTGAATGTTAACTAATATATTGTATAGTCTGTATATGTGAAAGCACAAATACAATCTATGAATTAAAAAAAAATCTATTTGTGAATAAAAGTTTTATCCACTAATTTTCGTTTTGTCGTTGGAATGAAAGGACTGCTGTCCATCGATTGATATTCACCATCAGACACTTATCATTACTTAAGTACTTTACTAACTAACTAGTAAGATTGATCCTTCTTTGTTTGAAATATAGCTGTAGTGCTACGTATGTAGAAAAATACCATTTTCTATAGAGATTAAAATTCCATACCATATCAACCACAAAAACTAGTAAAATATATGAAATTCTAATAAGAAACTAAGGTGCCTTTACAAGCTTGGATTTGTAGGACGATTTAGAACTTGTCCGGTCTCTAAGCGATCTAGTTGTGAAGGACTCGAAAAAACTCCTTCTGTTCAGTGAGATGCCATGCTATGAAAACTTGAAGATAATGCTATATCAATCCAGACGACAGTTCCTCCCAGATCTCACACCAGTCTCCAACATCTCCCAAACATATCTCAATGATCTATCAAGCAGATATTGATCTCAGATGCAGTCTCTAATAAGCTCCCCCCTCTCCATCCCTCAATTGAATTTAAAGAAATTTATTCAATTCTATATTTATTAGGGTACAGTTCCTGTAAACATAACGATGAATGAAAATTTTACTGGAAGAAGCAAAAATATAATCATCTCTTTTTAGAAAATGGGGTACTCTAAATATTTCAAATTTTGTCAAATACAACGGTCATACAGTAGATTTCCTCCCTAAAATTAAACCTTTCTTGAATTCAACTAGATATATCTTTTGAAATTGTTAACTACAAAGCTCTGGGGCCCAGGGGGTAAAAAGTAAAATCCAGTCAGGCATCCATCAAAGAATAAAAAGTCCTCCCTTAAACAATTTCCCGGTGGCCTGCGGAACAACCCAGAGCTGAATGTCTTCCTCTCTGTGCTGTGTATTCCGTCTCCTCTCAATGGCTGATATGCCCTTTGACAAATTACGTGCGCCGTCAAGCATGAAGCGTGTTATGTGCAGGGATTTTTTGTTCTCCTCTTCTCCTACGCGTTTTAACTTAAACTCTGTATAAGACGAGAGAGGAAATTTAGATGTGTTACAGTTATGTTCATGTGCTTGTATTTGCTGTATGAGTTTTCGTAAAACTGATTTGGTTATGTGTGACAGATTGAAAATGTTATCAGCTTCAATCAAGAAAGAGACAACTGAATAATTTTAATTTCTTTAAGAAAAAAGTCAACTTTTCAAGTTTTGTTCATCACGTTTTTACGTAAAAAAGATTGTGAATTCGTTTTTGACAGGAATAGAGAAAAAAAAAATAAAACTGGTTTTGAAAAAATAAATTCGGAGTTAATTAGCAGATCGACCAAAAGAAAAAATGAAGCGAAACAGGTAAGCTCTATTAAATCATCGCATGTTAATTTGCTGTAGATGTAATTAACTAGTTTGTTATCTTTGAATTTACGAAAATTGATACTACTGATATGTCTTAAGCTATTGAGAAAACGTTCATGTATGTCTCTTCTTTGAATAGAGGGTTGCGATGTCGGCAACTGATATCCAGGGCTAAGGGCCGTCTTTTAACATTGAACACATTTCTTCTACTAAATAACCCTGTAAATGTTTTTGTAGAAAGAATGAAATGCGCCCCTATGCAAAATGGAATTGCACCCATATTTTTTTTCTTAAAAGATTTTGAAAAACACCTAAATGTTTTAAATTCCTGAAGATTTTCAAGATGATTAAATTTTTGAACCTAAACAAACCTTTAATTCTGAGGAAAACATAGTATATATTGTAGACTCTGATTCATAACCCAATCTTTGGTTAACAGGACCAACTCAAGTAAATGTAATAAACATTCCTTAACATCCATATCGCAACTTTTTCATTCCAACATCTAATACCCTCTTGATATAAAAAGCTTAATGATTACGTCCCGCTGTTTAAATAGCTTTAACATCTCTATTAATGCAGTGAAAGCCCCCACAAATGCAGAACCCTTTCGTAGTTAGCTGTTTTTATCATTGTATATAATATACATGTACATGTATCATTCTATCTTGCATGTTAAATCTATTGAATGATTATAATCACTTTGTTAACTGATCAAATAGTTAGCATATAGATGTTTGCATGCTAATGCCAATTATACTTGGGTAGCATTAAAGGTAATAAATACTCGTAGTAAGGATTTTCTCTCCAGCATACTTAAACAATGGCAATAATATACATAATTCTTTTACAAAGATATTGTTCTGAGATGTTCATACATTCTCAATTATTTCAAATATTTATACTTAAGAAAAGGGTCTTACCATAATTATATAGGTTGTTGTTTATTGTTTTTGTCAGGTTTTTGTTGTTTTTTGTGTGGGCAAGTAGTTCTGCAAAGTGTCATATTATTTAAAATCTTTCTTTCGCTCTGTATTAGTGGATTTACACAAATGGAATAAAACCTGAAGCTTTTCCACATTTTCTACGTTTGTCTCTCAGAAGTATGATAGAGCGGTAAATGACAACAAATTCCACAGTTTTGTGCCAAAATAATACATGTTATACACAGTAAGAACTTTGTGTTAATAGAACATTGTAATTCTATGATTCTGCACTCCGTTTTCTATGACAACAACCTGTTAATAATCAACACTTTGCCAAGATCTGCATAACCCAAAGCGTAGGGCGTCAAGGTGCTACATGTACATGTATAATTAAGTCTGGTTAAGGCATCATATACAAAAAACGTGCATGTGTTGATACATGTAATACCAGCAAAATGGGGAAGCGGTTGATTTAATAGAATTTTGTGGGAATTTTTTTCGATGAGGAACAAGAAGAAATTTAACACAATTGAAATATTAGCCATCTCTGCATAAATATAATAATTGAAAAAGTCGAATCAAGAACAATAAACAGAGTGTGGGGGTAAGACCCTCGTCAGAGCACCTGTTACATCCTTAAGATAGGAATTAAGGCGATTAACACAATTTATATATATAGAAAACAAGGAAGCTCCATTATTGTTATTCCCTTTTACTGAAGCTTTTACCTGTATACAAACAAAAATATTGAAAGGTATAGAAAAAATATATCTCTCATTATATTATTACAAAAGCTGAGGAGTCTCACTTGAATAAAAGCTAAATTTAATTCGTAATTACTTTTAAGAATCTCTTGTAATCAAGAAAAAAAAGATCACGTATTTAGGATAAATTTGTCTCGTGAAAACGAGATTTTTTTCTCTTTTTGGTTTATTCCGTACACCATAAATTGTGAAGGAGAAATCCTTTTCCCAATAATACCTTAAATAGAGGAACTAACGCCCTTTAGAAGTCCCGCTTTATTTTACAAAATGTGCACATATGAAACAGAAACGCATACTATAGATGTTCTTTAAAATACAAAGAGAAGGGGCAGCTAAATTAAGATTTAGTAATTCTTATGAGCAATGTTTTATTTTTTTTTTTAAAATGTGTAGGAAAAATGTCAAGTTGCATTTAATAAAATGTACAAATATAGTAAGCATAATAAAGGACATCAGAAGTCACTCCCAATAGGAACAATTAGTTTGAAGTGTTTTTGTGAGATGATTTTTCTATCTTAAGCTTATGACAAGTAGACTCATCACGATACGAAACATGAGGGAAGTATCTGCGCTCAGTCCTATTTAAAGAAAAAAATTCTCAAGTGATAATGAAAGTGCACTTATCTATTCCTTATTTTCTATACCTCCCCCCCCCCGGGGAAACGATAAAGGGGAAGGGGGTTATACTAGAATCACCATGTATGTCTCTCTGTCTGGCACTCTGTCTGTCGATCTAACCGTAAACATTTTTTTTCCAACTTTGTGGAATACATTCTCACCTGAGATTTTTTTTTTTCATTTTTCAGATTAATTTGTTAGTTTTCAAAATTTTTTTATGAAAGATTCCATTGTACATGTATATTATCTCTATAACAAGAATTAGAAGACTAGTACTGAATTCTTGTTGGTCCTTTTTTAAAGACATAATACAATAATATGGATACATCCGCATTTGACATTCGTTAATCATAGTCTATATAAGAATACATGCTATGATTAATATACAAATATACCTATTTTGAATTTCAAAGTATAATAATTTATTAAAAACATGTCTCCGAGAATTTCAGTACTTTTTGAAAATAATCAAAACATTAAACGTATATGTCATGCTGGTTTCATAGCCAATTTCATTAAAGTAGAGAACTTTAAAAAATGATGAATGAAACGTTTTTATGCGTAAAATAGGGAGTGAACGTTTATTTGGAAAGTTTATCTTAGTCTTCAATAATATTTCATTTAAAATAAAAAGAAAATTGAATCGTCAAGGTTTCATTGGGGTGCCGAAGACATTGCGCAGAGCGCTTTCATTAGACTTTTCCACAATTAAATTGCACATGCATATATTCTATACTTGTTCTAAATCAAGGAATACGACAAAAAAGTAAATGAAAGTCTTCAGTTAAATAACAATTCAACACAAATTAATCACATATCTAAATCTATGGTCATTATAATGACCTTAATAACAAATATAACATATCACTGGGTCGTATTTTGACTGACTTGTTTCATACCAATTGACAGGCCTTTATTTTTTACTGAATTTAAATACGTAATGTTCGTCTACCTGATCAATACATAGGGCTCACGTCGAGTGTGATCGGTAAACAGGGGATGCTTACTACTCCTAGGCACCTGATCCCACCTCTGAAATTGGGGTCCGTGTTTTATGCCTTCTTCACAGAAATGTATTGTTTATAGATTTTTTGAGATCGATCATTGTTATTTTTACCTTTTCATTCATATCTGCACTACACTTTTTCTTCTTGTTACAAATCGAATTGGGCATGATTTATATACATCGTGTAAGGTATTTTTTATTGAAGTGGATAAAACGCAACATTTTACAAACACGAATGAAAATCTTTAAATATTCACCACGTCAAATATAATGCTATGTCTACTTTAAGGACAGACGATACAAACAAACAAAAATGGATACTGGATTGGTATATATTTTTGGTCCTGTCTTGGTTGTGAATGGTGCAAATAATAAATTACATGTACTAAAATATTAAGAAATTGTAAACTTTCAATGTTGTTCAAAATTCTACCTTTCTGCAACCATCCTTATTAAGCTTTACAAGTTTTGGTCACTTGCAATCCCATTACTGTGAAACTTTGAATAAAAAATTAAAAAATATGCGGTTAAACTTATTCATTTTACTTATATAGACATGACTCAAGTTGTTATTTTCGAGATTTTTGATAAAAGTTAGTATTATCTGTCCTTCATTGCCTCTTATTCCTTTCCTCTGTAAAATAACGAGAATAACATAATAACATTTCTTTGATGCTTTAAGATCATTTTTAAATTTTACAAATTTTACAAAACGAACTTAAGAGATAACATCCATTTCACAAAGATGACACTGTATACGTATCCCTAGTTTTTCGATGGTGCCATAAGCTATAGACACTCTCTATCATTTAGTGTGTTATTATGCCAAGTCATCAGGTGACCTAGATATCAAGCCGATTACACTGCAAGTAAAATAAAATTCTAGTTAAAATTCAACATCATTTAGGAAAAAACTACCTTGACAAGGGAAAATGCATGTGAAGATAACATCAAATTTCTCTCGGTCCACCAAACGTTAGTAAAATGCATAAAATCGCTAACCGATATGATAAAAAAGTCATATTGCATTGACATCCATGAATGTAAGTGTGAAATGAACAAATGTTAATTAAAGTAAAAAACCGTGTTAATGGCAGAAAGATAAAATTCAGCGGTAGATTAATTTCGTTTGATTTTTTTCCGGAGATATTCAATCCAGACTTTGAACGTTGAAAAAAAGTTCACTTTGATTCATAAAAGTCTGTAATTTACAATTTTTTGAAATAAAATCCAAGGAACTAGAAAAAACAAGAGGCCCATGGGCCACAACGCTCACCTGAATAACTTTGGCCCTGCTGTTCTTCACCAGATGATCTTTTTGTAATACCTATTGTGGCCCCGCCCTACCCACGGGGATCATGATTTTAACAACTTAAAATCTACACTACCCTAGGATGTTTCCATATAAGTTTCAGCTTTACTGGCCAAGAGGTTCTTGAGGAGAAAATTTTTGAAGATTTTTCCTATATATTTCAATGTAAAACTTGGATTCCCTATTGTGGCCCCGCCCTACACCCAGGGGTCAAGATTTGAATTCTTTAGAATTTACGCTGCCCCAGGATGCTTCTACAAAAGTCTTAGCTTTTCTGACCAAGTGGTTCTTGAGAAGAAGATTTTTTTTCTATATATTTCAATATAAAAATTGGATTTCCTATTGTGGCCGCGCCCTGCCCCCAGGGGTCAAGATTTGAATTCTTTAGAATTTACGCTGCCCCAGGATGCTTCAACTTAAGTTTCAGCTTTTCTGGCCCAATGGTTCTTGAGAAGAAGATTTTTAAAGATTTTTTTCTATATATTTCAATGTAAAACTTGGATTCCCTATTGTGGCCCCGCCCTTCCCCCGGGGGTCATGATTTTTACAATTTAGAATTTACACTACCCCAGCATGCTTCCACATAAGTTTCAGTTTGTCTGGCTAAGTGGTTCTTGAGAAGAAGATTTTTAAAGATTTTTTCTATGTATTTCAATGTAAAACTTGGATTCCCTATTGTGGCCCCGCCCTTCCCCCGGGGGTCATGATTTTTACAATTTAGAATTTACACTACCCCAGCATGCTTTCACATAAGTTTCAGTTTGTCTGGCTAAGTGGTTCTTGAGAAGAAGATTTTTAAAGATTTTTTCTATGTATTTCAATGTAAATCTTGGATTCCCTATTGTGGCCCCGCCCTGCCCCCGTGGGTCATGATTTTAAGAATTTAAAATCTACACTACCCCAGGATGCTTCAACATAAGTTTCAGCTTTTCTGGCCCAATGGTTCTTGAGAAGAAGATTTTGAAAGATTTTTTTCTATATATTTCAATGTAAAACTTGGATTCCCTATTGTGGCCCCGCCCTTCCCCCGGGGGTCATGATTTTTACAATTTAGAATTTACACTACCCCAGCATGCTTCCACATAAGTTTCAGTTTGTCTGGCTAAGTGGTTCTTGAGAAGAAGATTTTTAAAGATTTTTTCTATGTATTTCAATGTAAAACTTGGATTCCCTATTGTGGCCCCGCCCTTCCCCCGGGGGTCATGATTTTTACAATTTAGAATTTACACTACCCCAGCATGCTTCCACATAAGTTTCAGCTTTTCTGGCCCAATGGTTCTTGAGAAGAAGATTTTTAAAGATTTTTTCTATGTATTTCAATGTAAAACTTGGATTCCCTATTGTGGCCCCGCCCTTTCCCCGGGGGTCATGATTTTAACAATTTAAAATCTACACTACCCCAGGATGCTTCCATATAAGTTTCAGCTTTTCTGGCCCAATGGTTCTTGAGAAGAAGATTTTTTAAAGATTTTTTTCTATATATTTCAATGTAAAACTTGGATTCCCTATTGTGGCCCCGCCCTTGCCCCGGGGGTCATGATTTTAACAATTTAGAATCTACACTACCCCAGAATGTTTCCACATAAGTTTCAGCTTTTCTGGCCCAGTGGTTCTTGAGAAGAAGATTTTTTAATGACCCCACCTTATTTTTGTCTTTTCTTGATTATCTCCCCTTGTAAGGGGGTTTGGCCCTTTATTTTAACAATTTAAACTCCCCTTCACTCAAGGATGCTTTGTACCAAATTTGGTTAAAATTGGCCCAGTGGTTCTTGAGAAGAAGTTGAAAATGTGAAAAGTTTACAGACGGACGGACGGACAGACAGACGGACGGACGGACGACGGACAACGGGTGATCAGAAAAGCTCACTTGAGCTTTCAGCTCAGGTGAGCTAAAAAGTGAAATTACGATGATGAAAACATAAAGTCTGTAAAATTCAGTTCACGATCAAAGCTTTCAATCCTTACCGAAGATGAAATTGGTGTGGAAAACTCTATCTCTGATATTTAGTATATATATATATATATAACAAACTTAGATTCAGTTTAAGCTATCTAATCCGACATGTGCAATCCGTTTCACTGTGTATTCCGACCCTTTAATATAAAATTCCCACCTTGATCCGACACTCTGTCTATTCCAACTCAAAATTTGTCTCCCAGTGCATTTTGGATTAGATAGGTTTCGCTATTATTTGTGTGATTAATTAGACCCCCCTCTAAATTTTTTATAAGCTGTCCATACAAATGTAAAATAAACCATCATGCCATAGATTTTTGAAAGAAAAAGTAACAGTTATTTTAGCTATTTTAGTATTCTCATACCCCATTACGTAGGAACTCATTTCAAGTTTTACTATAAGGTTTGTGGGAATATTAGAACTGACAACAGCTTATAGAACATTGTTTCAAAAGCGTTAACAATGCTGAGTTTGATGAATTTTCTTTGTATACCACAAGGAAACTGTTATATTTGTCATTTTGGTTTAACTTTGAGGTGCAGTTTGTCGACTTTTTTTTTGTTCCAGTCACTGGCTCCTGTGTTTTGTTTCTAGCTTAAGTTATTGGATTTTTATTTTAAATTTTAACATGTCTACCTAAGTCTAAACGCATTGGTTTCGACACATTTTATACAAAATTTTATTATTCGATCACAAAAACTGTTTTTGATTATAAGCATTTAAAAAATATAACAAGATACTTATGGACCACAACGCTCATCTGAGTAACTATGGCCGTTCTGTTCTTCATCAGTAGATTCTTTTTCCTACATATTCTTATGTAAAACTTTGATAACTTTTTATGGCCCCACCCTCCTTAAGGCTTCATGATTTGAACAAACTTCAATCTACTCTATCTGACGATGCCTCCATGATTTTAACAAATTGAATTTACAATACTTGAGGATGCTTCTATACATTTTATGATGTATATATATGACTAATAATGGATTTGCTTTTCTTGAGAAGAAAATTTTTAAAGATTTTTCTGATATATCCCAATGTAAAAATTTGACCCCCTGCCGTGGCAATGCACTACCACCGGTAGTTATGATATGAGCAAACATGACACTACCCGAGAATGCTTCCAAGTAAAAATGACTAATCCTGGCTTTGTTTTCTTTAGAGGAAGTATTTTTAAAAATATTTTCCATATAATCATATGTAAAACTTTGACCCCATTTTATGACCCCGCCCTACCCCCGGCGTCATGATTTGTATAAACTTGAATTTACAATACTTGAGGATTCGTCTGTATTAATGACTAATAATGGCTTTGCTGCATGTTCTTAGGAAGAGGATTCTTTAAAGACATTGCCTATATATATATTCCTTGAATCTGCAGTATGTAATGAAGCTATAAAATAACTTTCATCTTTTTGGCCCAATGGTTCTTGAGAGAAGATATTTAAAGGATACAACCAAATTTTCACGAATTCCTTATTATCTCCCCTTGAAAGAGGGCGTGGCACTTCCTATACCCAAGGATTCTTTGTGGCAAGTTTGGTTGAAATTGGTCCAGTGGTTCTGGAGAAGTCGAAAATGTGAACAGTTTATGGACAATACACGAAAGACAAAAAGAAAGACAGATAGACGGACCTCAGACACTTTTTGATCAGAAAAGCTCACTTAAGCCTTCGGCTCAGGTGTGCTAAAAATAAAATCAGACTGGTGATTGTTTTTTTCCCTCATTAAACTCGTAAACTAGAAAGGGTCAAACATAGAGAAAATGACGTGTTTTCGAAGTTGCATCAAAATGCCAGTATTATTTATAACTGACATGGGTTGCAAAGGTTGAATATTACAAAGAAAACAACAAAAAGATGAAAGATAGCTCCTTTGGATTGAGGTGGCTAAGTTTAACACCAAGAAGGAGGAACAGAGCCAATGCAAAATATTAATTATCACTCAAAACGCTATAAGCGCTCACTTAATTACAGTCGCATGGAACGCACAGACTCCAGACATGCAGACACGTGGGATCTGTCCCCTGGCAAATAGTTCGAGTTGTCTTTGTTTTTCCTACTTAATGTTTATTGTTTCAGGCAAGTAAGCAAGTCAAATATAAAAGACAAACGAAACAAACTGTGGTAACATTTTTATGCGGCAATAAAGTTTCAGCCACAAATGAAAAAAAAAGAAATCGTCATTCTAAGCCGTCTCCTTTCGATACTTTGGATACATAATTTGTCATCCAGCCAAAGCGTTTACATTGCAAAGGCATCCGGTTACCAATTTTAAACAGTGTTGCCAATCTGTAGAATTTTTACTGCATTGTTTCAGCGTAATTTACTTCTTATCTTCAATTAAGAAAGTATTCTAAAGTAAATTTAAAAATTCTTCCCACCTGAAGGGAACCTTTTGAAACCTATGTTCACTTAAGTTAATTTTATGAACTATTTCGCACAGATTGGTTACATTCTAACACCAGCTGCTGAAACTTCATAAGAGCGTAAATTAGAGAGCTTCCAGTTTTTTGATAATTTAAACCGAGACACAGAAGTTGGGATGGAAGTAATTATTCTTCTCATTTTAGAACATTTCATCTGATTTATTATTTTCTCTCTCTCTCTCTCTCTCTCTCTCTCTCTCTCTCTCTCTCTCTCTCTCCGATTCTTTTCAAATTAACATTTTCAAATATCACACAAACTTAAACATTGACAAGCCATTAAAAAGCCATTTCATTTAAATCTGAAGATATTCGACCAAGTCTTCAAGACATTTGTCCTGGAATAAATTTGTTTTTTCCAAAAACATTTTAAATTAAAAAAAAAAAAACTTTTGAAGGCAGGTCATTTTTCTTGCATGTTTGTGAAACATGGGTGGCTTATTTTTACTTGCAGTTGATCCATACATAAATGTAATATTCCTGATGATGTATATTTAGTAGCTCGATGATGTGTTTTAACCATTTTTGAATGTAAATGAATTAAGGAAACAGAAGAAAACAAAACAGTTAGTTTATACATTTTTCCATGTTCAAATTGAAAAGCAAAAATATTCAAAACACACACACACACACACAGAGAGAGAGAGAGAGAGAGAGATTACGTACAATGTATATACAATTAAAGAATGGTTCATATAATTTAATGAAATACCAAGAAATCAAAGTTCAAACAGCTGTAACCCATGCAGGAGTCTTTCCACCGCCCAAAAACATCGATATGCCTATGTTCCCTTTCGTTCACTTGATGATCCAAAACACTTCATCCTGCGTTCTTGTATACATGCACTTTTGTAAATTATAGAAGTGCAGAAACTGCTCAGATATTCCGGAAAAGATCCGAAGACAATATTCTGAGAAGCAGATTTTGACACTCTTAAGCACCACTTCCTACTACCGAATAATCAGATTGAAGTTTCTTGTTCTTCTTTAAAATGTCCTGTTCTTATAAGGGTGATTGCAAATGAAAAAGCCATTTGCTGAAGACAATACCAGTGTTTCTCAGTGCTTAATACAAACAGATTGCATAATGAGATCGTGTTTCAATAGGAATTATGCATCAAAGGAATTTCAAAACAGAGTAATCTTTGGCCAACAATCCGGAAATACATGCTTTTATTAATGAGTCAGTTAGTAAAGTGGGGAAATCGAAATTGCTAGGTTTTAAGCAATCAATTAATTTTGAAGGAAACGGTAGTGAACAAAATTTATCGAGCTCATATTTACGGATTTCCTCATACATGGTATTGTGTTCCAAGGACACCTTTAACATTGTACAAAACTCGATATTTTAAAAATTCTAATTTGAAGTGGAGATATCTAAATGAAATTATGACAGTTAAGACATTTAGGTAAGCAGGTGTTTTTGAAGATAGACATAGACAATTTTGCAAAGCTATTAAGCAGATAATTCAGTATTCTGTAAAAATTGTAAAATATAAGAAACATTGATATATATATTTGCAGTTTGGTCGTAGCTCCGTGTTTGTTTGCCTGTATCGCCTTGCTTCAGCTCTCTGAAATCTCTGCCAGAAGACACGGGGTAAGTAGGAATTATTTGTGAGGCATATTGAAATACGAATAATCAAAATTTGAATTATTGCACGTCTTATATACTTCAAAAGATATTTTGTGAGACCCTATCTACCATATGGTAATAGATATATTTCATATGTTATCTGTAGAGAAATGAGAGTTTCCAGCTTTCACTTATGTTTCCATGTTTATGGACATATGCAACGTAGTTCTGAACTTGTATAACTGAATAATTAACGACTTTTATAATGGTTAAAAATGCTGTAAACTTCTTCTAAAATAAATTTTAAAGAAATACCAGCTTAAACAATATGATTAGTCATTATTGTACAATTTTCTCTGAAAAACACAAGGATTTTCATCATTTGATATTTATTCAAAACCCTTGGTTGTATGTATGCTGACTTTTTTGTGTAAGAACATCTGATGGTATTATGATTTTAAAAATTAAGAATATCTTGAAAAATTATCAATAAGTAATGTACTTTGTAAGGTACGTTGCTTATGGCTTTAATACTTGATGAACAGATAGACATTATAACATTCTTAATAAACGATTGGTTTGAAGGAATTTATTTTACCAAAAATAAATTTGTCTTTAGAGTCAAAAATAAGACAAGGTGATGAGTATACCAGAAATGTGTTCATGTATAATTGGAAATGCATATAATCCTTTATCTTCTTTGATATGCTTTCATCGTGTAAGTATGTGTCATAAAACAGATACATATCCTTTGTCGTGCATGTTTCTCAAATAAAACAGCTATTCTGATTAAGGTTGTGCGCTTTAAGGTATATAGTAGTTAATCAAGTAATCACACATTCGATAACACCTAGACGTATTGGATGTACAGAGAATTATAATTAATTGGTCAATCCGGAGTAAAGTGTCTGAAAATTTAATCTTTTAGTTCTCCTTAATGAGTAAAGAATTACTGATACACTATATAATGTTTAATGGATATCTTAGTCTAACTCAAACCTCTCGTAAACCGCAAGAAATAATCAATGACATGTAGTTTCGGGCAGGTGTTTACACATGAAAAAAAAATTGTTATTTTTTTTTTTTAATTGTTCGTTAAAATCTTTGATAATTATGTACGCAGAAAAAAAATCACTGAACATTTTTTATTCAACGTAACTAATGGATTATTAGATAATTTTAAACGAGAGACACACCCTTTCTAGAACTAGAACTTTAATAAATTATTGAAATCTTGAAATCATAAATACATTTTTCTATACCCGATCGAGTAAATTCGAAGAAATCTGATTAACATTACCGACATATTTTAAGCTGATATGAAAATAAAAATGACCGAATATCTCGGCGATCATCAGAGCTTGTTCATTCTATGTTGCATAATATGTTGCCATTTTCGTTCGACTTCAAATATATTACACCCACACCGAGTGTTGTCTTTTTTAACTGACTAGCCTATATAGGTTTACAGAACTGCGTAGTGTACAAACAAAATCAATTATCTTCAGTATTTCTCCGTCTCCAAAAAGAAATCTAAAAATTCCAAAGAAAAAGATCGCATCTGTTATCTAGAGAATCAATACAATTACCATAGTTGTTTATTAAATTCAGTGGATGAAGAAATATATGACAAATGTTTTAGATTGTTTACCAATGCGTTACATGTAACTCTTTAATGACATTAACTGAAAGAGGAGAAATTAGAAGGCTCACAAGCCAAACTTACATATAAGTATTAGTTAAGTTTGACCGAATAATTGAATATCAAATCCCCAAATAGATTAATTTTGACACAAAACAGATGTATCTTCCTTCCACAAATACGACTATGTTAATTTTCATTAAAATGACCTTCACGACATGACATTTAGATATGAGGTTTAGTCAGTGTCATAAGCAATGACACACACAAATTAGAATTCATTCTTATTAGATTGCTTCAAAGTTATGGCACAATTTCAACATCCAAAAATCAACTGTTCTTGACAGTTAAGTTTTGACCTTGAGATAGAATAAGGACCAACTGTTAGACATCAGCAACAGCACACTTAAGCCTGAATAAATTCATAAATAAGCGGTCTTCGGCTATGGCTTGAGAAGCATTTATATATGGAAAGAAAGAAGACAGAACATAGTTCTGTAAAACTATAAAGTCTAGTTAATTACAAAAATGATCTAATTGCCCAGTGACCTTGACCTTTGAGCTATGACCTTAAGTCAAGATCATGACATACATTTAAGCATACGCAACAACCTACGAAATTAATTCCATTAACAGGTTATGGCCTTGACACGATCAGAGGGAGATATAATATAACACTTAAGGGTGTTTTAAGTCTGTAATTTAAGAAAGTAAATTTTACTCCTTAGTGTTGAAGTTGAAAACTAAATCTAGTGACGCATTGCCACAATTTATATTTTTCACTTATTAAGTAAAGTGAACATCAACTTCTGAGGCCCTTTACCGATTGCCGTCTTTTTGCATTGTCCTTATCGTAACTGAAACAAGTCTTTAAAAAATTTCTTATAACATTGCTTTCACTCGTAAAAAGACAAAAGTTTTTGTAGTAGTTTTTGAGTTATCTACGTTCCATAAAGAGTATACAGAAAATGAGAATTTCAGAGAGAGAGAGAGAGAGAGAGAGGGTGGGGAAGGGATGTTACAGATGTCACTAATCTTGGAGAATTTGATATTAAACCCATCTTCTTAATTATAAATTGCTATTTTAAATCTTAAATCAGATCTATTAATCATAATTTTTAATTTGAATTATCGTATTTTTGATTGCTGTACAAAAAACAGTAAATCTTGATACTCTCAAAATTGCATGTTAAACTAGACAGTTATCAAAGTCAATCATGATCATCTTTACTCTAACTTAGGAACACGTACATCCATCTTACCAATTTTCTATCGCTATTTCGTTATAAAAAGAATTTTGATTTAATCATAAACGCAAACACAAAAAATCCTACCATTAGCAATAAGGAAAAGAGATTTAAAATTAGGAGGTATTAGCTTTCAACACAGATGGTGTGTGGATATTTAGATTGACCAACCAAATACCGGTACTCACTACCGTAACTCACAATTGGATAGCCGGAAAACTGGACATTTACATTCGTGCGTGAAAAGAACTAATTTACCCACCCATAAATTACCCCGTATAAAGTGTTTGAAGTAGGCTACTTGAAATAAGCTGGGACCGGGCAGTATAACCTCACTACTTAATAACGGTGGAATTACAGCTGTGAGAAAATACAATGATTGAGAAAATTTTTATCACAAGCCGTTAAATTAATCCCTAAATTAAGCAATGAAACTCCCATAATTAGGACAGCCTTATCAAAGAGAGAGTAATTTTCTTCTGAATGAAATCGACCTCTTCTTTATAATAGTCGACTTTCATTCAGGATAAAGTTATAAACGTACCTTGTTTAACGTCACAGAGATAACTACTGCACCTGCACTTCAAGGAGTGACAAAAACTTGCTTGGTCATGTACTGAACACAAACATTGTTTTCATGTGATGCTGTATCGAATTTGAAAAATGCATAGAAGTAAGTAAGTACAATTAAATGCATAAAAGAGCAGGGTTCACTTAAGGCCTCTTCTGGCCCTGTAAATTTCAGAAAAACCCAAACTGTCCTGATTTAGCTGACAATATTCTTAATTCCACTTCGCTTAATGTGGCCTTCAATCGACATTTAGATATATCGACGACGCATTGTCAATTAAGAATAATTACTTCCACTCATATGTCGATTCGATATATCCCAGTTGGCTTGGGATAGAGGACACCACAAAGTCTTGCGCGTTTGTTTTATACTCGGATATTTTACTAGAAAAAGACGTTAAGGTAATCTAACAACAGCACTTTATGAAAAACGTGATGACCAACTTTTCTATCGTCAACTTCCCTTACTTATGTAGCAATATACCCTTATCACTTGCATATAAGGTTAACGTCTCCCAGTTGATTCGATATGCAAGAGCATGCTCTACATACGACCAATTTTTAAAACGAGGCAAGCCACTAACCAACAAGTTGATGAAACAAGGATATCAACAGTCTCGTTTGAAGTCATCATTTCGCAAGTTCTATGGTCGATACAATGACCTTATCAGCAAATACAATCTATCATTAGGTCAAATGCTGACTGACGTTTTTTATACTAATTGTTAGGCCATTAATTTCTACGGATTTTTCCGTTGACCCGATCATGACAAGAAGCACACGGCGGACGTGACCGGTCGACAGGGGATGCTTACTCCTCCATGACACCTGATCCTCCATGACACCTGATCCCGCCTCTGATGTTTTTGGAGGTTCGTGTTTGCCCTACCCCCGATTTGTATTGTTTAAATGGACTATGAGCTTGAATACTGTTCGTTATCTCCATACGCAATTGAACCCTTGTTGCCTGCGTATCTATTAAAAATGATTCAATTTTCTCGTTTGTCCATACATTAAGACGTCACAAATTGCGTCGTTGTTTTCAAATCCTGAAAATTTGTTCCAAAACAAAGGCCAAAAATTTAAGCTTTTTTGACTATTTTGCATAGAGCCCAACCTCTTATCCAAAATTGAAAGAACTGTTTCTAAGAGATAAAAAACATGGTAATTTTCGAGAGGGCTCATATTTGAATTCTTTGCTTAATGTTCTCAAATACACCCTGCAAAATTCAAAATCATCGCAGATTTACAGAACCTGGTTTTTAATATCTGGACTTTCAGAGAAAATGTTTTTATAGGATATGAAAGCACTTTATTTTGATGTTTGAAAATGGACATAGGATCATGGTCAATTAGTTGCAATTAATTGGTTTCACAGAACGGACCGAATGTGTACGTAATTGTAACGTATAGACGTCTAAGAAACTTAAATGCGATCTAAGACTGATTTCATCATCACCATCACTACAATATACGTGTACTGATATTATGAATACAACTTACTTTTTTTATTAAACATGTTTCTAATTTGATGAAAGTACCACGAACATTAGCTAAGTAATTTAGATTTGGTATGTTTAAAGAATTACAAGCGTATAGTTTTAGTGAACGGCAGCGCATAAAAATCATTAACAATAAGTATTTAATGATTATAAAATCTTTTTTAATTTGATTTTCGTGATGTTAAAATATGTTGTTTCCTGCGTTTTTCAGAACATTACCATTAAAACTCAAATTGCAAATCATAAATTGCGTTTACAATACTTAAATCTGCAGCCTACGCCTTTGATTTGAGTAACATTTTCCTAAGCACCTGCATGTAAGAAATTTCTCACTGTTAAAGTGACAATAGATGTTATTTCAATTCCTTTTATACGATGTAGATCTGTTTTTGCAATGAATATGTCATTCGACATTACATAACAATTGCAATTACATAACAATTGCGAAAGTCTGTTCATTTAGAGACGAACAGGTGTATCTGTAATGTTAGGGTACGTTAGAAGTATGCAGGTCTTGAGAGTATACTACATTTTGTATTATTATTTTTTCATATAAATTCTAGGACACTTTAGCTATTTTGAGACACTCTTGAATCCATACACAGTAAGGAAGGCCATAAATTAGATGATGGCTTACATTCCAGATCGAAGTTTTGGATTAAATAATTTTTTGACCATTTTAGAGTTAGGGATGAATTGATCCAGCCAGATTTTTTGAAACTACAATTCTTTGAGAAAAGAAATCATCATATATTGGCACTAAAGTGAATCCTATTCTACTAATTTGTTTTAGTCAATTCATCATGGCAGATCGAGGCACGGTCATTCAGGTGAACGATGGAGTCAGTGGAGTGCTTGGTCATCGTGTAACGCTGAGTGTGGGACAGGTGTATCGTCAAGGAATAGGGAATGCTTAGAAAAGTACGATACAAGATTGTGTACTTGAAGTTCTATGTTTGTCGTACTTTCTCTCTCTCTCTCTCTCTCTCTCTCTCTCTCTCTCTCTCTCTCTCTGTGTGTGTGTGTACAGTAATAATACAGGCCATCTTTATTTTGTAGTACTCGAGCGTGTACGTCTGAAAGTACGGAATACAAAGTTTGCAATCGACAGGTACTGATTGGATCACCACAAAACTATCCGTTATAATTTTAAAACATATAAGAGATTACAGAGAAAAATATCTATATTGAAAGAAAAAATACGTAAGAACTGTCCTTTTTGTGTCGCCTGCAGAGCAGAGCGGCACTAAGGGATCACTTTACCCGACGTCTGTCTTTCTGTCACACCCTATATCTCAATAACTGAAAGAGGCATTGATTTGATATTTTGCACAAATATTGCTTGGCACTATGGCTTTTGTAAATTACCATAGTAACTGGCCTCGTGGCCTTGACATTTGACATACTTTTCACCAAAATAGTTATAGTGCCGATATACAGCATATTTTTGACACTTAAGAGGTAAGTCTATGCTATTTAGCATGTGCACTGTTTGTCATAAGACAATATGAAAAATACCAGCATTACAATCCACTTGACCTCGACCTTTGACCTACTTTGCAAAAAATATATCGAACAGTTTAATTAAACTTATGACTTTTGAATTTTGAGAGGCAAGGTTTAGATAATTAGCATTTATACATGTTTATGAGCTCATGATAGTGTACTTTGAAACCCTATGATATTCAATTACCACACAATCATATATTTAAATACTATGAAAATACATCGGGATCGGTATTCCACAATGGATCGTGTAGACTTAGACTGGCTTTGCCTGTCTGATACGATAGAGACAGGCAAAATCCAGGCGCGGATCCAGAAATTGAAGTTGGGGGGGCGCAAGAAGTAGGCAGGGGGTCTGGGGGGCCGCCTTGAGGCCCCCAGTGGGTCCAGGGCGAAGCCCTGGTGGGGGCGAAGCGCCCGGAAGCTCCTGGATTCTAGAGATTTTGAAGGGTAAAAATGAGGTCTACCGAGAAGACATTTTTACATTTTCTCGACGAAACTATGATTTACGTTAACTTTGACAATTTTAGGGGGGGGGATGCGCCGGGTGCGCCCCCCCATTAATTCCGCCACTGATATCAGTCTAGTGTAGACTGAGAATTGCAGTAAAGACAGACTGAAATTGAATGATTATTGGAAACACGTTTAGCTCAAGAAAAAGTACTGTGAAACTGTATGAAATTCAGTTACCACACAAACTTATATTGAAATATAGTCTGTTCAACCAGACGCCCGGCTGTCTCCGTAGACTCCGACTAGCACGTCGGAGATTTACGGAGACAGCCGAGTGTCTGGTTGAACGAGCATGAAAATACATCGGGATCGGTATTCAACAATGGATCGTGCTGACTGACAATTGCAGTAAAGGCATACTGAAATCTCTTTTGGTGGATTGTTGGAAACTTGTTTGTTTGTTTATTGTTTAGCATATTTCACTCATATGGAGACGCCACCACATGCCGATGGAGAGCTACAAATTTTGACCTATACTCGGCACTGAGGGCCATTGAGCAGTGGGGGATCTTTTTCATGCCAGCACCTACTGCGACACGGGACCTCGGTTTATACGGTCTCATCCGAAGGACCAGTCTCCACGTCCCACGGTGGGATTCGAACCCGCGACGTAAGGATCAACTCCTTACTCCGCGACTCTAGAGCGAACCCTCTAACCACTGCGCCACGCGGGCGACGATTGTTGGAAACACGTATTAATATGATGACAAATAGTTATTTCTAATAATTTCAATTTAATTATTCATTTGAGGGTTATGGAACCATATTTTCTTTGATTGTCAGATTCTATCGTAGTCTTATACTATCCATGGATGCCATTTTTTCTTTGCAGGCAAATGCATGAACTCAATCTATCATGCTTATAGTAAATAAAAAGCTGGTCACTATTAGATTTATTTACACCTTTAATGAAGCTACAAAGCAGGCGACAAATGTGTTTCTTGGAACACTCTAGTTTCTGAAATACATTCTCCAACATGACTACTTTAGAAGTTATGTTGCAGATTCTTAAAAAAAAATGTATCAGAAAGGATAGAAGCTTTATATGTGTTTTGAAGGCATGATTTATTATTCCTTTACTTAGTACAAAAATCATTATAAGAAATATGAAATATCTGTAATTTTTCTAATATTCCGTGATCAAGTTAATTACTACATATCGATACCTGAAAAGTGCATCAAGCGCTGTTATCAATTCACTACTATTTATATTCCTTCAGTAGTTGACATGACAATTTATCTGTTCAGGACATCAATTCTTTAAATGTTTCATTAAAAAACTTAATGTTTTGTTTCTGTTTTGCAATGGAAATGTTTTAGGAATGTACATCAAATCAACAAACCCTTCGACAGCAACAGTGTTCTTCACATAACGACAAAAAATTTGGCGGTAGAAACTACCGATGGCAACCGTATGATATAGGTAATTATTAAAATAGAAGCTTTTTATTATGTCGCAATGAATTTACTGGATGGAGATAGAGAATCTCAAAGGATGCAGTTCATTTCTTTAGTAGAGTACGTACACTGTATGTCTGACAAGATGCTACAAATTTCGTTTAAGAATTTTTAATTATATTTTGCTCAAAATAACATTGGCAATGTCAAAAGGTAACATCTGTATTATGCAACAGAGGATGTAAGATATGTACACATAGAATTGTATTTGAAAGAAATTCCAAAAACGTAGATCAAGCAGAAAGATAAACAACATTCATGGCATATGTTTGTTATTGTGACAAGAAAAGATCTTGGCATGTGGAAAATCGTTACCCTCCTTAACGTTTAAAATTTGATCCAAGAAACACAATGTATGGAATTGTATCGTCAACAAAAATGCTTGTGCAGGGTTTAGATGCCATCGAAGTCACATCATGTTAAAGCGGAAAAGCGACACCTAACAGGAAGTTGAAAGAGATGAGAACATGTGCTCTCGTTTTAAGTTTCTTCCCCAGTGTTTATAAAATGCATGTTTCTAAATAAACTGATTGGAAGTGTGGTCCTGCTCAAAAATTACAATGTAGTTCATTGTGAATGAAAAGTTGGAAAGGCTTTTCTTTGATGAAAGTTTTGTTTACCTGTTACAGTCTCGGTGTTCTTTACCGTGCCGGTTTTGCTAGCCTTTAGGTTTGGGATTGCTAGCTTTTGAAATCTAATGAAATCTTAAAGATTTTCAAAAAAAAGAACAATTTGTCTCACTTTGATTCATGTTTTGTATGCACCTACATGTAATTTTGTAAATACATGTATTAATGTCTTTTCAATTAAAATGTGTTTTAATGCATGATAATATAAATCTTTCTAATGCTACAAATCAGCAAGGGTACTCAGAGTTCACAAACCTCTGCCAAGCCAGAACAATACCCATCCTCTAATTTAAATCTGTCACAATCTATAGAAAGTAATGTAAACAAACTATTATGTGCATGCGAGTTTCGCACCATCACTGACTCGCTAATGTCGAATACTTCTTACAAAGTTAATAGTTGAATATAAATGAAACAATTAACAAACCAAATTACAAACTAGACATTGTTCCTTTGTACTAAACCTTAGTTTAATGTTTACATGTAGGTTGCTACATGAAGATATTTATGTCGAAAGAGAATCGGAGGATTAAAAAAAGATTCAAGACTTTTAACTAATCAGATCTAATCCTTTTTATCTTTTATAGGCAAAGATGAATGTGATTTAACATGTAGGGCGGAGAGATATGGTTTCTACAACACGTTTCCTGGGCATGCACAGAACGGTGCTCTTTGCAACAAAGATCAAATCTCAGTCTGTATTGAAGGCATATGTACAGTAAGTTTTCACAATTTCGACTGTGCATTTTGGATATTTTTTTTTTTTCATGTTCTTGAAGCAAATACTTTTTTTGCTATGAAATATAATCGGAATAGTGTCATATACAAATTGTAAAACATGAAATAAAGGTTGTATTTAAAGTTGACTAGGAATGTCAATTTTTTTCAATAATTCATATTCGAATATTCAATGAAAGTATTCGAATATATTCGAATATTCGATAAAATAAATAAAATCTGGTATATTTTAAATATGCATCATCCTACTCTCATGAAAGGTTTAGTGTAGGTATTCTTATATTTGAAATAAAATTGTATGAAGACTTTTGTGGGTGTACAATAAGGAATTCCATTTGATACTTGCCAATGTTTGAAATAAATAATTGATTTAAATGTTGAAAAGTATAATTTTAACAAATGATATATGTGTATTTATAGTAGCTCGAAAGGAGGAACCAGTCGTATTACCAAAGGCAAGATAGTCGTATACTGTTCAGATTTCAATATGTGTAATTAATTACAATTATCAGCCTAATCAGAGATATGATTATAATCTTATGATACAATGTTTTTAAAATATAAACAAACAATTCCATAGACAATTTTCCTAGGTATTTAACTAATTTCCCGATAATGAATATAAAATTCAGGATTATGTACAACCCGAGATTATCAAGTGATTTACACATTTATTCTGAAATTGAGCCCTATACAATATTAATTACAGACTAATTCTATCGGACATTTATTTGAATGATCAATTAAATTTGTTTTGAATAAGTATACTGTTCACGTCTTTTAGACATTCTAATAAGGTTTTCATTTCGTTGTCCTCGATTCTAGATCCGATCGTATTTAACTAATAAAAAACTACGAAAGTACGTTTTGTATTATATAAAGCATTATTATTATAATTCCTAAACACCTTACTCAAAAAAAATAATTTAGTAGATCTATATAAGATAAGAAAATATTGAAAGTAATCGGGCGATCGAAATTGATCGCTAGTAAATTAAACAGGGGTAATAAATTCCAGCACTGTTCTAATCAAAATTTATTATTCACAGTACTTCTTTTTATGAAATCTGAAAAACACTGAATATTCGAATCTTATATTCATATTCGAATATCAACGCATCGAATGAATATTCGAATGTTCGAATATTCGTTGACATCCCTAATTTAAACCCAACCAAATAATTCAAACTAAGAACATGACAATGGTAGAAGCATTTTTAGCAAGACTATGTGACATTGTACATGTTTCAATTTAGAATGTAGGATGTGATGACGTAGTTGGTTCTAAGACAACTCGTGACGTTTGTGGTGTTTGCAATGGCGATGGTTCAACATGTCGCATCGTCAAAGATGTATTTGAAACCACAAAATTAAATTATGGTTACAATGAAATAGGAACTATTCCGACAGGAGCTACAAACATCAATATTACTCAATTGGGCCAAAGTAGAAATTATATAGGTATGTTATATGATAATTTCTGTCCACGAACATATTTGAAGAAATTTGTTTTCTTGAAATTGCCTGAAACCCCTTGTTCAAGGAAGAACTATCTGACTTGTGTTATCCTGGAGTCGGTTAAAAAAATACGAATTTCATTTTCATTTTCTTAAAATTTCACCGGAACTGGACGCCAGTAATTGCAATTGTTGAACAATGGATGTCTGTAAGACTTTTGTTAGCGGAATACTAAGTTTTTTGGTGCATGAATGTTACACATACAACTTTTAATTTTAAAATAATTTTGTTGTTATAATGAATTCGAACCAGCCAGCTACTAACCATTCGTAACATAAACAGTGTTATTTAAATTTACCGCTCCAAGGTTTATTCATAGGTATGGTAGTTTCAAAGAAGAAGAATTGGTTCATTTTCGTATTAAGTGAACCCGTTTTGGTGCTGAACATAGCTTTGGCGGTGTTTAAATTAGTATATAACTGGCAGAGATATTTGACAAAAAAGTAATTCAATCTTAATTTGTTGATTCAAGATTTTTCTTTTGCATTGTTATAGTAGATGTATTTTGTTGATACATGTGTATCATATAGAGTTCTCAATTCATTTGTTAGACATTTGCTATATGTGCAGTAGGACGAGAGAATATTTGAAGGTTTTGTATAGATATATTTACATCCACTAAATATTTTCTCCTTTATTCCTTAAGAAAACCTTAGTTTTTAATCAATCACAACACCGCTAAGCAAAGCACCTGTATAGATTTCTTGAGCAGCGGCTGTTCCATCAATGAAACATACAATGATGTACATTTCAATAAGATACTATTTAATGTACTTAATCCCATTCTATATATGATTATTGATACAGATATAAATATAAACAATAAAATGTCTTTCTTTCTTTCTTAGTACGGGAATTAACGTTGCAACTATTGCAGAAAAAAACTACACAACCTGCTTACGCGGGTTATGTTTTTTTTTTTCTGCAACAGCTGCAACATTAATTCCCATACTAACAACCAAAGAAAGCATTTTATTGTTTAAATGAACTTTTAACTTTAGCACTGCGGATATCGGGAGGCAGATACTTTCTGAATGGAAACCGGCGATTGTCACGTGACGGGAAGTATAATGCAGGAGGAGCAGTGTTTCGATATCACAGCAGACAATCAAATAAATGCCCAGGACAATGTATTTTATCGAAAGGCCCTACAACAGAAGCGATAGATATCATGGTAAAAACTATTTAAGGAATCACTGTCTAGTTTGTTGGGTATACCAGGGCGTCAACGATAGTTGGAAACATTGGATAATTTGCATAACGGGCGAAGCCAGTTATGCATAAATTATCCCGCGTTTCCAACTGTCGTTGATGTCCTTGGCATACCCAACAAACTTAGACAGTGATTCCTTATAGTTACATTTATATATGAAATAAAATTGTAAATATAAATTTTAAAAATGCTGTCTAATAGATTTAAAATACACGAGGCACCCCATGTTAATTTCAATAGTCCCCACCCACTGACGTCAGACAGAAAGATAGCAGAACGAGATTGACATGCACATTAGGCTTCTGACCTTTCACTTGACGAAATTCACATTGAGGTGTAATTATTAAGAAATAAACTCACCTAAATTTTAAATCGTTATTACAGAGAAAACAATCAGATATGTAAATATATAACAATAAGATATTTGCGCAAATGATTGCTACAAAGATAAGACTGGACTGACAAAATAAATAACGCTGTTAAATGAGTGTTTTCTTAATGGGCGGAGACATGCTATTTTGTCATGGTTGTCTCTCTGTTACAAAGTTGTGACAAGGCTATAATTTTGACACGCATTTGTAAAGTGAAATTAAAACTTAGTTTGTTCTTGCTTATATCCCATAGGTGAAAACGCACTTTGACTCAAGGTCATGCCACGAAAGGTCCAGGCTATTGGACCATTTTGTTGTAGAATTCGTGTCCAATCTCTGGAGGTTTGAATGGATTTAAACTGTAGTATTTTGCTGTCCATTATATAAGAATGTGTCGATTTTGATTCAGCCAATATTTTTAAGACAAAACCAATGAAAATAGAGACTGAAATCGTATCTTTGCTCTACTTTTAAAACTCTTGATTGGGGTTGGTTAAAACATTAGACTAAGTATGTAGTCCATACTGGTCTAAACAAATGATGCCACGATCTTATTTTCAGGTCATATGTCAATGTTACCTAAAGAAAATTAGATATTGAAATACTTTTCTTGTCTAATCGAAGAGCTCTGCAATGAATTTAAACGCTTATTTATGTTTTGCTAATGGCTGACGGCCATTTTAAACTCCAAAGTCAAGGTCACTGGATAATACGAACTTGAATCATGTAACAAATATTTTTGATGAATTTTCAAATTTATCACCTTGTATTTTGTAAACCATTATATATTTTAGAACATCTCATCAAGATCACATATAGTGATGAACCAGGGTAAAATTAATAGCGTGGAAAAACATAATTTTTTGTCCGAAAAAATCTATAATTCCCAATTATTAATTATGACATACTAAAAGAAGTGTTGGGAATAAGCTTATCATTTATTATAGGTTCTTTCTTTCGGACACAATCCTGGGATCTTCTATCAATTTAGCTTGCCGCATGGTCCGAAATCCCAAAAATCCTTATACGATGCAATTATAGTTGAAGACGATTTTGGCGGGAGTCATAATATTTCTCGCTCTGGACATGGATCTGGAATACCTAGTCCTTCATTAAATATCACCAATTCCAAAAACCATACAACCAGTGGATCTAGCGCCATGCCTGGCTACACACAGAGTTTTACCTTTATGGAGAAAATGAATAAAAAGTCCAATGATTCTTCTCAAAGAGGCGCTCTCACAGAATCAGAGACTTTCTATAAGTCTCAGTCGGACAAACAACGGCAGACAATAAGGACCGATCCTTCATTTGACGATAATGCTATTCCGAGTGCCGATGGATTCCGATGGGAAATCACGGGATATACTCCATGTTCAGCAACATGTGGCCAAGGTAAAATGAAAATAAAAATAAAGAATCTTAAAAGACAATCAAAACATGTACAATTTAGATACAAAGAATTTATTTCATTTCAGTTTGTGGAATTATATACATGCATACATACACACACATATATATATATATATATATATATATATATATATATATATATATATATATATATATATATATATATATATATATATATATATATATATATATATACTGTTCAGTCTCCTCAGAGTTTAACTTAGAACTTGTATCAATTATTTTTGAGGTCTTTTGATGACTTCTTTGCTTCAAAGGTACGAAATCACCTTTCTTGGAATGTTTTTATGGAAATACACGGGTAGAAGAAAATCGTTGTTTGATGGCGACAAAACCTGGACTTGGATCACAACCCTGTGCTCTAAAGCCTTGTCCAAAATGGGAAAACCAGTAAGTATTGAAACAACGCTCACAAAATATAAAAGTTATATAAACATACTATTATGTATATGTATAGTGGCTTATAATCCTTGGGAAAAATCAACCAACAATTTTGATGTCCGATGTCCTTTTTATGTAGTTTCTTTTATAATCTTTCATTGTAAGTTGAAAATACCGTATATATCTAATTTTCAGGATACGATATGTGACAAGGTTTGTCTTAAACAAGTTTATTATGTGATATGCATGGTGCTAAGTATCATATTGATATCAATAGCATGCCATTCTCACTGAATGAATGGTGATGGTTAAAATGATGTTTTATTTGAATGATATATACGTTAAAGAAATGTAAAAAGCACCAACCGAAGATATGGAATTTTCTGCAAAGTGCCAAAATTTTACACACATGTGGAGGTAGGAATCCATAGAAAAAGCATTCGATCTTCCATACTAGCTATGATGGAGGCAGAGCTTATTTCTTCTGAAACTTAGACGGCTATAATAAAATAAAATTATTAAAATCGAACAAACCCATAAAATTAGGGTTTATAAAAACACCACTATGGACCAGTACAAGATTATTTTATTTACTTTAAATTAGGAGCTTGAATAATGATGTTTGGTCATAAACTTAAAAAAAAATCCCCTCTTAAATAGGTCACTCAGTAACGGTAAAACATTTTCATTATATATATTTATTTAAATACATTTTAGAGTAAGGTCCTTCGTTTCTTGAATTTTAATATATACGTAAAAAATGAAATTAAGACTGTGGACTGTTGCTATGAGAATGACAGACCAGTAACTTAACTTTTGCAGTCGTTGGCAGCCCTCTGATTGGTCAGCATGCAGTGTCACGTGTGGGGAGGGCCAGCAAACTAGAAAATTAATGTGTGTCCATGAGATTTCGGAAAATGTTTTTGAATCCGTCGTGGATAACGATTGTTTGGGTTTAGAAAGACCAAACACAACACAATCATGCAAAACTACACCCTGCTTTAAATGGGCAACCGGCAGATGGGCTCAGGTAAAGAGACACTGCTACTAAGATTCCTGTGACTAATTTCTGGATAGTTGACAAAGCATACAATTTTTTAATATACAGGTTACAATAAAGGTTTAAAGTTTCCTTTAATTCTTTGATTTAGTGTTTCTACTTTGAGCTGTAAAAGTTACTCATAGTAAATATAATGAAATATGGAGATAACGATCAGTATTCAAGCTCAAAGTCCAATCAAACAATACAAATCGGGAGCAGAGCAAACACGGACCTCCAAAAACATCAGAGGTGGGATCAGGTGCTATGGAGGAGTGAGCATCCCCTGCCGACTGGTCACACCCGCCGTATGCTCCTTGTCATGATCGGGATAAACGGAAAATTCCGTAGACAATTCAGTGTATAAATAATGACCTAACAATTAATATGAAAACGTCGGTCAGCATTTGATTTAATGATAGGTTGTATTTGCTGAAAAGGTCATTGTATCGACCATAAAACTTGCGAAATGATGACTTCAAACGTTGTTGATATCCTTGTTTCATCAACGTGTTTGTTAATAGTTTGCCTCGTTTTAGAAATTGTTGATATGTAGAATATGATCTTGCGTATCGAATCAAATGGGAGACAAATACCCCATATGCAGGTGACAAAGGTATATTGCTACATAAGTAAGGGAAGCTGACGATAGAAAAGTTGAAGTCATCACGTTTATCATAAAGCTTTGTTGTTAGGTTACCATTAAAATCTCTTTCTAGTAAAATATTCAAATATGAAACAGATATGTCAGACTCTGTGGAATGATACTTATCCTCAAGAGAAATTCAGACGATATACATGTATACATATGATATGATTTTATGATAAACGTGATGACTTTAACTTTACAATCATCAACTTCCCTTACTTATGCAGCAATATACCCTTATCACCTGCATACGGGGTTTATATCTCTCAGTTGATTCGATACGCAAGAGCATGCTCTACGTATGAACAATTTCTAAAACGAAGTAAGTTATTGACAAACAAGTTGAAAAAACAAGAATATCACCAGTTTCGTTTAAAGTCGTCATTTCGTAAGTAATGACCTTGTCAGCAAATACAATTTATTATTAAGTCAAATGCTGACTGACGTTTTTCATACTTATTGTTAGGTCATTATTTACAAACTGAATTGTCGACGTTTTTTCCCGTTATTTCTCGATCATGACAAGTAGCACGCGGCGGGTGTGACCGGTCGGCAGGGGATACTCACTCCTCCATGGCACCTGATCCCACCTCTGATGTTTTAGAGGTCCGTGTTTGCTCTGCTCCAAACTTTGTATTTTTTGATGGACTTTTGAGCTTTAAATCATGTTCGTTATCTCCATACATTTCATGCATACAAAGATTAAAGCGACAACATTATTACCAAAACTGTCTTTCATTTTAAGTGTTCAGTGACATGTGGACGCGGAGAACGCATGCGTAGTGTGACATGTATGTCTAAAGAGGGAAGACGTGTTCGAAATGACTTCTGTGATCCAATGGAAAAACCAGAGGAAAAGTCAAAATGCAGTTATGGAGAGTGTAGAACTGAGAGGGTGTCTTCTGTATATGTAAATATGAAGTCCTGGTATTTCACAGAATGGCCTAGAGATGTAAGTTACCAGCAAAAACAAGAATAATGATTTCAACTTCGAAGAAAATATTTGGGGAAAACCCACATTTAGAAAATGAAAAAAATATTTCATTTATTCCATTTGGATTGCAATTACTTATTTAATATTGAATTATACCATGTAAAATTTAGACGATTTTCATTTATTGTAAGTTTAGCCTCAGGGTATCTGTTAAATTTATTTTCCCTTCTGCCCATGTGCAGTGTCCAGCGGAATGTGGGGAGGGTAAACAAACAAGAAACGTTGTTTGTTATGGAACAAATGTAAACACAGACCCAAGAAAAAGCTGTTTACAGCGTGACAAACCGGAAACGGAGCGTGTTTGTAGCTCAAGACGTTGTTACGGAAATTGGTTCACAGGACCGTGGAGCAAGGTTACTGAAATCTAAGAAATCTCTCACTCCTTGTCTCTCTTGTAATCACGTACTGGTTAACATTTCTTTCAATGACCCAGACATAACTTTGATGAAATTTCTTGAAAAGGAAAACAATCTTAACCCATATTATTTATTGCATTTGCATAACTGCATTTATTATTGCAATTTCAAATTTTGTATTCAACTGACTAAAGTAAAATGTTCTTTTCCTGGTAGTGTAATGCCACATGCGGTGACGGATATCAGAATAGAGAAGTTGTATGCATCAGTAAATCAGATAGAGGAAGTTTTTCAGTAATACCTGACTACAGATGTTTACTACAGGACAAACCTGCTCACAGCAAATCTTGTCAGGCAGTTAGTCCTTGTGGGCCAGAGTGGTTCATGTCAGCGTGGGGAGAGGTATATGCAAGGCCAGGGAGTATACATTAGATCAAATAAAAAAAATAAATGTACTGATAACGTGTAATTTTATTTGAAAAAATGATCAACTATAGTATAAAATGTTCTATTTATAAAACCTGATAATGGTTCTTGCATACTTTATGTACAGAAATTATACAATAAAAGAATAAAAATATCTGAAAAAACAACCTGTTATTTCAGTGTTCTGTTACTTGTGGAAAAGGTAGAAAAACACGTGATGTGCAATGCTTGGACACGTATGGTGTTCCTGCCAACATCTGTGATATTCGAACGAAACCAGCAGGAGTAGAACTTTGTAAGCAAGGGCCCTGCAGGAGAGAAACAGTCTCAGGTATGTAATAAAAACACTGTAAAAAAAAATATAAAAAGAGTGTCTACATTAATTTTGAAAAAAAAATGAAAAGATCATAAAGTATAAAAATAATTGCATTTTATTGAAAATATTTTTTAGTTTTGTCTTATTGATTTAAGACTTGTCATAAGAAAAACTATCGTCCATAAAGTGTACGTTAATATTATCTTTAATAAATAACGATGAACTTCATTTGTCCTATTCAGATTCCGGATGTCGGGATCGATATTCCAAGTGTGAGTTGGTGGTGAGAAGAGACTTGTGTGATCATGTGTTTTACATGAACGTTTGCTGTAATTCATGTTCACGATGGAAATCTTGAACAACATACTCTGGGTGTTTGCTTTGGTGTAAATTATGTCTTTTATATTCCAAACAAATTGAATAACTTATACTCATTAGGTATAATTTCCTGTTACATCTTTAATTGAAGTTAGTTTGAGTCGCGCAAAACAATAATTAAGACTACCGGGTATATTTCGATACCAATTACAAGCAAGGAAGTTAGAGTCCGTTGTGGTTTTTAAGGAGATGTTAACCCGTTGCAGGCCCGTAGGAAGCAATTTCATTTGAGGGGCACAACCATACATTTTCAGATTTTAGTGGGGGGGGGGGGCACTATCAACTACCAAAAATTCCTTGACAAGCAAAAAAAAAAGGGTCATCAGACGTTTTTATTGAGGGGATACAAATATATTGTAGCTATGTTTTCTATAGTATTCTATATATTGGCAAAATTATTGGGGGGGCACGGCCCCCCGTGCCCCCCCCCCCCCCGGCTCCTACGGCCATGCGTTGTAGAAATAAAAACGGGTTCGAGAAATTGATTGGTTTTAAAGGAGTGACAGATTTTATATACTTTTTTAGAAGCAAAAACTGTAACTCTGTTACAGTTGATATTCGCTTTTATTCTTGAATAATTACTCAAAGAATAGCCGGTGTTGATTTGACCACATTATACTACGGTCGGCAAAAAATGTTTACTTCTCTTATGTTTTTTTACTTACATTGTAGAACGTATTACATGATTGTTCTCATTCATTGTATATAAACATCGTGACTTCTTTTTTCTGAAGTGTTATTGATATTTAAACATGTTTCAGTTTCATCAGTCTACTTTAATAAACTTTGACAATTTTGTATCTGATTTTATGCTATATGTAAGAATAATGTGAAAAGTTCTCATCAGCTTAAAATATAAAGAGTTAGCTCCTATTTACACAAATACCTTGTGGAACAAACCAAGGATTCATTTTGGATGGACTTGATGTAATTTCCATGATATTTCTAAGTTTGAAAAAGTCCTATTATTTGTTGATTATCCACGCTGTTTTCTTATATTATATAAAATAAATATTACATTTTATTAATCATGAAATCAGAAGCTGGAATTTGAACTAAATCATTTACTTTTTTTTTTTTAAATGTCTATAGGAACACAAACAGCAGTTTTACAATACAGTTGTTCCAGTTTTGCAGATCTACTAATTTAATGTAATACTGAAGGGGTTGAAAATAGAAATATGATAAGAAAATTCGAGATGATACAATTAAAGACATTTAGAGTGTATATAATTTTTGCCCAATCAGATAACCTTAGTGTAAGATTTACCGGAAGCAATCATGTTACTTGTACCTTTTTTCCTTCTCTCTGCGTCAGCAACGAATGGAATTCATTTAAAAGCATTATGACAAAGGAAAGACACAGGTTCAAATCTGCAAATATCTTTTATGTTTTTTTCTTAAAGGGTAATTTTTGAAGAATGGATACTACATGTAATTTCTGCAAAATGAAATGTAAATAATGTTTTACAAAAGTGATAAAAATTTAGTCGATATATATAAGTATTAAAGATATCCGCTCATCTGCAAAGAACGACGACTTTTAAATTTATTATCTAATTTAAAAAGTCTCAAAATGAAGCTTGAAATTTAAATCTTTTCGTGCAACAATTTTCATTGCGTGTATCTCAGTGTGATTCAAGGTTTTCTAAAGTCTTAGATACGGTCTTATAGAAGGTTAACATTTGTACACCAAAAAAGTACAAAAATTAATACATTTTTAGAGAAGTCTAATTTAGCCTTGGATTGAAAATTTATTAGCTGATATGAAATTAATAGTGATCTGTGATGTCTTGCAATGATAGCACAATTTTTTAATAAGGTTATGCCCTGTTCACACGGAGAGTTTAATTTGCAGTAAATTAATGCGAAGTAAAATGATGAGAATTAAACTACTGTGAATCAAATTGCGTTCACACGACAGCTAATGTGAAATAATTTAATTTTGTTTGTATTCTAGCCCCTGATTGGTTAATATCCAAAAAGGAACACAAATTATTTCTGCATAACCTGGTTTGGTATGGGGACACACCCCCCTGACAACCAGCTGAATCATCTGTATCCATACAATCCTCTCATTTCCAGTCCTCGGGATTCATGGAAAATTCCAGATTTAATAAATGTACCTTAAACTTCAAACAATAATTCGATCTTACCACATGTAAACAAGCTGCTAGGCCTATGTATCAGTTTTTACCTCCCCTCGCTTCCCATCACTTCCGTTACTTCCGTTAAGTACTACGGTTGTATTATTGAGCGGCAAAGAGCTAAATCCACGAAGGGGCTAAATCGGCCTATTTTTTCAGGAAAATTAAACTTAGGGGAAGAAGAAAATTAACAATAGAAATATTATCCTTGGGTATCAGACTTAAAAAGTTTATGCCAATTTTTATTTGATGACGTCATATTTATACAGAAAACGTCTAAACATGTGCACTTTGCTAGTTTTTATCAAAATAAAGCATTTTTTTCGTTTTTGGTTCAAATTTTTGCTGTGGCCACACTCTTCGAACAAAATAAAATTTATACCATTGAAAAGAGGATTAAAATATGAATAAATAAAGTATATTTTTATTTTGTTCGAGGGGTGTGGCCACATCGAAATTAATACTTTTCTTTCGATTCAAATATCTTAGAACCGACTCGCACTGTGAAAATAGCGGGGATTACCCTACATTAATAGAAAAGAAAAAGATTCTACATGTATATTGTTTTTGTAAATATTAAAAAGTTTCGAAATGCGAATGTTATATTTATTGTAAGTTATTTTGTGTTGTGGTGCAAAAAAGTACGAAAAATTCTCGCTAAGCATGACTGCATGTAGATGCAATAATGTCGACATTTTGTGTACTACGTGCCTCAGTCCTGACCCAAGACTTTTCCTTCAAGAAGTTGATCTATAACTCATCATTATGCTGAAATGTTAAAAAAATAATAATGTGTTCTCTTTTCCTCTGACAGCGCCTATTTATTTATGCTTTGAATTTGTTTTCCAACTCCCGTCTCCTCGTCACCATGGTCACTATGTAATCAAAGGGAGATCACCCGAGAAACATGTACGTGTAGGCTACATCTTTATTTTCTCCTGAGTGGCCGTGTCGGAATAGCCTAGAATATTAAACAATTTACATCGGAGTCAACTACTAAGACGTATTTATAATGATTTTTTTTTGCCACCTTACAAAACATTAATGTCGTGAAGTTTGCATCGACAGCATACAAATGGTTAATGTTACGCAATAGAATCTATTATAACTATACATGTTTTATATTTATAAGCCATACCCAACATGCGTTTCAGAAATCGCCAGTGGCATTTTAAGACAAAAGATTAATTAATATTTATTAGTGAAAACCTTTACTGGTCCGAGACCTCTTAACATAAATTATGTTACGAAAAACTGAACCTAGAAAATTCGAGTTGACAGATCAAATAAACAATAGATTGATTTTACAGATCGCATGTAATTTTTGTGATAGGCCTCTACAAGAAAAATGTTCTATATCGTATAAACGAATAACTTACTACCAAGGCAGTGACAACTCTTTATGGTTTTAAGTAATTTCAGTATCGCATGCATGCTGTGACCTAGCCAACACATGAAAAAAAAATGTCAAAGGGAGGCTACTTGCTATCTCTTTCTATTTTGAGTTACTCCGCTTAAATGTAACAGGCCCAAGGGAGAGAGGGCAACCAAGATTAGCAAGCATTTTTATACATGTAGTAGTGTAAATTCATAAAGGGGGATTAGAGCATTGATATAAAATAAGAAGCAAAAAAAAAAAAAAAAAAAAAGACAGGGGTTATTGGGAGGAGGGGGGGGGGGGGTTCGGGATTCCCACTCTCACTCATTAAATACGTGGGACAATTCGCCCAATTACTGCTGCCATTTAAACAAGAAAGTAGTGAAGTGAATAAATAAAAATGTCAATTATATTAGTCCTTATATATATTATATAGTATAAAAAAAATAAATTCAATTTAGCAGTTTTCATTTTTTTTCAATCTCCTTGAAAAAAAAATTAATTTAAAAACGATTGATATTTCGTGACTCGGTCATTGCATAAATTTATTATAGATCCCAGGCCCGTAGGTAGCAATATCAGTTGGGGGGGGGGGGGAGCCATACATTTTCAGTTGGGGGCACTATCAACTACCAAAATTCCTTGACAAGCAAAAAAAAAAAGGGGGGATCAGAAATTTTTATTGACAGGGCACAAGCATATAGTAACTTTGTTTTATATAGTATACTATATATCGGCAAAATTATTGGGGGGGGGGGGTGGCCATGTATCCTGAATGTATTATGATAATTAACGGATATAACTGCTAATTTTGCCTGCATGTATATCATTTGTTTGTTTGTTTGTTTGTTTTTTGAAAGGATGTCTATATAGAATATAACTTTATAGATCGGGCATTTGAACATGATTTTTTTTTGGGGGGGGGGGGTTTATGGTAATATGTCCCTCGACATGTGGTCTATAATTTTTTTAGCGGTCTGTAATGATTGCCATTTACTACTGCCAGTAGCTGTTTTTCGTATATTTTTGTTTAATTACAAAGAGTAACGCTCCGAAGACGTCCAAGTTAAAAATCTCATATATGCAATATGTATACGATATTATGATTATTTTATCGACTTCTGTACATGTACTCATTATCGTCTATCTGTTTGTAGTTGTGTTAGAAATTGCACATGGAGAAACGATCGAAATGTTATTTTAAATATTTGAAAATTATAAGTAAAATGTTAAAACTGGCTTTGCACTATATGAAAGTCTTAGTTGTTGTTATGTTTCAATTTAATTTTCACTTCTCACCAGATAATCATTACTCTATGATTTTATTAAAAGGGTTTATAATATAGGTACTCCCCAAAATGGGAGTGTGTAAGATATGATAATATGATAAGAAAACGATTAGTTAGCAATAATTAATTCGATCGTTTTTTTTGTTTTTTTTTGTCATCTGAAGTCTCTTTTCATACCTATTGTGGGTATATAAAAACGTTTCTCTTTGATGATATAACATATTTATCATAATTAGTGAACTGTATTTCGATTAAGTAATTTACATTGAGTAAAGTGGTATTCTGCCATTTCCGTTTATCTTGTTTTTTTTTTTTTTTAACTTCAGGTTCCGTTTTGAAATTCAAATACTTCGGAAATCTTGTGTTTTCGTTGGACTCTTAATTTTTTTTGCGGCCGATTTGATGCTTTGTATCACTCTTGTTTAAAAGTCTGTAGTGGCTTCTTTCCTGTCAATCTGTGGTGCGCAGGATTACCGTCAAACATCACTATTTTACGTGTATTACATGTATGAACTACAATTTCATTTCAAATGTCCGGGAAATGGCATAAATTACGGAAGTGCAACGAAATTCTCAAAATGACAATAAAATAGATGGTAACTTCAAACGTATTCATTTTTAATGCAACTTTTCATTTTAATTTTATGTTTTTGTTATTAAAGAGAACTTGTGTCTTTTCTGAAAAAAAAAGAGTCCATTTTTTAATGTTTGTACGCCGTATGACCATACAATAATACATTTAAGAACGATAAAATCCTTACCCATGGCTACTATGGTATATATTTTACTCCATTAATTCAGTTTTACTCAAATATGACGGATTAACACGTTGTGTTTGTTTTCAGCTTAACGTGTCTCTTATTATCATTTAAAACGTGTTACATGTATCAACGATTATACCAGACAACCGTTGTGTATTATAACAAATATTTGGCATTTCTTTAGAGTACAAATAGCTTTAATTAAAAAATAAACCAAAGGTTTTCAGAATTTCTCGAAAAATTCATAGTACTTAAAATTTTCCCAAAATTTTAAAGAAGGGCCTATATTCATTTGGTTATTTTTATTCCATAAACGTACATATGTTACTTTCTTATACAAAATGTCAACGTCACGACGTTAAAGTATGTAACGTCAACGTAATGACGTGATAGTATTAATAAGGAAAATAATACCAAATTTAAACGAATGTAAAAAGAAAACCAGAAAAGATATTGTTAAAAAATAAATTATTTTACAACATACAAATCTTAGAGTTTTATGTGAGAAAGTTTCATTTATTTTGATGACTGGGCCGATTTAGCCCCTTCGTGGATTTAGCTCTTTGAACTAATAAAAAGCAACGAAATTTTACACCCATAGTTATTTAATGATTTTAAAATTAAATTATAAGGAATGACTCTAATTCTTGGCCAAATTATTCGAGTATAACCTGGTTTGGGTCAGTTTACGCTGTTTTATAATCCGCTTCGCGGATTATAAAGCGTAAACTGACCCAAACTAGGTTATACTCGAATAATTTGGCCAAGAATTAGAGTCATTCCTAAAGTAAACTAATGCGAATTAAAATTTTATTTCTACTATAAGGCTATTCAGTAAGGCTATTATGACGTCATTTACAAATCACGTCATACTGTGCAGAGCAGATATACATTTGACATAATTTCATAGTGTCTGTACAGTTTTTAGTGATTAACATAGTTTTCTTTTGTTTTCCACTCAAAAATAGCACAAATACCTATATTTAACCACCGACATGTGGCATGTGACTTAATTCTGCCCTTACGCATGCGTCAAAATTTATTTCGAATTAGCTTCGCTTAGCGTTCACACGGAGCTAATGCGAAGTAATTTAATGCGCAGTAAACTAATTCGAATGAAACTAATTCGCATTAAATTCTCCATGTGAACGCGGATCAAATTTAATTCGCAGTAACTTACGTTTAATTCGAATTAAACTCTCCGTGTGAACAGGGCATTAAAGTTTTTCAAAAGTAGATCAAACTCCAAGGTCAAAGGGTCAAAGTGGTTGGTATGCAAAGAAAGTACTTGTCACAATGATTACACATGTGAAATATGAAAGCCCTAGCATCAACCGTTCAAAAGCTATGGCCAAGGTTAAAGTTTTCCAAAAGTAGTTCAAACTTCAAGGTCAAGGTCAAACGGTAAAAGTTGTTGGTATCCGAAGGAATGTCTTGTCACAAGGATTACACCACTTTAATCATTATTTTATCAAAAGTTATGGGCAAGGTAAAAGTTTAGGGGAGAAACAGACAGACGGACGGACAGGGCAAAAACTATATACCCCCGAATCTTCCATACGGGGGCATAAAAAGATAATTCTAAATACTATGAAAAGTATAAGGAAGTCCCTGGTACATTGAATTTTAGTACTTTTAAAATGAAAGTCCATTAATGATCATTGTCATAAAAATCAAATAATTATGATTGATTGATTGTATGTTGTTTTACGTCCCGCTCGAGAATTTTTCACTCATTTAGAGACGTCACCATATACCGGTGAAGGGCTTCAAATTTTGACCTTTACTCGGCACTCAGAGCCATTGCGCAGTGAGGAATCTTTATCGTACCAACGCCCGCCGTGACACGGGGCCTCGGTTTTTAAGGTCTCATCCGAAGGAACCGCAACAGTTGCTACCCATGTTGTATCGACTTCGGTCAGTCGCGGCCAAAATTCGAACTCACGACCTCCCGATCACGAAGCGAGCGCTCTACCGACTGAGCTACCGTGAACGGTCTCAAATAATTATGACCTTTTTCCTAAACTGTAGTCAGATGTCCATCTGTCACCATATCTGATAATATGTCTGTAAACATTACACATATTTGACTTAAACGATTTAGTTTATAGTCGATATTAACGCACTTTGAAAAAAAAATAATTTTTTTTCAAAGTGCGTTAACTTGATCCCAAATTTAACACACTTTGAAAAAAATTCAAATTGCGTAATTTTTCAAAGTGTGTTGTAATAACATTTCCAACTTACACCCTTGATCCAAACAGTGTTTATAAAAATATTGAGTTTGTAAGTAAAATCGACTACTAATAAGAAATCACAAACGTCCATCAATAATTTCTTGACTTGCCGGTTGATTTGTATGTACAAGTACGCACTGTTCTAGCTCTATCAAAATCGTTAGAAAATAGTTTTAAAACAATGCAGAATTATACTGTTGTTCCCTCTGATTTGTGTTTATTTTTTATCATTGAAGTTTAAAGAACTCCTGTATGCAGATTTTAGAACAGGTATCATGTATATCGCATCGTACTACATATGCATGTATATGTACCTTTCAAATATACACATTAATTATCTGTACAGTAGTTTCTTCATCCAAGAAGTTCATATTTTTATTAAAGTGTACATGTATTTACACATGGAACTTTAAAGTTGAAAAATGCTTTGATATATTTTTAGCTCACCTGAGCTGAAAGCTCAAGTGAGCTTTTCTGATCACATTTTGTCTGTAGTCCGTCTGTCTGTCTGTAAACTTTTCACATTTTCGACTTCTTCTCCAGAACCACTGGGCTAATTTCAACCAAACTTGCCACAAATAATCCTTGGGTAAAGAGGATTCAAGTTTGCTCAAATGAAGGGCCACACCCTCTTTCAAGGGGAGATAATTATGAATTAGTGAAAAATTAAAAGCATCTTTTAAAAATCTTCTCCTCAAGAACCACAGGGCCAGGAAAGATGAAACTAATGTGGAAACATCCTCAGGTAGTGTAGATTCAAGTTTGTTCAAATCATGACCCCCGGGGTAGGGCGGGGCCACAATGGAGGATCAAAGTTTTACATAGAAATATATAGGAAAAATCTTTAAAAATCTTCTTCTCAAGAACAGCAAAGCCATGATGAGTTATATTTATATGGAAGCATTCTCAGGTAGTGTAGATTCAAGTTTGTTCAAATCATGACCCCCGGGGGTAGGGCGGGGCCACAATGGAGGATCAAAGTTTTACATAGAAATATATAGGAAAAATCTTTTAAAATCTTCTTCTCAAGAACAACAAAGCCATGATGAGTTATATTTATATGGAAGCATCCTCAAGTAGTGTTAATTCAAGTTTGTTCAAATCATGACCCCCGGGGGTAGGGCGGGGCCACAATGGAGGATCAAAATTTTACATAGAAATATACAGAAAAAATCTTTAAAATCTTCTTCTCAAGAAAGCAAAGCCCTGATTGGTCATATTTATGTGGAAGCATCCTCAAGTAGTGTAGATTCAAGTTTTTTATTCAAATCATGACCCCTGGGGGTAGGGTGGGGCCACAATGGGGGATCAAAGTTTTACATAGAAACATATAGGAAAATTTTTAAAAATCTACTTCTCAGGAACAGCAAAGCCCTGATTGGTCATATTTATGTGGAAGCATCCTCAGGTAGTGTAGATTCTATTTTGTTCAAATCATGACCCCCGGGGGTAGGATGGGGCCACAATGGAGGATAAAAGTCTAAAATAGAAATATATAGGAAAATATCTTCTGAAGAAGAACTGCAAAGCCATGATTAGTCATTTTGATATGGAAGCATCCTCAGGTAGTGTAGATTCAAGTTTGTTCAAATGATAACCCCGGGGGTAGGGTGGGGCCCAATGAGAGATTTAAAGTTTTACAATAGAACATATACCTAGAAAAAAAAATCTTCTCAAGAATAGAAAAGCTATGTTTAGTCAGATTGATATGGAAGCATCCTCAGGTAGTGTAGATTCAAGTTTGTTCAAATCATGAACCCTGGGATAGGGAAGAGCCACAATGGGGGATGAAATTTTTACAAAGGAATATATCGGAATTTATTTTTTTTTTAAAAATCTTCTCAAGTACAACAAAGCCATTTGTTAAATTGACATGGAAGCATCATCAGGTAGTTTAAAATTCACCCCCCCCCCGGTATTTTTTTCATTACTGAACTGATTTGTGCATTTGCCTAGCCAATGTGCTCAGGTGAGCGATGTGGCCCATGGGCCTCTTGTTTATAATACTACTATAATAATGTAACAAGTCGAGTGGGCCCTTGTCACAAAATAAAAACTCCTTTGTCAGGCATAACAAGGTTTTTATTTAGGATGGCAACAATCAAGAACAATAACAACGAATGAGATGTGGACCATTCAGACAATAGGTGACCCGAAAAAAAGGGGGGGGGTGAACTTGTCTTGCGACTACATTACACAATTAATTATTGTTATAACTAGTATCTGCAAACTCCTTGTTCTCGAACTCAAAGTAAAACAACTTTGCGTAAATAATCGTAAATTTATTACTTCAAAAAGTATTGCCAAAAATAATTCAACAAGCGACGATCCGGACAGTCCCTAACTTTTGGAAAATCTAAATAAACAATCTCTGTACTAATCTCTTAGATCTATATGCCTAATATTAAACTCTAATGCCACTTAACTTATGAAGAAATTATGCGTAAACTATTCAGAACATGTGTATACTCTCAAAATGAATCTATTTTCAGCTCAAGCTAATCCGAACAAATACTGCCAAATCCGGACAAGCCATTCCGGACAAGAATAACCTAAGTGAACTTAACTACTGAACTACTCTGGACATCCGAACAAACAATCCGGACAACTAATAAAATATTAACGTGACAAAAACTATCAATTAAACTTCTGAACTTAGAAACGACTAATCATAGAAGTGTTCCGGTCATAAGTCGTAAATAATAACTCGAACTGTAAACAAATAAACTACTGGTCTACATGACTGGAATAATTTCTCTACTCATAATACTGTCCTGTCCGGACGCGCAAGTCCTTATAAAAATTAGCATCATCCACTACAAGATTTATCACTTGAATACCTTGGACTTTCTCTTAGGATCTAATTCTAACCAAACAACCCAAAGGGATGAAGAGTCGAGATGCGGAAGCTGGGTCCTATATATAACCTTCTATGACCAATCAGCGTTTGTCCTTTTTGTCCGGAAAATTTATACCCAATGCAAACGCTATACGGATCTATGGAAATTCCGAACAATTCCCGATATCCGGACAAGCTGAATTAAAACCCGTAATTATCATTTAACGAACAATACAAGACCTTGTCCGGATTACTTTAATTATATGGACACTAAATAATATTATTAGTTTAATAAATGAAAATATCCAGGACTACGTCGTTTTACTATAAAAATCAAGATTCGAATCTAGGCGCCTTCTAAAGTAGTGCACGCAGCGACATATGTAAATACGGAAGTATGACTTCACAACAAAGTGCACCGATGAGATCGATAAAATAAGACAATAGTTCACCATCATAAGGTAAAAAAATAGATAAAAATAGTGGTCAGCATCATATTACAATAATTAAAGATAAAAATAATGTACAACATGGTTAAATAATGAAAAATCAGGCAGCAGAATCACAAGTGACAAGTTCAGTGGTGAAGCGGTCAGTCAGACGAGAGAAACACATGGTAAAGTACACAAGAAGTTCGCGAGCGGTAAAATGACGATTTCACATAGCATTTGCATAGATGAACGTAAAAGAATGCGCTGGTACTGAACATACATCAACAACTGGTAATTATAAACAGCTGTAATTTAATTAAAAGGATTGTTTAACCGTATTTACGAAGAAATTTAGAGAATAAAATTTGTAAACAAATGATCGAAAATGGGGGTGTTGTCAAAACACGAACGGTTAACTGCAAATTTTGTAAAACAAATCTGAGTTAAAATAAGGCATAATAAATGCTGTTTAAGCTTAATAAATCACTTTAATATCAAGTATCTATGATTATAGTAAATTTCCATCCAGAATAAATTAAATGTAAAAAATATAAGAGTTAGCACATGAAGGTCTCACATATTACAGTAATATTGAAACCAAATCCTTTATAAACAAGAAACAAATAAGAGAAAAATTCAAGACCTTTTTTTAAAGATAACTTTTACTTAGATAACTTTTAACTTAATCTTTAGGCATGGTATTTCTAGTATTCAAAACAAAGTGTTGGAACAAAGAAATCAAAATCCTTTAAGCATGCCATACAAATTGTACATGTTGCATTTACCAGTTGTTTATGGAGGAAATATAATGCTTGTTAGACATACTCTCATATCACCAAATGAAAAAGAAAGGAAATTCCATATGAATTCTATAAAGAAATAAAGTCAAGTCACAATTAATATCACAATGGCAATCTGCATTAATTTATTCTTCACTTTGTCTCCAGGAGGACGTTCTCAGCGTAAATGATTTCAATATATTTTCTGAAATTCACATTCAAGTAACACAGAAAGCCCAGCTTTTATCAATTTTACTTATTTCAGTGATTTTTTAAAATGGCAGAACCAACTTCATTCTCCGTAGAATGGTGCAACTCGGCGTTTATCTTTCCTCTTAGTTTCAATAGTCTTTAAATTTGACCCTACTTTATTCCCCGCTGTACAGCTGTAGTTCGAATAAGTGTCGTCAGTGTCCAGTGTGAATGTGAGAACGACTTCGACTATCCTTTTCTCGTTTTGGTTGATGTTTGACTCTAGTTTATACACTTGACGTTCAGACGATTTGGTTTCGGTTTTGCCAGTCAGACTTGAATACCATCCAATTAATTTATCATCTCTCATCCATGTTACGTTGAAGTGTATACTTGAAAATACCGTACATGATAGTTTTACATTTTCCGCAATGTCTCCAATTAGAATGTTTCTTGAAGATTTCTTGTTTATGAAGCCATTTATAGAAATCTCGGGAAAGACTATGGAAGAAAAGATTAAGATATCGACTGTTGTTCAGAAGGTCCTACACTCATCATGACAACATAATACTCATTTCCTGAACACTTTTTATGCCCCCGGATCGAAAGATCCCGGGGGTATATTGTTTTTGTCCTGTCTGTCTGTTTGTCTGTTTATCTGTTTGTCTGTCTGTCTGTTGTCAACTTTAACCTTGCCCATAACTTTTGATTGGTTGGAGCTATGACTTTCATATTTCACATGTGTATTTCCTGTGACAAGACCTTTCTTTGGGTACCATCATATTTGACCTTTTGACCTTGACCTTGGAGTTTGACCCATTTTTGCAAAATTTTATGAGACTTTAACCATGGCCATAACTTCTGAACAGTTGGTGCTTGGGGTTTCAAACTTCACACGTGTATCCTTTGTGACAAGGCCTTCCTTTGGATACCAACAACTTTGACCTTTTGACCTTGGAGTTTGACCTACTTTTGAAAAACTTTAACCTTGGCCATAACTTTTGAACGGTTAGAGCTAGGGCTTTCATACTTCACATATGTAATCCTTGTGACAAGACCTTCCTTTGGATACCAACCACTTTGACCTTTTGACCTTGACATAGGAAGCTGACCTACTTTTGAAAGACTTTAACCTTGGCCATAACTTTTGAATGGTTGATGCTAGGGCTTTCGTACTTCACATATGTAATCCTTGTGACATCACCTTCCTTTGAATACCAACCACTTTGACCCTTTGACCTTGACATAGAAGTTTGACCTACTTTTGAAAAACTTTAACCTTGGCCATAATTTTTGAATGGTTGGTGCTAGGGCTTTCATACTTCACATATGTAATCCTTGTGACAAGACCTTCCTTTGGATACCAACCACTTTGACCCTTTGACCTTGACCTAGGAGTTTGACCTACTTTCGAAAAACTTTAACCTTGGCCATAACTTTTGAATGGTTGGTGCTAGGGCTTTCATACTTTACATATGTAATCCTTGTGACAAGACCTTCCTTTGGATACCAACAACTTTGACCTTGACCTTGATATTTTACTTACTTTTAAAAAAAACTTTAATCTTCGCCATAACTTTTGAACAGTTGCACCTAGGGCTTTCAAATTTAACATTTTTTATCTTTTGGCCTGGATTTTGACTTGCATTTGAGAAACTTTAACCTTCGCCATAAGCTGCCATACGGGGGCATCAGTGTTTCACAAACACATCTTGTTTGTGTATGTAATGGAGTTCTTAAACATGCAAATTGATTCAGCTGGTTGGCCGAATGTAATTAACTCATGAACTAGATTAATAGAGAAAAAAAATTCTGTTTAATTTACAAGTCAGTCATCAAGTATCAGTTTGAACTATAATAGGTGTTTTATATTGATTTTACAGTTTCTAAAAGAAGACTTTATGGAGGCAAATAACAGTTTTAATTTTCATTAGCATGTATTTATCTGTTCTTCACTGTTAACTGAAACTTAAATAAAATGCTATACTTCCTTTCTTGAGAAAGAAATTGGTAATCATCGTTTAATTTTTTTCAGTTGTAAAGATGTTAATCTTTGAAAATATACATGTAATTATAAAAACGATGTTCAGCTGTTCATCTATTTCTCTCTATTGTTAAAAGTAACAACTAGAAAACACTGAATATGTCTTACAATCAACAATAAGAGTGATGTTCCGCTTCGCTATTTCTTCTGGCCTGTAAGTGCTCACTGCTTGACATTGAAATTTTGAGGCACAGTTACGAGATACTCTTCGAATCCCAAGCATATTTCCGTTTATTCCTAAGCCTGACAGAAAAAAATAATAAAAATGACATCTGTTGTTTTTAATTTTCAATGTTTTATTTAAGATGTATGATATTCTTCCAACTGCAACACATTTATTTTTTCGAAATAAATTTTAAATATGTTTTCATAATACCTGTTATTTTCTCTTCTTGAAGACTATCTGTTTCAATAACATACCACGAGACGCTGAGTACTGGATCTCCTGAAGCATTGCACCAAAGAAAGACTGTTTCATTCTCCATGATACGCACAGTTGGTCCACTGAAACTGGTGTTACTAATTGATGCCTTGTCTTTGAATAGAAGAGATATAAGAAATGTTTCTCATTTTTTGTATTCTTTTAACTTAGTAATGTCCATGGTTTGCTTCAATCAATACTTTCTACCATATACCGGTAAGATTATTCTAATCTATAATCTGCTCGTTTCTTTTTATGATGACCTCAATGTTAATGGTTATAAATTTAATAGGAAGAGGGTTGTGCCTGTTGCCCAACCCCATTTACTATTGTAAATTAATATTGTTTAAATCTAAATTACTGGTTACAAATGAAACGATAAAAATACGATATTGTATTCTGCATAGAAAACAGAGAAGTGAGATATATTTCATCTCCTAAATCCAAAAAACACTTGCTTGTAACAATGAATATTTACATGTTCAAATTTTTTGTCCTATATATAAAACCACAAATAATAAAATAACTTGTTTTCTTCGAAAGGCTATTGTTTCATCGATAGGTGTGATAAAAAAAAACTTACGTGCAGAGAGAGAAAGAGAGAGAGAGGGGGGGGGGGCAAGTGAAAGGGGCTTAGATCGAGCTTGTGAATTTACGGAATCATGTATTTAAGGAATAACAAATCAGATTTTTTGATGATGATTTCATGCATAAACAGGCCCGTAGCAACGGTTTCAAAAGTGGGGGCCAACCCCCTCCAAAATCTGACAATCCCCCCAAAAAATAATTAAACTGATCAAAAGTGTGAGGGGGGGGGGTGGTTGAAGGGTGGAGAGGCAACTTCCCAAAATTATCTGACAAGCCAAAAAACCTTATTAACTTATTTGCCAGTGCTCGACCTTACATCAACAAAAGGTTGGGGGGACCAGTATCTGAAGCAAAATTTACTTTAGTAAAATACTATACTCAGAAAAAGTGCTTCCCTCCCGTGTTCTACGAGCTAATAAACGCCTTCGGCTTTATGCAAATTGTCACGCATGCAAGCCTATTGCTTGATCACAATCCTGAAACCCTGAACCTAAGGCCACAAAGTAGATGGGCGAACAAGGCGAGCACAATGCCTACTTTGCGATAAATAAAAAAGTGAAAAAATTAAATCTCAATATTGACCAATTTTCTTTTATATTTCATTTAACATTAAGGTATACTTTAAGTAAAATCTCCACCAATCGCAACAATCTCATAAAGATTGTAATTATTCATTTATGAAATAGCAAACACACACCAAAGAGGGTAAAAATGATTGTAATTCATTATACTAAAAGACATTTTTTCGTATGAGTGGGTCTTCACTCCATTTTTTGAAAGATTATACTCAAAGTATGCGAAAAAATACACATTCTTCGGTTAGCAAAACATGGAGCAAAAACCAGCTATACCTTAAATATACACTTGTATGGCACAGCTTTTATCTTTCCGAGAAATATTTGAAGTCCATTTAGTCAAGGGCCATATCACAAACATGATTTAAATGCCGATGTTTGGTATGAGCAGTATAGTGTCATGTTGTAAATTTTGAATTTACCGGGTGGCAGTAAGTTGTAAATTTTGTATTTACTGCCACCCGGTAAATTCAAAATTTACAACATGACAATAGCGTAATGTTTAGCATGTTAGTCTCTGAGGGAAAATTGACACTCAGGATCTTTATTGCTTGGGTTCGAACTCCAAGAATACCACATTTATTTATTTTTTATCATAGAATAATGTTTGCAGAAAGAATTTTCCGCAGAAAAGTTTTGTTTGTCATAATTTCATACCTTTAAATGATAAGATCTCTACTTTAAATTCTAAAATTCACATATTGAATATGACTTTCATACATTTGAAGCTATGGGTATTTTTCAAGAATTTTTACTCCATCTTCTTTCACAAGAGGCACCCTTGTTCATTAGAACCATCTGCCTTGTTTATCTGCCAAATATACAGAGGGAAAGATTTTCAAAGAATTTATGCATTTTTACTATATGATCATAAGAATCCATCCCTAACTTTAGAACCCCTTATTCTGGGGTCATGAAGTTCACAAATTTGGAAGATGGCCAAATGCTTATTACAATCATGCCAACAGTTTGTCTGCTGATAAACAGTAAGGAAGAAGAAGATTTTAAAGAAAGTACTAATTTGATAGTTTTAGCCCCACCCTTCAGAATTGAGGGGGAGGAACCATGAAACTAACAATTTTTGTACTCCTTTACCCATTGATGCTATATGCCAAAATCGGATGAAATTGGTAAAGTGGTAAAAGAGAAGAAGCTGAAAATGTTCAAACATTTACGACCGACACACGAGGACGGACAAAAACAGATAGCAAAAGGTCACGTGATTGACTCGAGTGACCTAAAATTCCTGTTTCACGAGGGAAATAAATTTCATATTCAACTATAAAAATATTGAATTTTCTGTACGTTATATTTTCTTGAGTTTTTCTTTTGCATTTTTAGATGTATCCTTTATTGAAATTAAAATAATATTGCATAGTGAAAAGGATTCAAAAGAGAAGGAATTTATGTCTTTTATATGTAGCTGTAATGTACTTAAAAGATCATGTTTTTCTTTACTCATCATAATTGTACAATTTTAGATAGAAATGGTAAACTGAGTTTGAAATCCAGCAGGGACTATTTTATTGGCGCAACTGCGGCGTATGAAAATATCTCCTTTTCTGCCTATCAAAATCAATTACAGAACAATACATTTAGGCTGAAAAGAAATTTTGAAATTAGCTAAAATTAATAAAAAGTTTTAAACAAAAGCGAATAATAATGATTTTGAGTTGTTGTTTTTTTTTTGTATCTTTGATGTGGTAAACATTGCTTCTCCTGCATGGGTTCTGAACAAACTACGATTTTGTTAGCTTTTGAAAACTTCAGATCTAAAAACAGATTTGAGCAAAAAATCAGTAAAAAGTGTTTTTTCTCTCTAACTAAACGGTCAAAGCTTTTTGTTTTCATATCATTTTGTATACTTCTATGACTACTTTACCATATGTGAAAATAAGAAATATTTAAATATAAGAAGTATATAAAAATAACTAATACATCCTGAAAAATTAAGAAAAACAGAGGAAATTCGGATTAGCCAATATCTTTTTTAGTTAAACTATGCCAATTAATTTAGTAGATTCATCTGATAGACCCGATATGGTAACATTTTTTTGAGTAAAATGAAAAACATTTTTTAACTTTTTAAACTAGAAGTAGGCATCACATGATTAGCAACTGTAATTTTTTACTCTAAATGTCAAGGAAAAAGATAATGACCTTGACCTGACCTTGCTTCTAAAATAAAACGGTCAAATTCAATCTAACTGATACCATCACTTAGTGATAATGTCTTCTTGAATCTATGAAATTTTTATTAATTTTTAAATACAAGAAATATGAGAAGAATCCCTCCTTAAGTTTTCGATAATGGTAATCTATTAGCTCTCGATATGACAATCGAGGATAATAAAGTTACTTTAATTAATATCTATGGACCAAACACTGATAATCCAGAGTTTTATGAGTTGGTAAGAAAGACATTTTTAGAATTTGACAATGATTATTTTATATTATGCGGTGATTTTAATCTGGCTCTTGACCCTTCAATAGACACAGAAAATTATTGTAACATTAACAATCCAAAGGCGAGGGAAAACCTTTTACAAATTATGAATGATCTACAAATAATTGACTACTTCAGGATTTTGAATCCAAATTTAAAAATGTTTACGTGGCGAAAGAAAAATCCAGTAAAACAAGGACGATTAGATTATATTTTAATTTCTGAAAATATGTGTAATTTGGTTGAAAATTTAGCAATTGAACCAGGGTACAGATCAGACCACTCTTCGGTGGTTCTTGATATGAAATTTAATACATTTAGGAAAGGGAAAGGTGTCTGGAAATTAAACAACTCCTTACTTACAGACAAAACATACGTTGGCGAGGTTAAAGAAACAATAGAGTCTTTAGAAACCAATATGAAAAGAATAATGTGCTTATAGAAGATATGAATTACAGTACATTTTTCGAACTCCTTCTAATGGAGATTAGAGGAATAACTATCTCATATTCGTCATATAGAAAAAAAATTAAAAAAAATAAAGAAGAAGCCTTGTTAATTGCACAAATAGAACAATTAGAGGCAGAGAATATATTGATTCTACAGTTAATAGAGGAGAAAAAAATAAGTCTTGAGAATTTGAGAAAAGAAAAGTTACAAGGTCATGTTATAAGGTCTCGAGCCAGATGGGTTGAAGATGGAGAAAAACCATCTCAACATTTTTGCAAACTGGAATCCTGTAATTATTTGAATAAGATTATCAAAAAGGTCAAAACAGAGGAAAATGAAATAATTTACAATCAGTCAGAAATTTTAAATAGAATCAGGATGTATTACAAATCTCTTTATACTTCTGAAGATGCGGAAGATGCAGAACTTCTTGATATAGATCTTGCAGATATTATTACAGTTAGTGAGGTTCCAAAACTTGAAAATCATGTTGCCAATACACTTGATGGAAATATATTAGAAAATGAAGTCTTACAGGTGTTAAGAAACATGAAAAACAATAAGACACCAGGAAGTGATGGTTTCACTGCTGAATTTTTTAAATTTTTTTGGTCAGATTTGAAACATTTCATAGTACTTGCCATAAATGAAATATTTCAGAAAAAAGAATTTCCTATTTCTCAAAGACTAGGAATAATTACATGTTTACCAAAAGGTGATAAGCCAAGAGAATTTTGAAAAATTGGCGGCCTATTACACTTTTAAATGTATTTTATAAACTTTTATCAGGTTGTATTAGTTATAGAATAAGATCCACCTTGGACAATATTATATCAAATGCTCAGCTTGGATTTTTAAAAGGAAGATATATAGGTGAAAATACCAGATTTCTTTAAGATCTTATGGCTTATACTGAATCTAGAAATATACCTGGATTACTTGTACTTAGAGACTTTGAAAAGACTTTTGATTCAATATCCTGGACCTTTGTGTATAAAGTATTAAAATTTTTTGGGTTTGGTAAAAACATTATTGAATGGGTAAAAATTCTAAATACAAAATTTTGTGCGTCTGTACTTCAATGTGGATTTTTATCTGAACAGTTTAATATCCAAAGAGGATGTCGTCAGGGAGATCCCGTGTTACCATATCTATTTCTTCTTTGTGCAGAAATTCTTGCAATTATGATTAAACAAAATCAAAGCATTAAAGGAATTGTAATTAACAAGACAGAACATAAAATATCCCAATATGCGGATGATACCTGGCTTGCCCTTGATGGTTCACCTGAATCACTTTTTGCAGCATTAGATACAATTGATCTTTTTTCAAAGTTTACAGGACTTAAAATAAACAGCTCAAAAACTAAAATTGTTTGGATAGGTTCAAAAAAATTCTCAAATCAAGTTTTTCATCATTCTCGTTGGAAACTTGAATGGGGTTGCACAACTTTTAATTTACTTGGAATTAATTTTTCAGTAGAACTAGATAAAATTATTGATATAAACTACAATGTTCAAATACCAAAAATCAAAGCATTAATTCAACAATGGAAAAGAAGGATTCTTACTCCTATTGGAAGAATCACAGTTCTGAAAACATTAATCTTACCAAAACTTAACCATCATTTTATATCTTTACCTAATCCAAGTAAAGAAATTTTATCATTATTGAACAGAGAAATCTTTGAGTTTATATGGAAATCAAAATGTGATAAAGCAAAAAGAAAAATTATTACTCAAGATTTTTTACAAGGAGGATTAAAAATGTTGGATATACATAGCTTATTCATATCTCTTAAATGCTCTTGGATTAAAATGTTAACAAAAAGTAATCAACCATGGTTTGATATTTTTTTGGCAATAAATGGTAAAGACGTATTGTGTAAAATTTTTGATTTTGGTGGTCTTGTCTTATTCTAAAAAATAATGATTTTTGGAAAGATGTGTTTAATTCATGGCTATGTTTCATGAAGACGCTCAATAACAATTCATATATGAAAACTAAGTAACATCTAAATTTACCTGTCTGGTACAATCCCAATATAAAAATGGGAAACAAAATAATTTTTGTAAAGACCTGGTATAAAAATGGTGTTAAAAGTGTTTGTGATTTCTTAAACGATGAAGGGAATTTTTTAACTCTCATTGACTTTGAAAATAGATTTCATTTGTCTAAAGTTTGCATTATGCAATACAACAGTATTTTATGTGCTATATCCAGGTATTTAAAAACAATGTCTATAGATAAATCATCTGTTAAGAGGGAATGTACCCCTTTTATTCCTTTTTATTTTGAAAATATTATTGTATATGAAAAGTGCACTAAAATAATTTACAGATATTTGAATAGTAACAATGTCACTCCTACGTCTATATTTCGATGGAACCAGGAGCTATCAGTGTTTTTAGAATCTGATATTTGTGTTCAAGATGTTTTTAAGGTTTGTTTTAGAACAAATATGGAAACTTCTGTTCAATGGTTACAGTATAGAATCCTTCATAGAATCCTTCCAGTGAGATATTATTTGAAGAAAATAAATATTTTATCTGATGACCACTGTACTTTTTGTAAACAGGAGATAGAAACAATGCAACATATATTTTTGAATTGCACAAAAATCTCTTCATTGTTGCGTAATCTTAGTATGCACATTTTTACAAAAACTTCCAAAAGAATTGGGTTTAACACATGTAATATTATTTTTGGTGAAACTCCATTATCTTATCATAATAGGGTGATAAATTTTATTATTCTATATACAAAGCAATATATATTTTCCTGCTTTAAGCAAAACAAAATACCTATGATTACTGGGCTGCTTCATCATTTAACTCTTATGTACAAAGTAGAAAAATGCATATCAATTCAAAAATTTGCAATGAGCAATTTTGAAAACTTATGGTCACCATGGATTAATATTTTTGAGTTGTAAACATTTATTAAAACACCAACAGTAACTATTTTTCAAATGGAATATTATATCTCATTGATAAATTTTTTATTTGATATTTCATTCTTGTTTAAAACTAGAGAGGGGAAGTGTGAATGTGTGAGAGAATGTGAGAAAAATTTCATTATTATGTAACTTGATATGTCACTCTTTGAAATTTAAAAAAAAAAAAGTTTTTGACACAAAAGTTTTGGACTAGTAAGTTGATAGAACTTGTTTCTGATCCTTCTGACTGTCAATAAAATATTTTCAAAAGAAACAATAGGATTGCATAATTATTGTGGTAACTAAGATTTAGAATATAACAATCTTTTTACAATTGGATTCTGTGCATTTGAAATACACGTGTAGTTTCAGTTGTTATTTTCAAACTGTGAAAATCACATCTTTGAAAATAATCTTATTTAAGGAAGCTCTTAACCTAGTCATTTTTTTTTTAAATTCGAGAAAAAATATGCATATTGAGTTTATCTAATTCGTTTTCAACATTGGATACCTGCTATATTTCTCCAGGAAAAATGTTTAAAGACTCAAACTGTGAAAATCACATCTTTGAAAATAATCTTATTTAAGGAAGCTCTTAACCTAGTCATTTTTTTTTTAAATTCGAGAAAAAATATGCATATTGAGTTTATCTAAATATAAATTCGTTTTCAACATTGGATACCTGCTATATTTCTCCAGGAAAAATGTTTAAAGACCATGAAGTATCAGTGATGAACAGAGATCGCTGTTGTCTATTGACATAAAGAAAATACATGAATAATGAATTCAAATACTTTATCTCGGTCTATTCTTATGTTAAGGATTCTTTATTCTATTTCAATTTGAGATTTCCATCTATTCCATCTTTACATTAAAAGGAAGATCACTCTCCATGTATAAAACTACCATGGAATTAGAACAGTGTGCAGTGTTCAGAGCTTCCTTGACGATTAAATTACAGCAGTGTAACCTCACTGTTGAAATGTAATAAATATTTACCCCTGAGCCTTAAGGTATAACGCTCATATATGTCGTTTGTTCTTCTGTCTTTGCAAGTGTAATTTCCTTTGTCTTCCCCAAGCATCCCTGTTATCTCCAGTCTATAGTCTTTTCTTCCATAACCGCCGACTGAGATCCTTTCCTTGTCTTTAAATACCATATTACCAAATGTTACCGTTTGTCCTTCTTTCTGCCAAATTGCCTAAAATCATTACAAACATTGTTAAGATAAACAATATCTGACATAATGCCCAAGTCGTTCAAAATTCCAACTCTGTAATTCTTTTATTGTATTCTTGTAAACCTTAATTTGTAGATTATTTTAAAATTATAATGTCATGATTTGTCAACTCCTAAAAATAATGTCCTATTTGACAGTTTTATATCAGCACCATCAAACAATTTTCCAGTTTAACATTGGGCAAAATTAAAAAAATGGGGCATGATGAATTGATTGCATTCTATGTATATCAGTGATATGATCTGCCTTTTTATGCCCTGTAATATTCACCAGCGTAATACTTTCCACGTGTCCAAATGATTTCATGTTCATATATATCTTCATATATATCATACACATATTGACATTGTTTCATAGTATTGCATAGGAATTTACATAATGCTTAATGAAATTAAAATTTATTATACTACCTCTATTGAAGTGTTGACATTGCAAAAAGTTTCATCTGATTTTTTTTATATGAAATCAATGGGAGAACATCAAGAGAAAATTATCGGGAATAGACATTCTCAAAGATATTTGAAATAAATGCACAGTATTTTCTTAAGTTTTCTCAAAGGTTTAACATTTGAAATTGAACTAAAGTAGAACTTTACAACATTAAGTCTACAGTATCTTATATCTAAATATTTTTTTTTTCTTTTTTGTGAAAAAGGTGAACATTTTAAAATGTAGAGATATTAATCGCATATTTTCCCGTTGTTACAAAGAAAAAATATCCTACTTTTAGTAGGGTACGGCACCATCTCCCTGTTTCTACAGGTAGAGATGATTTGATAAACGCATTTCATCAATACTTTTTTTGGTTATGGAGGTAAAATTTTAATATGTTTTATTTAAAAATTCTGTAAAACTAACCTTTAGAAAAACTGTTTATATCACTTGGCTATTTCTGAATAAACTGGTCTTGTAAGAAGGATCTATGTTCGAAAAGTTTTTTTGTGTGAAATTTCTGAAACTTCGATATTATCTTTATTTTCACTTACTCATAAATATTATACATTTATTGCATGATAATGAGGGAGACATGACGATTTTTTCGCTCATGAAAAATCATATTCCCCAAGGGCAACGCCCTCGACATACACGTATGTCAAAAAAATAAATAAATAAATAAAAGGTATTATATAACAAAACATTTATTGACTGCTTTTTCGGGCAAAATGCGTTTTGTCGACCCCTCAAACCAAACTGTTTGCCTTCAGCCTAACGGCCTCAGGCAAACAGTTTGGTTCTTGGGTCCGACAAAACGCATGTTGCCCTCGAACTCATTCAATAAATGTATCATATTACATGTATATTTAAATTAAATCAAGTTAACTTTTAAACTATATACAAACATTACTTCCAGTTTGATATAAATTTTTGCACGCCGGTCCGATATGTGATATGGATATTCGGACCGATCCTTAATATGGGGTATTGTGACGTCACCCATATCACACAGTGCGGAATCGGTGTACTTAATACTAAGTATATGATAAAGTATATGAGAGACGTATCAGCTTCCAGGGCTGACACGGATCCTGTAAGGCTGTTATGGACAAATAGCAAACCTTTTTTTTAGATCAAACCTTTTTAAAAAAAGTACCTCTGATAAAACACTGTTCCTGTTCATATTCTCTGTATTATATACACATCAATTTTTCTCTTTTTTTTTTTTTTTTTTTTTTTGGTAATTTTGCAGAGTGTTGATCCGATTTTCCAGATCACCACACTCTGGTTTTCTGAATCCACATCACCCCTCTCTGAAGCTGATGACGGAGTTCACAGGATGCATGACTTTTTTTCTTACGTATCAAAGAGTCCCTTGAAAATGTTTCTGTTTAATGCATAAAGGCTGGATAATTTTCCCAACAGTTTTCTTTTATTATATTTTGCTAATTATATAGGGTATATAATAAATTTATCATTATAACAGTAACGTAATCCGAATAGCTGTATCATGTCGAGTTGACAAGCGCGGGTCATCATATCAAATGAGACGCGAAGCGTCCAGTTAGATCTGTTAACAAGACGTGATACGGCTCTTCAAATCAACTTGTTGTTATAATTATATATATTTATTTGTGGTATACATGATTTAACAAAACGGTTCATTCACGGGATCATTTCAAAGAATGGAAGCGTATAAGGCGAGGACAATCCTCCGCTCTGAGAAAAGGTATTTCTCAATTTTAAAAGTTTATGAAGAGTTATATTTTTCAAAAACTGTATTGCCAATTTCATCTTTTAAACATTTGTTTCCTTTATTTATTTAATATACATAATTTATTTTTCTCTTATGTTTTTAAGGTATGCGAAAAGATAAAAAAGGAGTTTCACACGATTCGATCCCTCTCCAAAGCTCACGGTTAAGACTGAACGCGTTAACCACTATGCTAAGTCTTGTCATTGATGTGTGTCAGTGTGCTTTAAATAAACAAATTTGTTGAAACATATATTTTTTCCCCCAGAAATGTTCGATTTTCATCTTAAATGGATTCAGATTCAATCAGATTCAATTTTTTTAAAACATAAAGTATTTTTTACTTTTTCTTAGCCGTCATTTAAGCGTTAATGTAGAATGGAGACTTAACCCATTCATATTCAGAAATTATTTTTTATGGCTCCAATAAAGCCATTTTCCTCTCAATCTATTTAACTGTCCACTTTAAAAAGCAATTTTTAAACAATAAGTCATTCAATAAAATACATGAATCAAATGTGTTGAAGATGACATTACTGACAAGCTAATTCAGAGAATTTGTGTCCCCGCTTAGGGAAAAAAGAAGAGCATGCGCAGTTATGGGGGTCCCCCCCCCCCCCCGGATTTGCAGAATTATTAAACGTACATTGTATACATGTATATTGAAGCAAATAAAAAATGCCAATATGGATATAAAGATTTGATTGCTTATTCTTTAATATGTGTATAGAATATTCTTTTTATATAGAATATTTATCCAATCTAATTAAAATTAGACTTGTATTTTCGCTCCTCTACTATACGCTTCAATACAAGTGTATTGAAGTGTATAGTAGAGGAGCGAAAATGCAAGTCTAATTTTAATTAGACTGAATATTTATCACACTGTAATAATGATTTTATAAGAAGTTTGTACACGCCAGATGTCATAACTTTTTCATTTCATATGTTGAATATTACCATTTAGTAAATAAAAAAACATTTCAAAAAAAGGGGGATCGTCTGGGAATTTGAACCCGGGACCTCTCACTTGCTAAGCAAGAATCATACCTCTAGACCTAAGAGGCACTTTATTATACATCAAATTAAATGCAAACATTAGGTCACATATAATGTTTATATTCACATTCGATATTGTCAAAGTTTTACACAATACACGATGTCTAATTTAGCCTTTACTAAACAGTTCTAATAGATGTAATTAGAATATAAAGTCCGCCGACAACCTGTATTATATGTAATAACTATCCACATTTTCCTGTGCTAAAATAGTACCAAGCGACTTTTAATATAATTTTAAAAAAACGGGGCGTGACACTTTGAGAGGGGCGAGAGAGGCCATAGGGAGTTATGGTATAAAATTTCATTGCAAAAGCTCAAAAGCTTCTTGAGATATCGCCCGGAAACCAAAGTGTTAAAACACAGAATTTATGAGTTTATGACCTTGACCTTTGGACCTCAAAATTCAATAGGGTTCTTCTTTAGGCCATAGGGACTTGCTATGTAAAATTTCATTGAGAAAGTTCAAAGGGTTCTCGAAAATGTTACAGACAGACAGAAATACAGATGGACGGACAGACAGACCGAAATTAATATCTCCAACTTTCAGTGAAAGCGGGGGACAACAGAATTTTACTTTGAAACTATAACTTTGAAAATTAAGAAATACATCGTCTCAGAGCGGGGGATTGTCCTCGCCTTGTAACCCCTCTTTCTTTAACAAAGGGTGAATTTATTCCATCCATTTGCAATTGGTGGATTAAAACTACCATTTAATATGTTGTTGAGAAAATATATGCTTTTAAATCGAAATGCAATGTTAATATATGTATATGATAATATTAATCGCTACTAAGTGCGTCTTGTGCCAAAATAAAATGTTGCATAAAATTTATTTTATCCACTTTTCAGCAAGTTGGGATGAAAGATAATTATCATATTTATTAATATTTTGCAATAATGGATATTAAAGTGAGAGAGATACTGTAATAAAGTACTCTTACATAAAGAATGTAAGTTACACGAGGAACAATAACATAATGTCAGTAACTAAATGCGATATGTCTGAGCTTAACTTCCTTTTTAACTTTCTTTTTCTTACCTCTGAAACAGTATTAACAGTGCAGTCCAATCTTATGAATTGGCCCTTCTCATAAGGTTTAACAACTGCAAAGAAATTAGTTACATTAGTGATAAGTTATCTTTCTCTCTCTTTTTCCAAATGTGTTGCATTTTTATATTTTGGACAATTTACATTAAACAGTTAGGATTTTGCACTTTGATTTGGTTAACTTGGTTTTTCATTCATCCAATAGATAGGAAAAGAAATTTTGAATCTCAATGGCTTAAAGGTCCCTTTGCCATTGAGGTGCTGGATCAAGTATGTTTCACAAAAATATAGATATTGCTTTTAAAAACATTTCTTTTTGCATGTATATATCTTGTCTTTAATTGAAATTAATAATAAACTTAATAAAAAATTTTATTTGGTTGAAATATGTGCAGATAACGAACAGTATTCGAGCTCAAAAGTCCATTAAACATTATAAAATAGGAGCAGAGCAAACACGGACCTCTAAGACATCAGAGGTGCGATCAGGTGCCATGGAGGAGTGAGCATCCCCTGCCAACCGGTCACACCCGCCGTGTGCTCCTTGTCATGATCGGGAAATAACGGAAAAATTCGCCGACAATTCAGTGTGTAAATAATGGCCTAACAATTAGTATGAAAAAAGTCAGCATTTGACTTAATGAAAGATTGCATTTACTGACAAGGTCATTGTACTGTATCGACCACCGAACTTACGAAATGATGGCTTTAAACGAGACTGCTGATATTCTTGTTTCATCAACTTCTTTGTCAATAACTTACCTCGTTTTAGAAATTGTTCATACTTGGAGCATGCTCTGGCGTAACGAATCAACTGAGAGATATAAACCCCGTATGCAGGTGATAAGGGTATATTGCTGGGAAGTTGACGATAGAAAAGTTAGTCATCACGTTTATCATAAAGCTTTGTTGTTAGATTACCATTAACGTCTTTTTCTTATAGAAACTCTGTGGTATCTTTTATCTCAAGCTCACCGGAATATATCGTGTCGACATAAGAATGGAAATAGCCATTGTTAATTGACAATACGTCGTCGATACATCTAAATGTCGAGTTGAAGGCCACAGCAAGTGTTTTCTTCTTTCACGTAAAAGATTTTGAACAAATTCTGCTTCATATGAATACAAAAATTGGTCGCTAATAACGGGGCGCAATTGGTACCCATAGGATTTCCAATAGATTGTTGGAAGACCTGGTCTCTAAAAACCACATTAGATATTGTCAATCAGAAACTCGAGCATCTTTTTAATGTCAACTTCAGAGTACTCACAATGAAATTACAATGCATATTGCGTTCAATAGTATAGCAATTTGCATATGAAGGAAATAGAAAACATTGTGCTCAAAGAGCAAATAATTATTAAGGCGAAACCTAAGTTGTTCTATTTATCAACGATCGTATTGTTAACCCCCCCCCCCCTTAAAAATATTATAAAAGATGATGGTCGTATTTTATTTCCTGTTAGCGACGTGACCTAGCAGAATGCCAGGGTTCACCACAAAGCAAACAAACTAAATGCATAGTTATGATGAGGAGGAGTGCCTCTTCCAAATTTGTTCATTTCATGTCCCCAGGGTCAGGGATTCTGGTGTAAGGGCGAGGCTCTAAAGATTATATAGTGAAAATGTATTAATTCTTTGAAAATGTTCTCCTCTGCACCTTGGTACAGGGTGTCCCAGAATATATGATACCATTTGAAATACGTACCTGCCACAAACACATCGCTTGGCCAATTTCCTTGATATATATCTCTAAAAATATTTGAATAAGTACAATTTTTAGCAACAAAATATTCCCAAAAATTCTCACACTTATAAAATTGCAACGTAACAAATTTACATCAACTTTTGCAAAAATGATGAAAATCCAGAAGTTACTACCGAGACAGGCACTGTTGTCTCAAGTTAAGGAATTTTGTGCAATGTCTAGACATTATCATTACACAGATAGAACGTCATTTAAATTCAGATAGAACGTCAATTCAAATTATGTGAATAAAATTGGACAGTATATACAATGTTTATAATGCATTTGTTGTAATTCAATATTCATTACATAAGGTTTTACAGAATCTTGAAATGGTATCATATATTCTGGGACACCCTGTATTAAGCCGATTAACTAAGTACATAGATGTGATGAGGAAGGGTGCCTCTCTCAAAATTGTAAAAGATGCCCCCCTGGTCAGGGGTTCCGTTGGGGACGTATTTATTATATACTGAAAATTAATTAATGCTTTGAAAATCATCTGGCCCTTGTATTAAGCAAAAAAACAAAATACAAAGTTTTGATGAGCAAGGGCGCCTCTTCCAAAATTATGAATTTCACGGCCCCTAGCTGGGTCAAGGGTTCTGGTGTTTGGTCGGGGCTTTATTGTTCATATAGCAAAAATGCATTAATACTTTAAAAATCTGCTTATCTGCCTCTGTGTATTAAGCAAACAGACTAAATTCAATAATATAAATGTAAATGTATAATATAATTAAATGTGCCTTTTATCTGTTTTTTGGTATCTAGGAGGTAAACAGAGTTCAAATTGTAATAAGTGAAGCAAATGAGATTTAGTCCCCTTTGCTAAATTGTGTTAAATAAAGAAATCCTTGTACATAATTTATTCAATAGGTTATTTGGTGGAATGAAAATACAAGAAAAAATGTTATATGTACATAGAAATAAAATAAAAATGAATGTTTTGTTTAAACACTGACATAAGCAAAAGGGCCAGGTGTAATCAGTATGTGTACACTACTTGTTCTGTTGGACAATTGACGACTTATTGCCAGGTATATTCCTGGAAATCAGAGTTGGCAAGAGACTGCAAAAAGGTGGGTTTTATATATCTATATATATCTATATATATATCTACATATATCTATCTATCTATCTATCTATCTATCTATCTATATATATATATGTATGTATATATATATATATATATATATATATATATATATATATATATATATATATATATATATATATATATATATATATATATTCTTCACTTAGGGCAGTTATGTTAGTTTAAGAGTTGTTGTAAAATGTGCTTTATAAGTAAAAATTAAATTCATTACAACGTGTATTGGTAACAATCCTCTAATAAAACTAATGTCCAAATAACTGTATCTCACTTGCATTCTCAATGACCGTGTAGTGTAGGGCAGCGCCGCGAGAATTCCATCGGCATCGAAAGCAAGTTTTTTGACTTGCCTAGATAGCCGAGCGGTCTAGCGCGCTGTTCCTGTACTGCTAGGAGACAGATTCCGTTGGTCGAGAGTTCAACCCCGGGCTGGGGCGGAAGTGGGTATCCTTATAAAAGTGAATTTCTTTGTGCTTTCTATATATATATATATATATATATATATAAAATTCTATGGATCCTTTATAGTTTTGAATTATATTCAAGTGACCATTAAGAACCTTGGACCTCTTGCTTTTTTTTTTTTTAATTTAATTAATTCGTTTGAAGATTTCTTAAATTCGCTACTGCCATTAAGTAATGTTACATGGTCTAGCATAATTATATATCAACATATTCGTTTTTATAAGATCAACAGTTTTTGGAAGTATTTATTCTTCGTTGCATATTCATTGTATTGAACTTGAATTTAAGCCCTTGAGTAAAGTTATGCCATAACAAAACTAGCTGTAAAACTATAATGACAATTGAATCATACAGAACTGAAGCATATAAAGTACAAACCTGGTATCTTTTCACTGTAGATTGAATAAAAGAAAGGAAACATCCACAGATAGCGGTACATAGTTGATATATCCATCACGCCTTTAATTTTTTGTCTGCCTTAATGATTATGAAAAAAGTGTCGTGCATTCTTGTGACTGGTATGAACTTCCTCTTTTTATAACACAGGAAACATGTGCTTTTTACATTGGTACGTGTATAAATCTGAGATCAATTATCAACATTCTGATCACAAAATATGCTTAATAATACAAAATGGCCGCATCGTTTTATAGTTGTTATTCGGTTACTTATCTTACACATTTCACGATATGTAGTCTTACTTTTTTTGCAGAGCAGAGCGACACTTAGGGATCACTTTACCCGGCGTCTGTAGGTCTGTACGTCTGTCACACCTTATATCTCGAGAACTGTAAGAGGTATGGATTTGATATTTTGCACCTACATGTATATTGCTTGGCACTATAGCTTTTGTAAATTACCACGGTAACCGACTTCCTGACCCTTGACCTACAACCTTCTTTTCAAAATAGTTCATAGTGCCGATATACAGCATATGTTTCACATTTAAGAGGTAAATCTATGCTATTTAGCATGTGCACTGTTTATCATAAAATATTATGAAGAAGACCAGTGTTACAATCCACTTGACCTTTGACATACATTGCAAAAAATACCCCGGACAGTTTAATCTTACCTATGGCTTTTGAATTTTGAGAAGCAGAGTTTTGATAATTATTGTTTATGAGCTCATAATACTGTACTTTAAAACTGAATTATACTGAAACGCAAAAGAAATGCAACAAGCAGTAATCTACAAATATTTGAATTCTTTATCCAATAATTTTCAAAAATGAATACAGTAAGGTAAAACACGATTTAAAAACATTAGAGATTTGATAAAAATGTTAAATGATTATCTTTCAACTTTAGAAAGTAACACATGACTGTTAAAACACCCCCACCCGGCCATTCAATTACAGCCTGCAAGACTGCCATGCACAACAATTGCAGCTTGATTTCTACGATGCAGAAGTTTTATCTATCTGAGATCTGAGCGAAAGAAGTATTCTTTGCCATTTTTAAATGCCCGTTTTTCAGATGATAAGGTCGAATTTTCTCTAGCCTAGCGCAGTGTAGTAACCCTTGGACTTTCGGTCCATTGACTGTCATTCATGCTAATGATACGTAAGAGCCTCTTGAGGCGTGATGTAGTGCATATTTGCATCTGCAATGCAATTCTCTATCACCTTTATTTTGAGATTTTCCAGCTAGAGCAATGGAAATGCGTACTTACGACATTTTCAGGAAGCCTTGGCATCGCTTACGGAAAACAAAGGAGAATTTATTTTTCGGAATATTGCTGCATTACTTATGATGAACAGATACAAACCCTTAAAACCCCATATTATTGCCAAATATTTTGTTAAACATGGAATTTTGGATTTCTGTTAAGCGGACTCGAACTTAACTTCCCGTAATGGTATGAAAATCATCCAACCGTTAAATTACCGATATTTACAAAGTTGAAGATGTCCTTACTTTTTAGATGCAAAATTATATCCTATATATAATATTTCCCCCTAAAATAGGATGTTGCGTTTCTTTTGCGTTTTAGTATATATTCAGTTACGACACAAACTTATATTTAAATACTATGAAAATACACGTGTCATTGGGATCGGTATTCTACAATGGATTTTGTAGACTAACAATTGTAGTAAAATATAGACTTTTAAAATTGTTGGAAACACGTATTAATAAAATGACATAAAAAATTATTTCTAATAATTTCAATTTGATTATTCATTTGAGGGTTGAGGATTTTCTTTAATCATCAGATTCTAATGCAATTATATACTATGTTTCTTCGCAGTCCAATAGATGAACCATCATGCTACTAGTAAATAAATATCTGACCACTCTTAGATTTATTTTCTTGCATTTTTAATCATTATGAAGCTACAAAGCAGGCGACACACGCGTTCCTTGTAACACTTTCTGTCACATTTTTCCTTTTGTGTAAAAAAACAATAATTTTTACTTTTTTACTTTTTAGCTCACCTGAGCCAAAGGCTCAAGTGAGCTTTTCTGATCACATTTTGTCCGTCGTCCGTCCGTCCGTCTGTCCGTCTGTCTGTCCGTCTGTCTGTCCGTCCGTCTGTAAACTTTTCACATTTTTGACTTCTTCTCAAGAACCACTGGGCCAATTTTGACCAAACTTGGTACAAAGCATCCTTGGGTAAAGGGGAATTTAAATTGTTAAAATGAAGGGCCAAGTCCCCTCACAAGGGGAGATAATCAAGAGAAGACAAAAATAGGGTGGGGTCATTAAAAAATCTTCTTCTCAAGAACCACAGGGCCAGTAAAGCTGAAACTTATATGGAAGCATCCTGGGATAGTGTAGATTCTAAATTGTTCAAATCATGACCCCCGGGGGTAGGGCGGGCCCACAATGTGGAATCAATGTTTTACGTAGAAATATATAGGAAAAATCTTTAAAAATCTTCTTCTCAAGAACCACTGGGCCAGAAAAGCTGAAACTTATGTGGAAGCATCCTGGGATAGTGTAGATTCTAAATGGTAAAAATCATGACCCCCGGGGGTAGGGCGGGGCCACAATAGGGAATCCAAGTTTTACATTGAAATATATAGGAAAAATCTTTAAAAATCTTCTTCTCAAGAACCACTGGACCAGAAAAGCTGAAACTTATGTGGAAGCATCCTGGGGTAGTGTAGATTCTAAATTGTTCAAATCATGACCCCCGGGGGTAGGGCGGGGCCACAATAGGGAATCCAAGTTTTACATTGAAATATATAGGAAAAATCTTTAAAAATCTTCTTCTCAAGAACCACTGGACCAGAAAAGCTGAAACTTATTTGGAAGCATCCTGGGGTAGTGTAGATTCTTAATTGTTCAAATCATGACCCCCGGGGGTAGGGCGGGGCCACAATAGGGAATCCAAGTTTTACATTGAAATATATAGGAAAAATCTTTAAAAATCTTCTTCTCAAGAACCACTGGGCCAGAAAAGCTGAAACTTATGTGGAAGCATCCTGGGGTAGTGTAGATTCTAAATTGTTCAAATCATGACCCCCGGGGGTAGGGCGGGGCCACAATAGGAAATACAAGTTTTACATTGAAATATATAGGAAAAATCTTTAAAAATCTTCTTCTCAAGAACCACTGGGCCAGAAAAGCTGAAACTTATGTGGAAGCATCCTGGGGTAGTGTAGATTCTAAATTGTTCAAATCATGACCCCCAGGGGTAGGGCGGGGCCACAATAGGAAATACAAGTTTTACATTGAAATATATAGGAAAAATCTTTAAAAATCTTCTTCTCAAGAACCACTTGGCCAGAAAAGCTGAAACTTATGTGGAAGCATCCTCAAGTAGTGTACACTCGAAATTGTTCAAATCATGACCCAGGGGATAAGGCGGGGCCACAATAGGGGGAATCCCAAGTTTTACATTGAAATATATAGGAAAAATCTTTAAAAATCTTCTCAAGAACCACTGGACCAGAAAAACTGAAACTTATGTGGAAGCATCCTGGGGTAGTGTAGATTCTAAATTGTTCAAATCATGGCCCCTGGGGGGAGGGTGGGGCCACAATAGGTATTACAAGGGGGGAGTCTGGTAATGAACAGCATGGCCAAAGTTACTCAGGTGAGCGATGTGGCCCATGGGCCTCTTGTTACACTAATAATGTTTAAAACCAATAAATAAATAAAGGAAAACACACCAGTAATGTTTAAAACCAAGAAATAAATAAAAGAAAACACACCAGTAATGTTTAAAACCAAGAAATAAATAAAGGAAAACACACCAGTTATGTTTAAAACCAATAAATAAATAAAAGAAAACACATTAGTAATGTTATAACCAATAAATAAATAAAAGAAAACACAGTCATTGTACCACAGCGCGTTCAAATACTTGGAAGTCTATCACCTTTTGGGTTGGCTCTGCAAAGGGGCACGGCTGGTTTTTATTTTTGGCAAGGTATGGATTGAACAATGAGCAACATGTAAATAAGCTAAATGTTCAAGTCTGGGCAAGCCTCAGTTTTGTGTCGTTATATGTGACAGCGCCCCAATGTGTCATGACATTTTCAAAGCTAGCTAACTTTAGCATACCATTTTGCGGTAAGTGTTATCTCCCCTTGGATAAAAGAAAAACTTCTACATTATATTACTTTACTTATCATAAATTCAAGGAAATCTGACATTTTGTTGGGCCATGGTATGATGGTAAATGATTAATTAATTCAACATTATATTTGCATATAGTTTCCTATATGGCTACAGGGATTTCTGTTTATTATCTGCCACGGCAGCGGCCGATCTATTTGTAGTTGTGTTAAAAAGTGCACATGCGGGAATGAGACTTTATTAATGAAATATTTTTTAAAAAGTGCTTTTTACCAAGTCTTTTACTATAGTCGAACAATGATTGATCTCGAAAAACCTAAAAACAATACAAATCGGTACACGGAGCATAAAACACGGACCCCTAGAAATTCCAGAGGTGGGATCAGGTGCCCAGGAGGAGTAAGCATCCCCTGTAAACCGGAAAACACTAATGAATTCCTTATGCATGTGATGTATCTAAGAATTCACATTCTGTCCATTTCTCAAGAAGATAGCAGCGAACTCAAATACGGTCCAGAAATGGTTGCCGTTCTCATTGGTGGAACAGTTTACAATGGGTTACGAAATACGGCACTTCGCCAAGAGAAGAGGAAACATGTGATAATGTGACTATATTGAATGAGTGTTCATGCATGAGTTTAATCAAGTATCATTCAAGAGAGTAAAAGGCAAAACAAACTTCAGTCTAAACACTCAGTATCTCAAATTAGATCTACTTCCTTGGAGATCATTTCAGTGAAAAAAGGCTGTGAAAAATTACCTTTCGAGTGAAATAAAATCTTTCAGGCTGGAGATGATCAACGCGAAGGAACTGGACATTCCTAAAGTACCTCAGTGCCTAAAAAGAAGCCTGAAGCATCTGGAAACTGCAGTGGATCGTCATTGTCAATTATCCATGCAGTGAAACTATTTAAGTCTGCACAAATTGTGACAGTGTGTGATGTAGCAACATATTGTAGTGAAAGTTGTTTGTCAAAAGGTTCATTGGGTTGCACATAAGAAATTTTCACTTAATTTTGTAATGCTGTAAATTCATGAACTCAATTTTCTTAAATGTCAAATCAAACTTTATTTCTACAATATGAATGAAATGAAAGTTAATGTACATGACATTGGACCTAGCATTGTAAAACTATTAAGTAAGTCATGAAGTGTTGATGTATTTTTGAATGCGAAACCTGTAAAAACATTTTGAGATACAGGGATCCAAGTTTCACTACTAAAGAAGTCAGTGGTCATGAATAATTGCCAGGAATTGTATGCATATGTAAAGAGTGTCGAAGCATTTTTACAGAGAAATTTTCAGTACTATCTGCTTCTGGCACAGGTATACCTATTGAATGTGTTCTTGTTAGAACAAGGCAGTGCAATTAAGGTGCTTTTTATGATCATCACTGTATCCGATAAGAATGAAATAATTCTGGGGTATATCATACATGACTTCTTACAAACTGTACAAAGTAGTGTTGTAACTGCACTATTAAAATGTACTCTACCTGCCGCTTAGGCTCAGGTCAACGCCCTTTACCGGGAACTGAGGGACACAGGAGATGGGGCACATGGAAGAGTCGAAGTCACAGAAATATCTTTGTACCGAGACAATCATCTGTAGTTGTAAGAATACCATTCAAGAGCAGACAACTTTGGCATGGCACAAAAGGACTGTACATCCCATCTCAGGACTTAAATGCCACAGAAAGTGTTTATTAATATGAAGCCAAATCGCGCTAGCCATGTCAAATTGTCGTTGTCTAGTCCATCCAAAACAGACGCTGTCCTTCCTAGAGGTACACCCTTAGGACACGTTGAAAAGATTTGTTCGTTAATTTATTTTGGAACTGCAGTCTCAAGTGGTGTTCAGACAGTAATAAATTAAGTAAAAGCTGAAAACAATGAAAAGTGGATCCACCAGTTGATTTTACAATAGTTCCCTTACCCCAGACCAGGAAAGGAAAATTAAGGAGTTATTGAGGGAGGAATATGATGCGGAGTATGAGGCATTTACACTTGATGATAATTATATTGAGTGTGGTGTTGACTTGCAGTTGGAATTAGAACTAACGGGATAAAGAACCTGTGCATAGTTCTTACACGACTGTACCGAGGCTTCTTTACCATAGTCAAGGACTATATTGCCAACTTGTCACAAAAACTCTGGATTAGATGATCAACTTTAATACCATACTCGTTATTATTTGTCCGTATGATGAAGAAAGGTGATCACTCCGTCTATGCGTGGACTTTATAAGGTTGAATGCGAAAACTTTCAAAGCCAAAACGTAGTCCACCAGTTCAGGATACACTTGATTCCTTGGAGGGGGGGGGGGTCGTCGTTGTTTTTTTTTACTCATGGATCAAAATGCAAAGCATACCATCAAGTGTTTTTGAAGGAGGAATGCCGAAAGAACAGTTCGTTTGTGACACCATGGGGAAAGTACCAGTGGAATCATATTCCATTTGGGCTCACAGGCGCTCCTGGAATATTCCAAGCATACATGAAAGAATTGTGAGTGTTGCCCTTCCTATTTAGAATTTATCCTAATGTACAGTAACGCTTTTGAATATGTTTCATATTTGAGTGTTTTACTGACTTTAGACGATGATGGCCAATTTAACTAATAACTAAACTATATGACAAATAAGATGACTTCAGCTTTTCCATCGTCCACTTCACTTATTTATGTAGTAATGTTTCAACATCACCTGCTAATGGTGTTTATGTCTCCCAACTGACTCGATACGCAAGAGCATGCTCTGCGTACTATAAATTTGTAAACCGAAGTAAGCAACTGACAAATAAATTGATGTTACATCGATTTAAACAACCCTTTAAAAGTCAGATTTTCGCAAATTCTATGGTCATCATTATAAATACAACTTAGTGTTGGGACGTATTTTGTCTGATATGTTTGATACACTTTGTCATTTCTTTTATCCTAAATTTGACTACGGAGTACTCTGTATAAATGAGCAATACATAGGGCTTACGGCAGGCGTGACCGGTCAACAGGAGATGCTTACTCCTCCTAGGCACCTGATCCCATCTCTGGTGTTTCCAGGGGTCCGCGTTTTCGCCCTGTTCACGATTGGTTTTGTTTACTGTATTTATGAGATTGATCACTGTTCGTTAACTTCACATTTTACACAATAAATCACCTGAAGTGTGTTGCGTTGTATGAAAGAAATGGGATTGAAACTGAAACCTAGTAATTGTCTCATTTTTCAAAAACAAATCAGTTATTTGGATCACTTAGTCACCACTCAGTAGACCCTAATGACCAAGAGGCAGCGTTGAAATTAAAGGATCAGAGATTTCAAATATTTGGAGATGTATGGAAAGTGATTGGCTTTATCAAATATTTCAGAGGTTATACCAAACCTCCTGTAGAGCGAAATCCATCTATGTCTTCCTGAAATATGAAATCGAGTGAGAAACATAAAAAAAACAAAATTCCCGAAATTAGGACAGAAGGGTTCATCAGTGTGGACTACATGGACGACTAAACATAAGAGTATCTTGGAGGATCTCATTGATGTTCTCTTCATCCACCAACGATGGCTTATCCTGATTTCAGCAACCACATACTCTTTACACTGATACATCACAAATGGGCTTGGAGGCTATTCTTTATCATTTACAGGATAATGACAAGATGGATGTTGTTGCTGATGCGTCTAGAACACTGACACCTGCTGAACAAAACTACCACCTTCACTCGGGAAAATTAGAATTCCTAGCACTCAAATGGGTAGTGACAGAGATTTCGTGATTACTTAAAATATGCTACATATTTTGAAGTGTACAGTGACCATAACCCAATATGATATATTTTTTAAGCCTCAAGATTAGACGCTACTCGATATAGGTAGGTTTCCATGTTGGCAGATTCAATATCCACCACAAGCCTTGTATGAAGAATAATTACGCAGATAGACTCAGTCTCGTGTCCCTTGATATCTCCCAAGGAGATGGATGAAAAAGGCGTGCAAAATGCCTATAGCTTCATATATATTATTATATTAATTTTATATGTGTATAAAAATTATATTCGATTTGTGAATTTAGTATATGTATTTAGAGTAAAGTTCTCATTAGTGCAATTTATGAAATCATGATAAACAAAACTTCTCTAAGGAAAATCTCGGCAAAATTTTTTCTGTTATTAAAAAGTTATGTGGTACTTGCGGGGTTCGAACCCTAGCAATGAAAATCCCGAGTATCTTTATCCTTTGAGACCAGCAACTCTTGATGAATAGTGGCATTTAAATCATGTTTGTAATATGACCCTTGACTAAATGGACTTCATGTATTTCTCGGAAATTGTGAATGTTGTTTCATAAAAGTGTGTTTTTAAGGTATAGTGGGTCTTTGCTCCATGTTTTTGTTAACCAAAAAGGTACATTTTTACGCAAACTTTGAGGATAAACTTTCCAAAAAAAAAAAAAAAATGGAGCGAAGACCCGCTCATATCGAAAAATTATGTTTTAATATGAGAAAATGATCCTGTGTATGCTATTTCATAGGCAAATAATTTCAATCTTTGTAAGGTTTTTGCAAACTGTGGAGATTTTTCAGGAGGAAATCAGGTCAGGGTGGTATCAGGAGACTTCACATAAATCTGCTGAGACATTGTTATTCCTTACCTGTACAGTCCGGAAACATGAAGAAGACATAGAATAGTACGATCAATTATAAAATAGAGGCAGGCTATAGACGAATAAGTTGGTGTTAAGTACAGTGTTCTCAACTATCTCCTTTAAAGTCCGCATTTCGAAAATTATTTGGTCGTTATAATGACCTTGTTCGCGAATACAACCTATCCTTGGGTCGGACTTTGACTGACTGACATATCTCCTACAGATTGTTAGACCACTCTTTATATACTATTTTCACTACGGCTTACTCCGTTCACCTCATCAACAGATATAGTTTTCGCATGTTGTATTTTCCCTCAGACTTATTTCCCTTAGCGGTCAACTTGAAGATTTTTCTTCGCATTACCAAATTAAAACACATGTAGCAGAAATATTTTTGGAAAATCTTCGTAAAACAAAAATTCTGAATTAAAAGAGACTTTAATAAACGTAGAAATTCTTTAGAAAAACAATGTTTCCTACACCACTATGACCAGTATGTATCTGAGCATGTTGACCTCCAATATGGCAGTCAAAGATAAATTACTCTTGCTAAAATTCAGCTATTAAAAACTGCATGTATCTATACAGAGGGCTCACGATGTGTGCGACAGTTCGACAGGGGATGGTTAATCCTCTTGGGCATCTGATCTCACCTGTGTTGTTTCCAGGGGTCCGTGTTTTTGCTATTATGTTCCCCAAACGAAGTTTGGGAACATATTGTTTTTACTCTGTTTCTTCTTATTATTATTATTAAGTCTTCCGTTCACAACGGAAGACATATAGTGATTGTATTGTTTCTTTTTATTATTAAGGTCTTCCGTTTTAGACGGAAGACCTTATAGTGATTCTACTGTTTCTTCTTTTTCTTTTTAAGGTCTTCCGTTTTAGACGGAAGACCTTATAGTGATTCTACTGTTTCTTCTTTTTAAGGTCTTCCGTTTCAGTCGGAAGACCTTATAGTGATTCTACTGTTTTTTCTTTTTATTATTATTATTATTTTTTTTTTTTTTCCTTTTCTATTTTTCACGATTTCTCAGAGATGGCTGGACGGATTTTCTTGAAATTTTCAGGGATAATAGAGAATAAAAATACCTACAAATGTATCTTTGATTTTTTTCAAAATTCACTTCCGGTCGTCAGATATGTCCGATTTCCGTTTTTTTCAGAAATATTTTGTCCGAGTCATATCTCAGAAACGGTAAGAAATTAAGACACCAAACTTATAGGGTTAATAGATCTTGAGGAGTAGGCAAAACCATTTGGGTTAAGAGCGTCAGCCGTCACTTCCGGTCGTCACAGGAAGTGATCAAAGAAATCGAAATTTTCAACTTTTCTTTTTGATTTTTTTCTTTCATCACATTGTTGCATCTTATTTGTAGATTCGAAATATGTTGGTCCCACCGGAAACAAAAACGTCAACTTCCGGCTATAAGCGAAAAACTGCATAATTTGAGTATTTTACTTTCCCATAAATATTTTTTATAGATGATGTATTTGAACTGATTTTTGAATATGTTATCAAGACTGCAAATGTCTAGGGTAACGTCAAATATCTTTGTAAAATTCACTTCCGGTCGCGCGTTTGAATGTCCGCAAAATGAGAACTTGTCCGAGTGAGATCTCAGAAACGCTAAGAGATTAAGACACCAATCTTATAGGAGTATTAGACCTTGAGGAGTAGACAAAAGAATTTGGGTTAAGAGCGTCAGTCGTCACTTCCGGTCGTCACAGGAAGTGATCAAAGAAATCAAAAATTTCAACTTTTCTCTTTTGGAATAAGACTTGCATCATATAATTGTATCTTTTTCACAGTTACGATATGTGTTGGTCCCACCGGAAACAAAAAACGACAACTTCCGGTTATAAGAGAAAAACTACATAGTAGGGTATTTAATTTTCCGATACATATCGCCTATAGATAGAGTTCTTTAAATGATTTTTATATATGTTATTGAGACTGCAGATGTCTAGAGTGATGTGAAATATTTTAGTAAAATTCACTTCCGGTTTCGTGTTTTCTTGTCCTCAAAATGAAAATGTATTTCAGCGAGATCTCGGAAACGGCATGAAAGTAAGACACCAAACTTATAGGAGTAATACAACTTGGTGAGAAGGCAAACCACATAGGGTTAAAAGCGTCAGTCGTCACTTCCGGTGATCACAGGAAGTGATCGAAGAAAACAAAAATTTCAACTTTTCTTTTTTAAAACTAAAACTTTCATCACTTTATTGCTTCCCTTTCGCTGTTTTGAAATATGTTAGATTCCACCGGGAAAAAAAACTTTAAACTTCCGGTTTTAAGAGATAAACTACGTTATTTCGTGGTTTAACTTTCTCATAAATATCACTTATAGATAAGTATTTGAAATGTTTTTACATATGCTGTAGATACTGCAAAAGTCAAGAGAAAATTTTTATTCACTTCACTTCCGGTCGCGTGTTTTCCTGTCTTCAAAATTAGAATTTGTTCTCACAATTGTTCGGCAACAGTAAAAGACTGAAGTCTAAAACTTTGAGGACTTATAGTCAGTCATCAGTTCATTTGCTTCGTGTAAAAATCGTGTGTCGTCATTACTTCCGATCGTGACAGGAAACGAAGCAAAAAAGTATTTTTTAACTTATTTTGTTTTTACATAAGTTTTAGGCTAATACCGACGTTGGAAAAGACATGTTGATGCAAAGAGGAAGTAGTATAACGGAAGACCTTCTCATTACTAGTAATGAGTTTCTAGTTATTATTATTATTTTTGTTCCCTTTCTTGTTTTCACGATTTCTCAGAGATGGCTGGACGGATTTTCTTGAAATTTTCAGGGATAATAGAGAATGAAAATACCTACAAATCTATCTTTCATTTTTATCAAGATTCACTTCCGGTCGTCAGATATGTCCGATTTCCGTTTTTTTCAGAAATATTTTGTCCGAGTCATATCTCAGAAACGGTAAGAGATTTAGACACCAAACTTATATGAATAATAGATCTTGAGGAGTAGGCAAATCCATTTGGGTTAAGAGCGTCAGCCGTCACTTCCGGTCGTCACAGGAAGTGATTAAAGAAATCGAAATTTTCAACTTTTCTTTTTTGATTTTTTTCTTTCATCACATTGTTGCATCTTATTTGTAGATTCGAAATATGTTGGTTCCCACCGGAAACAAAAACGTCAACTTCCGGCTATAAGCGAAAAACTGCATAATTTGAGTATTTTACTTTCCCATAAATATTTTTTATAGATAAAGTATTTGAACTGATTTTTAAATATGTTATCAAGACTGCAAATGTCTACAGAAACGTCAAATATCTTTGTAAAATTCACTTCCAGTCGCGCGTTTAAATGTCCGCAAATTGCGAACTTGTCCCAGTGATATTTCAGAAACGGTAAGAGATTTAGACACCAAACTTGTAGGAGTAATAGACGTTGAGGAGTAGACAAAACCATTTGGGTTAAGAGCGTCAGCCGTCACTTCCGGTCGTCACAGGAAGTGATCAAAGAAATCAAAAATTTCAACTTTTCTCTTTTGGAATAAGACTTGCATCATATAATTGTATCTTTTTCACAGTTACGATATGTGTTGGTCTCACCAGAACCAAAAAACGACAACTTCCGGTTATAAGAGAAAACTACATAATAGGGTTTTTAATTTTCCCATACATATCGCCTATACATAGAGGTGTTTAAAGGATTTTAATATATGTTATTGAGACTGCAGATGTCTAGAGTGACGTGAAATATCTTAGTAAAATTCACTTCCGGTCGCGTGTTTTCTTGTCCTCAAAATGAAAACTTATTTCAGAGAGATCTCGGAAACAGCATGAGATTAAGACACTAAACTTATAGGAGTAATAAAACTTGGTGAGTAGGCAAAACATATAGGGTTAAACACGTAAGCCGTCACTTCCGGTCGTCACAGGAAGTGATCAAAGAAATCAAAAATTTAACTTTTATTCTTAAAATTAAAACTTGCATCACTTTATTGTTTCTCTTTCGCTGTATTGAAATATGTTAGATTCTACTGGAAACAAAAACTTTAACATTCCGGTTTTAAGAGATAAACTACGTTATTTCGTGGTTTAACTTTCTCATAAATATCACTTATATATAAGTATTTGAAATGTTTTTTTACATATGTTGTAGACATTGCAAAAGTCAAGAGAAAATTCAGAGATTATTATTCATTTCACTTCCGGTCGTGTGTTTTCCTGTACTCAAAATTAGAATTTGTTCTCACAATTGTTCGGCAACAATAATAGACTGAAGTCTAAATCTTTCTGGACTTATAGTCAGTCATCAGTTCATTTGCATCGTGTAAAAATCGTGTGTCGTCATTACTTCCGGTCGTGACAGGAAACGAAGCAAAAAAGTAATTTTTTGAGTTATTTTGTTTCTACATAAGTTTTAGGCTAATACCGACGTTGGAAAAGACATGTTGATGCAAAGAGGAAGTAGTATAACGGAAGACCTTCTCATTACTAGTAATGAGTTTCTAGTTAAGGTCTTCCGTTTCAGTCGGAAGACCTTATAGTGATTCTACTGTTTTTTCTTTTTATTATTATTATTATTTTTTTTTTTCCTTTTCTATTTTTCACGATTTCTCAGAGATGGCTGGACGGATTTTCTTGAAATTTTCAGGGATAATAGAGAATGAAAATACTTACAAACCTATCTTTGATTTTTTTCAAAATTCACTTCCGGTCGTCAGATATGTCCGATTTCCGTTTTTTTCAGAAATATTTTGTCCAAGTCATATCTCAGAAACGGTAAGATATTAAGACACCAAACTTACAGGAGTAATAGATCTTGAGGAGTAGGCAAATCCATTTGGGTTAAGAGCGTCAGCCGTCACTTCCGGTTGTCACAGGAAGTGATCAAAGAAATCGAAAATTTCAACTTTTCTTTTTTGAATCTTTTTTTGCATCACATTATTGCATCTTATTTGTAGTTTCGAAATATGTTGGTCCCACCGGAAACAAAAACGTCAACTTCCGGCTATAAGCGAAAAACTGCATAATTTGAGTATTTTACTTTCCCATAAATATTTTTTATAGACAATGTATTTGAACTGAATTTTGAATATGTTATCAAGACTGCAAATGTCTAGAGTAACGTCAAATATCTTTGTAAAATTCACTTCCGGTCGCGCGTTTAAATGTCCACAAAATGAGAACTTGTCCCAGTGATATCTCAGAAACAGTAAGAGATTTAGACACCAAACTTATAGGAGTATTAGACCTTGAAAAGTAGACAAAACCATTTGGGTTAAATGCGTCAGCCGTCACTTCCGGTCGTCACAGGAAGTGATCAAAGAAATCAAAAATTTCAACTTTTCTCTTTTGGAATAAGACTTGCATCATATAATTGTATCTTTTTCACAGTTACAACTTCCGGTTATAAGAGAAAAACTACATCATAGGGTATTTAATTTTCCCCAACATATCGCCTATAAATAGAGTTCTTTAAATGATTTTTATATATGTTATTGAGACTTCAGATGTCTAGAGTGATGTGAAATATTTTAGTAAAACTCATTTCCGGTCGCGTGTTTTCTTGTCCTCAAAATGAAAAGTTATTTCAGCGAGATCTCGGAAACGGCATGAAAGTAAGACACCAAACTTATAGGAGTAATACAACTTGGTGAGAAGGCAAACCACATAGGGTTAAAATCGTCAGTTGTCACTTCCGGTGATCACAGGAAGTGATCGAAGAAATCAAAAATTTCAACTTTTCTTTTTTAAAATTAAAACTTTCATCACTTTATTGCTTCCCTTTCGCTGTTTTGAAATATGTTAGTTTCCACCGGGAAAAAAACTTTAAACTTCCGGTTTTAAGAGATAAACTACGTTATTTCGTGGTTAAACTTTCTCATAAATATCACTTATAGATAAGTATTTGAAATGTTTTTTACATATGCTGTAGATACTGCTAAAGTCAAGAGAAAATTCAGAGATTTTTATTCAGTTCACTTCCGGTCGTGTGTTTTCCTGTCTTCAAAATTAGAATTTGTTCTCACAATTGTTCGGCAACAGTAAAAGACTGAAGTCTAAAACTTTGAGGACTTATAGTCAGTCATCAGTTCATTTGCTTCGTGTAAAAATCGTGTGTCGTCATTACTTCCAGTCGTGACAGGAAACGAAGCAAAAAAGTATTTTTTAACTTATTTTGTTTCTACATAAGTTATAGGCTAATACCGACGTTGGGAAAGACATGTTCATGCAAACAGGAAGTCGTATAACGGAAGACCTTCTCATTACTAGTAATGAGTTTCTAGTATTCTTAATATTATTGTATAGACGAAATTTGGTAAAGGACTATGTCCGCTCCATTTCTCCAGAACAGCTTAAGATATGAAAGTTAACTTTGTCAGATATCATAGATAATGACTTGTAGATGTCACCATGAATATTCTTTCCGTCGTTTATACTTCCGGTCGTCACAGAAAGTGGATTAAAAAGTCGATTTTTTCAATTTCTTCGTCTTTCTAACTTCTTTTTTCTGTAATATTCATAGGGTATGTAAAGGCCCCTCTTTGAAGATTTTACGTATTACCAGTTTCTTGATAGGATTAAGAAGGAATCAAATATCTTTAAACATCTTAGAATTTCCGAAAACGTAGGACCAACGTTTCTTAAACACTACAAAATATTGATTTTTTCCCCATATATATAGTTTGCGGGGACAGCTCAGTGCTCATTCACGTAGGAGGAGGTGTAGAGGTAACACCTACCTGGTGATTGGGATAGGCCAGAAAAACCTTCCTGTTGCCATGGAAACGAGTTTATATTAAATAAAAATGGTTGTATATGATATATATCATGTGTGTGCATTTTATTTGCCCCTCTTTTAGTTTGTCAACTGTAGAAGACATTGTCATCTTTACAGACCCCACCACCCCCCCACCCCCTTCTCTTTTATTGTAATGAATTTAAATTTCGCTTTTATGTTTTGGATTCTAAATAAAATGACCTTGACCTTCATATCACAAGCAACTCTTCTTGAAGTTTTCAAAATGATAAGGCTTCATTCTTTGTACAAAAAATTGGTAATTTACATGTTTATGTTTAAGACACTCCCCCCCCCCCCCCTCCCTCCACTCGAAGCAGCCAGGTGGAATAGGCAGATATAAAATATACAACTTATAAGGAACTTCTTAAGAGGTTCACTAATAAAATTCAGTTCCCCTGATGTGGTTTGATATTTTGCTACCATTCATTCTTCTTCTGTTTTGTCTATAGAATTTATAATTATTTTATTTAGAATTAATTTATCTTTAGAAAGTAGTGATTGTCAGCTGCATTCATTAGCCGTTTTCTTGTATATCTATTACTTGCATATTAATAAGTTCATTAAATAATATTTTAAAGTATTAAAACTTCATTTCTATTAAATTTTATTCATTTGTAAATCCTTGGATCCGCTCCTGCAGGTGCGCGAAAGCCTCATCACTACTGTAAACAAATTATTCATCACGCCGAAAATGTTCATGATTCCGCTAAACTAAGAAAGTTTACACATAGTTTTTCATCTCATAAACAACCATCAGCCCTGTCCAATGCAGAAAAGCTCGAATTGAAGGGGAAAATTCAGGAATTGTTTTGCGTCAGCCATGTTTTGACGTGAACCTTACACCGCATTCTGTTATTAAGGTCTTCCGTCTCCACGGAAGACCTTATCGTGATTCTATTGTTTCTTATTAAGGTCTTCCGTCTCCACGGAAGACCTTATCGTGATTCTATTGTTTCTTATTATTATTCTTTTTTTTTTAGACAAAATTTTGTGCACGCGATTTCTCGAAAACTATTCAATGAATTTCTTTGAAATTTTCAGGGATAAAAGGTCTTTATATGAAGTTTATATAAAATTCCGTTTTTTGGTAAATTCGGTTCCAGTGCCAAGTTATGGACAATTTCCTGATTTTAAAATGAAATTTTGTCCTCGAAGGATCTAGGAAACGGCTAAAGATATGAACTGGAGACTTGTTAGAGATGATAGACCATGACTTCTAGATGTTCGAAATTACCTTGGTTTTCGTCGTCAATACTTCCGTTCGTCACCGGAAGTGTTCAAAGAAATCGAAAATTTCAACTTTTCTTTTTTTAATCAAATCTTGCATCACATTATTGCATCTCTTTTGCAGATTCGAAATATGTTTGTCCCACCGGAAACAAAAACGACAACTTCCGGTTGTAAGAGAAAAACTGCATAATTTGAGTATTTTTCTTTCCCATAAATATCTTTTATACGTAAAGTATTTGAAATGATTTTTAGATATATTATTCAGATTGCAAATGTCTAGAGTAACGTCAAATATCTTTGCAAAATTCACTTCCGGCCGCGTGTTTTTCTGTCCTCAAAGTGAGAAAATATCTGAGCGAGATCTCAGAAACGGTATGAGGTTAAGACAACAAACTTATATGAGTAATAGACCTTGAAGAGTAGGCAAAATTATTTGGGTTAAACTGTCAGCCGTCACTTCCGGTCGTCACAGGAAGTGATCAAAGAAATCAAAAAATTCAACTTTTCTTCTTTAAATTAAAACTTGCATCACCTTATTGCATCTCTTTTGCTTTTATGAAATATGTTAGACTCCTCCGGAAACAAAAACGTCAACTTCCGGTTTTAGGAGATAAAATACATAATTTCGATATTTAACTTTCTCATAAATATCGTTTAAAGAAAAAGAATTGAAATGTTTTAATACATGTTGTAAATACTGCAAATGTCTAGAGACACGTTAGAGATTTTTTTTATAAAATTCACTTCCGGTTGCGTGTTTTCCTGTCCTCAAAATTAGAATTTGTTCTCACAATTGCTCGGCAACAATGAACGACTGAAGTCTGAAACTTTCAGGATTGACAGTCCGTCATCAGTTTATTTGCATCGTATGAAAATCGTGTGTCGCCGTTACTTCCGGTCGTGACAGGAAGTGATGCAAAAAAGTGAATGGTTAATGGTTAGCACGTTGGATTTTCACACTGAAGACCAGGGTTAAATCTCCAGAGTGTCTGAATTTCTTTTATCACTTTTTCAGCTTGAATTTTCGTTTTTATATTCAGAATCGGACGGAAGACCTCTTATTGCTCGCAATGAGTTTCTAGTTATTAAGGTCTTCCGTTCCAGACGGAAGACCTTATAGTGATTGTACTGTTTATTATTATTATTATTATTATTATTATTATTTTTTCCCCTTTTTTTGTCGGCAGGATTTCTCAGAGATGACTGGACGGATTTTCCTGAAATTTTCAGGGTTGATAGAGAATGAAAATACCCCGAGGCGTTTTTTTCATTTTTTCAAAATTCACTTCCGGTCGTCAGATATGTCCGATTTCCGTTTTTTTCAAAAATATTTTTTCCGAGTGAGATCTCAGAAACGGTTAGAGATTAAGACACCAAACTTATACGAGTAATAGATCATGAGGAGTAGGCGAGCCCATTTGGGTTAAGCGTGTCAGCCGTCACTTCCGGTCGTCACAGGAAGTGATCAAAGAAATCGAAAATTTCAACTTTTCTTTTTTGATTTTTTTTTTGCATCACATTATTGCATCTTATGTGTAGTTTCGAAATATGTCAGTCCCACCGGAAACAAAAACGACAACTTCCGGTTAGAAGAGGAAAACTACATAATTTGAGTATTTTACTTTCCCTTAAATATCTTTTGTAGATAAAGTATTTGAAAAGATTTCTAGATATGTTATTTAGACTGCAAATGTCTAGAGTAACGTCAAAAATCTTAGTAAAATTCACTTCCGGTCGCGTGTTTTTCCTGTCCTCAAAATGAAAAGTTATCTCAGCAAGATCTCGGAAACGGCATGAGATTAAGACACCAAACTTGAATGAGTAATAGACCTTGAGGAGTAGGCAAAACACATAGGGTTAGACGCGTCAGCCGTCACTTCCGGTCGTCACAGGAAGTGATCAAAAAATCGAAAATTTCAACTTTTCTTTATAAAATTATAACTTGCATCACTTTGTTGCATCTCTTTCGTGTTTTGAAATATGTTAGATTCCACCGGAAAACAAAAACTGTAAACTTCCGGTTTAAAGAGATAAACTACGTTATTTCGATGTTTAGCTTTCTCATTAATATCACTTAAAGATAAGTATTTGAAATGATTTTTATACATATGCTGTAGATACTACAAATGTCATGAGAAAATTCAGAGATTTTTATTCAATTCACTTCCGGTCGTGTGTTTTCCTGTCCCCAAAATTAGAATGTGTTCTCACAATTGCTCGGTAAGAGTAAAAGACTGAAGTCTAAAACTTTCAGGACTTATAGTCAGTCATCAGTTCATTTGCATCGTGTAAAAATCATCTGTCGTCATTACTTCCGGTCGTGACAGGAAATGAAGAAAAAAGTAATTTTTTAAGTTATTTTGTTTCTACATCAGTTTTAGGCTTATACCGACGTTGGAAAAGACATGTTTATGCAAACAGGAAGTAGTATAACGGAAGACCTTCTCATTACTAGTAATGAGTTTCTAGTTATTATTATTATTATTATTTTCCCCTTTTCTTTTCGGACAATTTCTCAGAGATGACTGGACGGATTTTCTTGAAATTTTCAAGGATAATAGAGAATGAAAATACCTACAAATCTATCTTTCATTTTTTTCAAAATTCACTTCCGGTCCTCAGATATGTCCGATTTCCGTTTTTTTTCAGAAATATTTTGTCCGAGTCATATCTCAGAAACGGTAAGAGATTAAGACACCAAACTTATATGAGTAATAGATCTTGAGGAGTAAGCAAATCCATTTGGGTTAAGAGCTTCAGCCGTCACTTCCGGTCGTCACAGGAAGTGATCAAAGAAATCGAAAATTTTAACTTTTCTTTTTTGAATCTTTTTATGCATCACATTATTGCATCTCATTTGTAGTTTCGAAATATGTTCGTCCCACCGGAAACAAAAACGTCAACTTCCGGCTATAAGCGAAAATTTGCATAATTTGAGCATTTTACTTTCCCATCAATATTGTTTATAGATAATGTATTTGAACTGATTTTTGAATATGTTATCAAGACTGCAAATGTCTAGAGCAACGTCAAATATCTTTGTAAAATTCACTTCCGGTCGCGCGTTTAAATGTCCGCAAAATGAAAACTTGTCCGAGTGATATCTCAGAAACGGGAAGAGATTTAGACACCAAACTTATAGGAGTATTAGACCTTGAGGAGTAGACAGAATCATTTGGGTTAAGAGCGTCAGCCGTCACTTCCGGTCGTCACAGGAAGTGATCAAAGAAATTAAAAATTTCAAATTTTCTTTTTAGGAATAAGACTTGCATCATATAATTGTATCTTTTTCACAGTTACGAAATGTGTTGGTCTCACCAGAAACAAAAAACGACAACTTCCGGTTATAAGAGAAAAACTACATAATAAGGTATTTAATTTTCTCATACATATCGCCTATAGATAGAGTTCTTTGAATGATTTTTATATATGTTATTGAGACTGCAGATGTCTAGAGTGACGTGAAATATCTTAGTAAAATTCACTTCCGGTCGCGTGTTTTCTTGTCCTCAAAATGAAAACTTATTTCAGAGAGATCTCGGAAACGGCATGAAAATAAGACACCAAACTTATAGGAGTAATAAAACTTGGTGAGATGGCAAAACACATAGGGTTAAAAGCGTCAGCCGTTACTTCCGGTCATCACAGGAAGTGATCGAAGAAATCGAAAATTTCAACTTTTCTTTGTAAAATTAAAACTCTCATCACTTTATTGCGTCCCTTTCGCTGTTTTGGAATATGCTAGATTCCACCGGAAAAAAAAACTTTAAACTTCCGGTTTTAAGAGATAAACTACGTTATTTCGTGGTTTAACTTTCTCATAAATATCACTTATAGATAAGTATTTGAAATGTTTTTACATATGCTGTAGATACTGCAAAAGTCAAGAGAAAATTCAGAGATTTTTATTCTTCACTTCCGGTCGTGTGTTTTTCCTGTAATCAAAATTAGAATTTTTTCTCACAATTGTTCGGCAACAGTAAAAGACTGAAGTCTAAAACTTTGAGGACTTATAGTCAGTGATCAGTTCATTTGCATCGTGTAAAAATCGTGTGTCATCATTACTTCCGGTCGTGACAGGAAACGAAGCAAAAAAGTATTGTTTTAGGTTATTTTGTTTCTACATAAGTTATAGGCTAATACCGACGTTGGGAAAGACATGTTCATACAAACAGGAAGTAGTATAACGGAAGACCTTCTCATTACTAGTAATGAGTTTCTAGTTATTATTATTATTATTATTATTCCTCCCAAATTTTGTGAGCGCGATTACTCAGAGATGGTTGGATAGATTTTCACAATTTTTCACATGATAGTAGGCTGATATATGAAGTTTATATAAAATTCCGTTTTTTGAAAAATTCACTTCCGGTCCGAAGTTACGGCCGAATTTCCAATTTTTAAATGGACTTTTGTCCGGAATTTTTCTCGGAAACGGTTTGAGGTAAAGATGTGAAATTTACAGGGGTATTAGATCATGACATTCTCTTTGTTTCGAAGTTGTTTTCGTGTATTTCCGGTACTTCCTGTCCGAACCGGAAGTGAACTTGTGTTTGGTCAATTTTCAACTTTTTTGTTTTTTAATATTTTTTCAAGATATTATTATGTATAACAGAGGTTATTCTACAAATACTAAATATATAATTTGTTTTGAAATCACATTCCACATTTTGTAGATTTTCGGTACCGTCATTTTCCCTATTTACCTAGTGTGCATACAGTGGGCAAAGAAAGATAACTCTGACTTGTAAGTGAGAATAGAACTTTCGAGAATAAAAGCGGAAATAGTATCGATGACGTCAGAGACATATACACTCTCCATATATTGATAGAATAAATATTTAGAACGTTCCATATTCACTCTAAATGTAAGAGTACGCTAGTTACCGCTTCCAGTGCATGTATAGTTTAAAGTTGCCAGTGTAGTGTAAGTCTGTATTGACAGTTAATTGATTTACACATGAATATATCTAAAAAAAAGTACTATATATGCTAGGTATATAATTCAAGTAAATATATTATAGACACTGAATATACATTTATAGTGATGGACAGGCATGCAATTTTATCTATCTCGTATAGTAAAAGCCTTCTATAATGCAGACGATTTATTATTCTCTATGATTTGAATGCGAAATTATCCCGATTTCCGAGTTTTATTTTCGATATTAAAAAATATTACGTACACTCAAAAAGGAACTGAGCGATAGAAATTTGTAATACAGATTGTATTAAAGCCTTTGGAAATAAATTGATATCTGTCACTTAAAAGAAAGAAAATCAATATATAGATTAGATTTGGTTATTACATGTATTTTTGATAAAAAGTTAAATTATTTATGTCACATGATCTATATTCTATATACCCAATGAGTTATAAAAGATGTGAAAAGGCGATTCTTGGATTCTTGTGAAATACTCCAGAGTTAAAAAAAATGTGAAAATGCGATTCTGTGTGAATAATGCTACTCTGTATGTTTCTTTTGAGAAAAAAAAACATGATAAAAAAATTGCACAGGTCCTGTTGATATGTGGGATAGGTATATACATTTACCTGAATGAACACAATTTTATGTAATGATATATAATTATGTACATGCAACTGACGTCCGTACTTTTCCTTATAATTCATAAAACTATCTAATTCCTTTGAAGCCCCCCCCCCCCCCGTCTTGATTGATATTTGGAGACGTTCGTGCAGCTAGGCATTTGAATTATATATTCGTTTTAGTTTTAAATCTGGAATATGTGGTTATAATGGTTATAATTACCATTTACATTTATACAGAATTTCATATTCTATAATGGAAGATTTGTCGTTATGATACTGAAATGTTCAATTTACGTCTGAGAGAGAGAGAGAGAGAGATTCCCTCTTAATCCCGATCCTCCTATCCATTTACATAGACCAAAAATTAGTTCTATATCAGTCACACCCATTCTTTATTAAATGTTTTCAGATTTCATAGTCAGTCATGGTCACATCCTGTATATTTTTCTGCTTTAAAAGTATCACACGAAGTGCACCTGTGTTGACCTGTCAATCAAAATCACCCGACGCTGTAATAAAATAGCCTGAGTTCGAAATGATCTTGAAGTGTGATCTTTAAGTAAATCCAATGCAACAAACTTGTGAAAAAATAAAATAAAATAAAAAAAAAATATCTCGGTATTATAAACTTCGATTGTGGGACGTGGAGACCGGTCCTTTGGATGAGATCGTATAAATCGAGGTCCCGTGTCGCAGAAGGTGCTGGCACAAAAAAGATTCCTCACTGATCAATGGCGATAGAACAAAAATTTGCAGTCTCCACCGGCGAGTGCTGGCGTCTCCATGTGAGTGATAAATTCTCGAGACGGACGTTAAAGAACAAACAAAACAAACAAAAAAGTAAATTTGAGAATTTATCATATATACACCCGTAGTTGGTGCATCACTTTTATTTAAACTTTGGAAGGATGACAAAGAAAAATTTAATTAGAAATTTTAATGAACTAAGCAAACAACCTACTCATTGTTAACACTTTGACCTGTTTCAAAGAAAGTGGGTCCCAACAGTAACGCACTAAAATCACTTGACTCTGACACAGATTTAGTGTTTCGGTGGTGCAATACGAGGCTTATATTAGAATTTTAAATAGGTATCTAATTAGCTGTGAATTTGCCATCATGGGGAAGACGTGTTACTGACTAAACATTTAATACAAGTATGAAAACGGGCATCTCCAGCATACGTTTAAATTCTACATATCATTTACATGAATAGAATGGATTGATCATAACACGAGAGCGTTTGATTATCTAATACGCTAAATGTTTTTCTTGTCATATAATGTGAGGATTTGACCAGTGTGATAAATGGGCCAAATGATTCAAAGAGAAGAAGATGAATAGTCAATCAATCAATTAATCAATCAATCGATTGCTGAATAATTACTGTAATTGAATAATCTTTCTTAAAGGTATGCTGTCACATCTTAATATTATATTATATTCAAAACTCCGTGACTTTACGTTTAACTTGATACTAACTTAATTCATTATATTTTTTTATAACACCATCACAATTATGCCAGAACATATACACAGTAAAGTTTATGATAGTGCGGTGTTCGTTCGTCTGTTTGTTTGTCTTAGAAATGATTGCAAACATTTTTTTTAAAATGCTAATTATCCTTGCTCTATGATATACGTAAATCTCTCATAGGTGCCAAATGCATTATACAAGATTGATCATGAAAATCAAAGTACCTTAAGTACTGAAAGGACTTTCCTCCAGTTATTTATTTCTTTCACAGTAAATATGATATGTATGTTTTTTACACAGAAAAAAGCAAATTCTTACAGATTTAGAAGAACGGAAGACTTTTTTGTTGCCATGGCAACAAGAGTCTAGTTATTATTATTATTATTCCTCCCAAATTTTGTGAGCGCGATTACTCAGAGATGGTTGGATAGATTTTCACAATTTTTCACATGATAGTAAGCTGATATATGAAGTTTATATAAAATTCCGTTTTTTGAAAAATTCACTTCCGGTCCGAAGTTACGGCCGAATTTCCAATTTTAAAATGGACTTTTGTCCGGAATTTTTCTCGGAAACGGTTTGAGGTAAAGATGTGAAATTTACAGGGGTATTAGATCATGACATTGTCTTTGTTTCGAAGTTGTTTTCGTGTGTTTCCGGTACTTCCTGTCCGAACCGGAAGTGAACTTGTGTTTGGTCAATTTTCAACTTTTTTGTTTTTTAATATTTTTTCAAGATATTATTATGTATAACAGAGGTTATTCTACAAATACTAAACATACAATTTGTTTTGAAATCAGATTCCACATTTTGCAGATTTTCGGTACCCTCATTTTCCCTATTTACCTAGTGTGAAGACAATGGGCAAAGAAAGATAACTCTGACTTGTAAGTGAGAATAGAACTTTCGAGATAAAGGCGGAAATAGTATCGATGACATCAGAGACATATACACTCTCCATATCAAAATATTTAGACGTTCTATATTCACTCTTCAAAATTTAAGAGAACATTGGTTACCGCTTCCAGTGCATGTAAAGTTTGAAGTTGCCAGTGTAGTGTAAGTCTGTATTGACAGTTAATTGATTTACACATGAATATATCTAAAAAAAAATTAATATATATGCTAGGTACCTAATTCAAGTAAATATATTATAAGCACTGAATATACATTTATAGTGATGGACAGGCATGCAATTTTATCTATCTCGTATAGTAAGTTCAGAATACGATAGTTATAAGCCTTCTATAATGTAGACGATTTAATATTCTCTATGATTTGAATGCGAAATTATCCCGATTTCCGAGTTTTATTTTCGATATTAAAAAATATTACATACACTCAAAAAGGAATTGAGCGATAGAAAATTGTAATACAGTACTGTTTTAAAGCCTTTATAAATAAATTGATATCTGCCACTTAAAAGAAAGAAAATCAATCTATAGATTAGATTTGGTTATTACATGTATATTTGATAAAAGGTTAAATTATTTATGACACATGATCTTTACTCTATATACCCAAGGAATTATAAAAGATGTGAAAAGACGATTCTTGGATTCTTGTGAAATACTCAGAGAGTTAAAAAAAAATATGTGAAAACGGGATTCTGTGTGAAATAATGGTACGCTATGTGTTTTTTTTTTTTGAAAAAAAAAAAAAAAAAAAAAAAAAAAAAAACATGATAAAAAAAATTGCACAGGTCTCTTGATATGTGGGATAAGTATACCTGAATGAACACAATTTTATGCAATGATATATAATTATGTACATGCAACTGACGTCCGTACTTTTCCTTATAATTCATAAAACATAAAACTATCTAATTCATTTGAAGCCTCCCCCCCCCCCCCGTCTTGATTAATATTTGGAGACGTTCGTGCAGCTAGGCATTTGAATTATATATTCGTTTTAGATTTAAATCTGGAACATGTGAATATAATTACCATTTACATGTATACAGAATTTCATATTCTATAATGGTAGATTTGTCATTATGAAATGTTCAATTTACGTCTGAGAGAGAGAGAGAGAGGGAGAGAGAGAGATATTCCCTCTTAATCCCGATCCTCCTATCTATTTACATAGACCAAAAATTAGTTCTATATCGGTCACACCCATTCTTTATTAAATGTTTTCTGATTTCATAGTCAGTCATGGTCACATCCTGTATATTTTTCAGCTTAACAAGCATTCTGAGAGTATTGCATTAGCAATACTAGTCCCCTACGGGCAAGTGTAATCTGGTTCTGTTCCCGTTAAGAATTGAAAATGCCATAATTCCGTCAAAAATTAATGAAGCGGGACGAAATGCAAACTTGATCTATAACTAATCAAGGTAAAGCCACATACCAAAAATCAGCTCAATATCTACAAGCGTTTAGAAGAAAATTGCGGAAAACCCCTAAAAATTGAAAAGGCCGTAATTCCGTCAAAAATCAATGAAGCGGAACGAAATGCAAACTTGATCTGTAACTCATCAAGATACACTCACATACCAAAAATCAGCTCAATATCTGCAAGCGTTTAGGAAAAAAGTGCGGAAAACCAAGTGGGACAGACTGACAGACAGACAGAGGGACAGACAGACAGACAGACAGACGGACGGACAGACTCAGAGGAAACCTATAGTCCCCTCCGGTTTCACCGGTAGGGGACTAAAAAGTATCACACGAAGTGCACGTGTGTTGACCTGTCAATCAAAATCACTTGATGCTGTATGCACTGCAATTAAGTAGCCTGAGTTCGAAATGATCTTGAAGTACGATCTTTAAGTAAATCTGATGCAACAAACTTGTGAAAAAATAGAATAAAATAAAAAATAAAATATCTCGGTATTATGAACTTCGATTGTGGGACGTGGAGACCGGTCCTTTGGATGAGATCGTACAAATCGAGGTCCCTTGTCGAAGAAGGTGCTGGCATAAAAAAATATTCCCCACTGCTCAATTGCGATAAGTGCCAAAGTATAGGACAAAAATTTGCAGTCTCCACCGGCGAGTGGTGGCGTCTCCATGTGAGTGAAACATTCTGGAGAGGGACGTTAAACAACATACTTATAATCAATCAATCAATCAATCGATTGCTGAAGAATTACTGTAATTGAATAATCTGTCTTATAGGTATGCTGTCAAATCTTGATGTTATAACTTTACAAAACTCAGTGACTCTACGTTTAATGTAATACTAACTTAATTTATAATATTTTTTTATAACACCATCACAATTATGCCAAAACATACACACAGTGAAGTTATGATAGTACGGTGTTCGTTCGTCTGTTTGTTTGTCTTAGAAATGATTGCAAACAATTTTTTTTAAATTGCTAATGATATACGTATATCTCTACAAGATTGATAATGGAAATCAAAGTACCTTAAGTACTGAAAGGACTTTTTCCCAGTTATTTTCTTCTTTCACAGTAAATATGATTTGTATGTTTTTTACACAGAAAAAAGCAAATTCTTACAGATTTAGAAGAACGGAAGACTTTTTTGTTGCCATGGCAACAAGAGTCTAGTTATTATTATTATTCTTTTTTTCTACTTTCTTCTCCGGTACTTTTTTGTCCGGGAGTGTTCTCATAGGACCACTCATCCGATTGACATGAAACCTTTTTAGGGTTAATAGGCATGTTGTGTAGGTGTTCGGAACGAAGGTCATTTTGCGCGCACATGCATGCACGTGCGCGCGCGTGCAATGAGTGAAATGACTGATATACTTGATGAAGCCTTAACTTTTATATTTCTTGATGAATTGCTTTGAAACTCAAATTATAAAGATATATTAGTAGTCTAGACAAGATGACATGGTCAAATTAGCGTGAACTCACGCGCATGCACGTGCGCTCTCAATAATTTCCTTGTTTTTTGACAAAATTCTTTGAAATTTAGAATATAAGTATATATTATAAGGTGCTACAACATGTTAAATAGGAAATTTCTTGAAAACACGCGCATGCAGGTGTGCTGCAATCTGATTGGTTGAAACTTTAAATGTCTATAACTCCCTCAGTTTTCAACAAAACAGGATGAAATTTTCGACATGGACAGGCACATAGAGCTCCTACATTATGATACTATCAAAATTGAATGCAAGGCCATGCATTCGCGTATGCTGAATTCTGATTGGCTAATACTTAAATGGTCACATCTCTCTTATTTATCAATGAAATTCTTTAATATTTAACACAAATGTATGTATTGTGAGACACTATAAGAAAATTAATGTGAAAAATGTAGAAAACATGTGCAAGCACATGCACTGAAATTTGATTGGCTAATACCCATATGGCTATATCGGAGTAGTTTTCCAATGAAATACCCTTAAAATAAAGTGTCCATCTATATTACAAAAGTATTGTCTAATTTATTGAAGCTTGTAGGGAATGGGGCATAATAAGGGATTGGGGAGCCGTTTGGGGAACATCTGTAACGGTTCCCGTTACAATTAGCACTAGTTCACTTTAACATTATATGTCTGAGGGTTGTGTAGATTCTCCACTGATTTATTGATTTACGATTATTTTCTGTGCATACCCTCTCAAACTATAGTGATTTAGCGCTGCGCAATTTCACAGCCATTCCACCTATTCCAATGTGCTTCATGTTTAAAGTATGCTTTGTCTTCTGTGAAGCATGTGATGTTGTGGTCCATGTTTTTTTTCCTGGTGCAACCACTTTGTCCATGGAAGGTGGCTTTTTCGAGGCACAGGAAGACTTCTACAGATCTGTCTGAGTACTATTTGTATGATCATGTGTAAAATTAAAAAGAAAACGGCCTGGAATCTTGTAAATTGTCATTTGATATGATTTGTAAACCAAGTCCTTCCAAATGGGAGCTCTAGGAGGCATGATATGATTGATTGATTGTATGTTGTTTTACGTCCCATTCGAGAATTCTTTTACTCGTATAAAGACGTCACCATATGTCGGTGAAGGGCTTCAAATTTAGACCTATACTCGGCACTCGGGGCTATTGAGCAGTGAGGGTTCTTTATCGTACCAACGCGTACCGTGACACTGGGTTTCGATTTTTAAAGTCTCCGAGAGAGATCCGCAACATTCACTTCGAAGTACCAATAGGTGTCGAGTTACTACCTATTTTTTACCGACTTAGGTCAGTCGCAGCCAGGGTTTGAACCCACGGCTTCCCATCACGCTCTCTTATAATGATATGCAATTCGCAGCTATGTTAAGGCTTCCCGAAGCTTTAAAATGCGCTCAAAACATAATATGTCATTGCGAGATCGGTTTTGGTTTTAATTTATAAGTATTTAACTTTAGTACTTCCAATTTATATAAAGGGTTTCCTCGGTTATATATTAGCATATTTGTTATGATATCACATGAATTTGTTGATCACGTGACGGCCATTTATAATTTTTTGAAGTGTTTCATATAAATCGCTTCGGCGCAGCTGATTAACACAATAATTATTAACATTTTGTTGTATAAATAAACTCATCGTATCCTTGTGTATCCGAAATGTGCTTGGGAAAAATCATAGAATTATTTGGGTACAAAATATTTCCTGAGAAATTCAACTTACTTAAAAATTTGAGGGTATTTTCCACACAATATCGTAATCTGTATTAAAACAAAACCAACACACATTTTTCCCAAGCAAGATTCAGTTAGAGAACAACCTCTTCTTACAGATTTCCACAAAAATTCTCAGATTAATCCTTATTAATCACCTGCGCCAGACTCTTTTATACATACAAAATAAATTCTACCTCCAACCACGGGTATAAAACAGAGTACATTTCAAAAGTATATTTTTCATAAGCATTATGAACATGATGAATTTCAATCAAGGGTAGGTAAGCGGTGTATTTTTAAAATATTCGGACATATAAGACTTAAAAAACCTTTAACGATCCGTGAATTTTGTAATAGCTATCTAGCATTTTCCATGCAGTATGAAATAAAGTGTAAAGTTCATGACACTCTCCCCGTCATAACACCTCATGTTTGCAGTGACCTGACGTCATTTTCCATTATGACGTCATATTTTGGTAGTTCAGAGATGTGAAGGCACAGAGTGCACTGTCATATTGTACGGGAAGCCTTAACCTACCTAAGTGAGTCCAGAATCATATCACAGACACTTGTCATCTACACTTTCTTTATTTCAAATATACACTTCTTTTCTCTAAAAAAAAAATCTGAAAAAGAGACAAAGATATGTGAAGTACTAAAGTTCTGATAATTTTTGCTTTATTGTAACACAATGAAGACATATCGATAGAGAAGTGAAGATCAATTAACTTAAAGCTGACAACGTAAAATACAGTTTTAAAAGCTAAATATCACTGTCTTCATGAAAAAAATTGTTTCTTTGAAAATTTTTAAAGCATAAAACGGTTGAATTTTAAGATTTACTGAGTGTAATAGAGTGACTAAGAACTCAGCTCCTTGTGTACAAGGTATTAGAATCTGGAAGTAATCCTTGATTGCATTCATCAGATGTACAGCAAAAGTGACAGGAGTAAGCGTCATTAACCACAACTTTGCCAAACTGAAAGCAATGTTTCTGTTCTGAAGTCTGGGATAACCACTGGGTTCTGCAGACTGTCTCATTCACGCACCTGTTGCAAAACAGTACAATAAGTATTCCGTGATTCAATGAAGCATCTTTCTAAGATATTTTAAAACACAGGGCACTGACCTCTTGAAAACTTTTTCCTTTCCGGAGCCGTCAGAGGTTATATCTGTCATGCAGAAATCTTTTCCTGTCTCACATTCTACATTTGGTCCAATGTATATACTGCGAATGTCGCATGGTACTCCATTCCCATAATCACCACAAACCTTACAAGTTCGCTGTCTTAAACCTGATCAATTTATAAGGGCTAGGATCCTTTAATGCACCAGGAGTGATATGATTTTAAAAATTAAATTACTGAAATGTCTTCTTTTTTTTTTTTAATTTTTGTTAATTTAATCGGGAGATTCATTTGTTTAAAAAAAACTTCTATGGACGATGTTTCTTAATACACACCCGTTAGTTCAAATTTCTTCCGCAGCTTATTATGAATAAATTAAAACATCATTCAATAGTAAAGCGAAGATTACTTTGAGAAGTACTTGAAATTGTGGCATTTGGAGACATCGCAGGTGTTCCTATTGTTGGCGAGTTTACATGTGGTGTTTGTGATGTAGAAACTATTTCCTTCAGAGTGGCAGTGACAGTATCTGTAAAAGTCGACAGTGATGCAGTCATACTTCATACAGAGAATGACGAGATTCGTTGAAGGTGCCTTTGATTTTTTGTTGTAATGATGTGAGTAACCATTTGAAAAAAGACTGAAGTTAGATTTGTTTCATCAGTACTATATATAATGATTTACTTTACAGCCTTCATAACGCATACAGAAAAATAAATGCAATTTATCATGATTGAGCATCTGATTATATTGAAAAAAAAACTTTTAAGTAGTCACTACAGCATTTGTGATAAATGCTACAGAAGTTTACAAAAATGATTGCATGATGTTTTAACGGGTTATTCCTGCTAAAGTATACAAGATAATTCTTTTAAAAAAATCAAACAACCGCAAAGAAATCACTCGATTGTGACGTTGCCCCTCACATTTTTGAACGTGCAAACCTTTTGAATTTTAATTTTTTCCATTTGATCTGTATTTTCAAACAGCTAATCTAACTGAAAAACATTTCGTTTTGTTTTTATGATTTGATTATTATTATTTTGGTTTGCTTTTGTGACATTTTTGACTTAAAATTGTCAAAACGAGCTATCTCATGCAATCATCTTTGATTGATTGTTTGATTGTATGCTTTTAACGTCCCGTTCGAAAAATTTACTCATACAGAGACGTCACCATATACCGGTTAAGCGCCTCATTTAGACCTATATTCTACACTCAGGGCCATTGAGTAGTAAGGGTTTTTTTATCGCAGCAATGCCTACCGTGACAAAAGACCACGGTTTTTAAGTTGTCATCCGAAAGACCCGTCACTTTCATTTCTAATGCCGGGCGCTTGGCGAAGGAACAGTTACTACCTCTATATAAGTTTACATCTTAGGTCTGACGCAGTACGACGAAGGAGAATCGAATCCGGGTTACCCGATCACCAATCATAATGATAGTTCATAGATATTACAATGACATGGAAAATTACTTCTAGAAAAAAAAAATCAGAGTGTTAAAGACATGCATAGGAAAGAATGACGGTTGTTTTGTGGGCTTTCTACTTGTAAGAAGTTTTTTTCTTAAAATTTTTATGAAATTACATAAAATTCACAATTAATACAAATGCCTGACAAAACAGCAGGTCAATTTTTTTATCATGTCAAGCCCCCCCCCCCCCCAACTTACAAAAAGCATATAGAATCTAGTTTTCAGAAATAATCCCCCTTGTCACTTTTGATTGCTGACATTTTTCAATTTCAAAGTTTCAAAATTACTCACAAACTTCTTTAGAACGTGTTTGGTAATTGAATTGCTTCTTAAATAAATCAAGAGGAAATTCAAATTAACACAAATTTTGATTTGCAATTAAAATAACTAAGTGATTACTTATGAGGGTCGTTCAATAAGCAATGCAAAAGGTTATCAAAAACTTTTTTTTGGATTTTTCATCCCTCAGAGTATTCCCTGTTAACCTTTACAATGTCTCAAGTCTCTCTACCCATAATCGGAACACCTCAGCACAATCTTTTGGGGTTCATAAAAAGACACTGATCGATAGCACTCTTCAGGACAGAACTGGAATAGTGGCGTCTTCCTTTGATGGTTTTCTAGAATTTTTTTTTAAGAATAAAAATATGTCACAATGACTGAGATCTAGTGAATAGGGGATTGGCTAAGCTCTGTAAACAATCTTTTCTTCAAAATTTCCTTTACGTCTCTATGCTTATCTGCAGCAGCATTGTCAAAGTACGAGAAAGTCTCCCTGGGACCGGTATTTGGACTTTCAAACCTGCTTATCTTTCCCCTCAATGTAATTTTAACATACAAGCTTCCATTGTTGGTCTTTCCTTTGAGTGCAGGTACATGTATTACTGGACCTCTCGAGAAAGAAGAAAACTATGTAAGCCCTGTTTGGAGCGGTGACTTTCTTTGCAATTATAGGAAGACAGCTTCCTCTCTGATTCCACATTTTATTATCGATCTTCATTAGGGCCATAAACAGTGCACCCGTGTTTCATCACCCATCACGCGTTTTTATCATACCTTTCATTTACCTCAATGTAAATATATATAGATCTTGTTTTTAATACACACATACATGTACCCATATCAGTCATATGCTGCTATTTTTCATTATTTTCTTCAAATAAAGTATTGAATTAACATTTTGTTTTAAATAATGTTTTTATCACAAAAACAGGACAGAGAATATTTGGTGAAAGAATATTCTTGAATTCATTTTTTTCATCTTCTCACGGTGACCATGTGTACTTGTTTAAGAGAAGTTGTTAACGTTATCCACCAATTTGTGGTAGTTGTTGGTGCTGCAGTAGTCGTTGTTGAGGTGCTTGGGATAGTTGTCGATGCTGAAAATTATTACATTGTACAGCCTGCAACCATGGACCTTATTACACAACATTCTCTGTAGCATCGGGATTGCTTATCGTGTACACTTCGCCAAAATGTATTTTTAAAATCCTTAATCACTAATTATGTAAGATGGAATTAGTTTGTTTAATCTTATTACTTGATAACTACAGAGTTCCAAGGAACGCATGTGTCACCCTCAATAGCAACATTAATTTCAAAATACTAAGCTAAAATGTGCGGGTTTTTTTAAAGTGTGTGCATTTCTTTTAAATTTACAAATTAATATAATTTATTTAAAGAAAAAAAATTCAAGGATAGTAGGATTGCAATCTAATAGTATTTAAAAAAAAAGTCACAATCAAATAGGAACATGATCATTCAACTCTCAAATCTGAAAATACTGTGAAATTACTCATTTTCGTGGGGATTTAATTTTCGGTGTGTGTGTGATGAATAGGGCCACGAATTCAGGTCCTCCACGACATGAGCATTTTCACATACATAGCGACTTCTTCATGCACGAAATAAATCCCACGACCAATATTTTCAAATCTCAAACAGCTAAAATTTGACCCCACGAAATATGTGATTTTACAGTAAATAACTCAATTGAAATTATCATAAATCATTTACAAAATATGTATTAATCTTCCTTGCAGTTATTTTGCTTTAGTAAGTCCCCTTTATGGCCCCTGGTTAAGAATGCAGAAGGTGCACAGTTCATCATCAAAAAGTTGTTGTCATCCCTGTCACAAAATGATTATTAGTTTTTGGTCATAAGATAAACAAAGGTCACAAAATATGGCATTTCCAAAATTTTATCATCTTGGAGCAAATTTTCATCAATTTTAAAGTATATTTTGTTTCAGAAAACATGCTTTGCCTATCTACAAAATTTAATACATGTACATGTATTTCATGCACTAGTATCAAATGCATCTCAGAATAGGCCAGCTTGTGCTCTATGTTCCCGAAGTTAAAAGTTACTCAAATTTGACAAAAATCCATCAGAATAGAGGAAATTCGGTATCATTTTAAGTTCTTAAATGCAAAGTATCACAATTGTAACTGCTTTGATTTTTATATCAAATAAGGGCCAAATTCGGCCGTTACCATACCTTTAAACTAAGTCCGTAAATTGATCCCCCTTTTTATGCAACTAACGAAATTCATTAATATTTTAGTTTGTTTGTTGAATATTTACATATTTCCAACTGTTTTCACTGAGATAACTCTTTGAAAGTTAAGTGTGTTGAATTTCTCGATATTTACAATTGAATGTAAATTTCGCGAAGTGAAAGGTCAAGTGCCTAATATGCATTTTGTCTGACATCAGTGGGCGGGGAATATGGAAATTAACATGGAATGCTTCGTGTATTTCCAATTCTTTTAAACAGAATTTTTATTTATATTTTTAAAAATTTTCACCACAAACTTAAGTGTAAAAATATATAAGGCATCAATGTGTAGTTTGCAGGGCATGCCAGGAACATTACCGACAGCTGGAAACGTGGAATAATCTATGCATAACGGACTTCGCCGTAACCTCAGCAGACTTATCTTTCAAAGGTAACAAGGTATCCATAATAATTTACAAGGTCATTGTTTCATGCAATCCCCAGCACAGATTAATCTCTAAAGTGTCAAAGATTGTGTATATCGGCACTATGGTGTATTCTTAAAAGTACGTCAAAGGTCTCGATAATTATTGTAATTTACATAGGCCATTGCTCCAAGCAAAACTTGAGCAAAATCCCCAACTCTAGCCATTCTTAAAATAGGAAGAAAGGCAAAGTGATCCCTAAGTGTCGCTCTTCCCTGCAGGAAGACAATAAATCAAGCATGTATAAAACACAAATAGTTTGAAAGAATTGATTTTGTTGAGAGTTTCTACATTTTGAAGACTTTGGTAAGGGTTGTGATATTGATATTTTGCTGATTAATCCCTAAAAAATGAAAAGCCTCTGTAAATAAACTCACCAGGACAGTGTTGAGCATTGCATAATGAAGACTGCAAGGAGTCTCCTACGCATGAACCGATGCGGCAGGCCCTATATCTTATCCGTAGACCACCCCCGCAGGTCTTGTCACAGGCCGAATATTGTCCCCACGGACCCCAGTCACCTTCGAATATAAAACAAATTCTTAAAAGTATCTATTTTAAGTTTAACTAGATATTCTAATAATGGTAGATTTTCGATTTGCTTTCTTATTTTGGAAATACTTTTATCCTAAATGACTAGTATTTCAATAAAGTAGATCAAATAAACTTTTGAATCTTGGATCTGCTAAAGAAAATATTCAACAGACAATTATTTCTAAAATTAACAAATGTATAATGTTAGTAGTATATATACGAGAAAAATTTGCCACTTATGCGAAGTATTATATGCTCCCACATGTGGATGGGTTGTACGTACCCAAAGAGTGTCCTTAGCAGTTTCTACAACCCCACTCTAGCTACGAATACTTGGTAGTTTATTGGTATGTATAAATTTCAAAATCTATATTTATTAACTTTTGATGGTCTTTCAACAATCTAGCTATTCTTCTTGCTAATAGACAAAGTTAATTTAAATACTGATAAACTGGTAATCAAACAAGCAAATTTAAAGAATTGTGGCCCCCCGCTTTTGCTGTCTAAGTGATGGGGATGCAATAATCTATGGAATGTTGTAACTGTCTTGTTTGTGTTTCCTGTCTTGTCTGTGCATCATATAAAAAATATATCAAATATTGAATTCATAAAAGTTATGGTAAAGCATAAAGCTTCTCAAAACTGTATCAAACTTCAAGATCAGGGCCATGAGGTCAAATATCGTATTACAATCCGAAAGGTCTTCTCACAAATAATTAGCGTCTCTCAAATGGTGACTTACATTCTCCTTGGTTGCTATCTCATCAATATTCCTAACATAAATGTAGCACAAACAAGTAGAATGAAGTGAGTTTGAATTATTTTGTATTATTTTATACAAGTAGAAAAAAAACGCGAAATTGTGAAGTGTTCATCATTTCTTTCCGCGTGTTTTCTAGTTTGCAATAAGCATGAGATAGAGTTTTTATGTCAATGGGATTTAATTTTTAATATTTTCTTTTTTCGATGGCAAAAAAAAAAAAAAGTTCCTCGAGTGGGAACACTTACGCTGGAAATATATTAAAAGCGTAAAGGAGTAACACTTTGGCGAATGGTTTTCATTGCAATTGGTCGAGAAGAAAAAGTAAGCTAAGTCAGAGCAGTGCTCTATTCGTAGCACAGGCACTCGGCATTCTAAACCTTTCTCTATATTGATAAAAGTACCTCCATACTATAGTAATAAAATTTAGTATGATAGTATTTTTATCAATAAAGAGAAAGGTTCAAAACGTCAAGTGCCTGTGATTGTAGGACTCGAAAAATTAAAAAAAAAAAAAAATTACCCACTTTATGTAGAAATTATGGCCTTTGGGTCATTTTTCTCCGTGTGGATTGTAGAAAATTGACCCCGTAGAATAATGACCCTGACGCAAGTGTCATTTTTTGATACTAATAATACTAAAAATACTGGTCTTACATCCATTAACCGAACCATTTCTGAAAGGTGCTAGATTTATAATAAAGATGAATGACATTAACATTTGTGAAGAAAGACAAGTAGAAAATGTAAATATAAGCATTGATTCTTAATTTTTTTTTTACGTCGTCTGTCGTACGTATAACAGCACCTGTCCGTGCCTACAAAATCCATACCGCACTAACGCGCGGTATTCAATTTGTCGGTACGACCAGGTACTGCTATACGACTGACGACATCCAAAAATAAGAATGATAAACGAATTTTGTAATACCTGCGGAGGAGGTGGTGGTTTTAGACTGTAAGCAAACAACCTGGCAAGTTTGGGTTTCCCTGCCATACATCGGACACTCAGTTGAAAAACGCATAAATCCCATAATCCAGTGATGGCATCCCCGTGTTCGATACCGAGTACCCTGTATTCCACATAATCCTGAACATGAACTCCAAGACCCCCATATTTCGAATGTGGTTTGCATTTTAACAAATGTCTCGACATCAACTAAAAAAAGTCAAAACGTCAAATTTTTAAACAGTCTTATTCATAAAAGTAGTTCTTTGATTTGCTCACAAATTTGCTACACAATCGAGTATGTAAGTAGATCAATGATTTTATTTTAATAGGTGTAATAATAATGGGTGTACAACGGAAAACAGATAATAAATGATATTTTACATTTTTATGAAATTCAATTCCTAGTTAATGTTATGATTTGTAACATTAATATAGACCATTTTATATCTTGGAATAACTGATCTAATAAATACGATCATAACAGATGCATAAATATATATAGCCTGTATCAGCTCGAGACACCAATATCCAGAGGACCTTCGGCTCTCGGGCTGATACAGGATGTGATACAGCACAAATGCAAAGAGGTAATCACTGACTATCTTATTATATCAAAGAACAGTAATTTCAAATTAAGAATATGAACGAACAAGATGTGTTTGTGAAACACTGATGCCCCCGTATGACAACTTATAGCAAAGGTTAAACTTTCTCAAATGCAAATCAAATATAGTGGTACCCAAAGTAAGGTCTTGTCTCGAGGAATATACCTGTGAAATATGAAAGCCCTAGCAGCAACCATTGAATAGATATGGAAAAGGTTAAAGTTTTTCAAAAGTAAGTCAAACATCAAGGTCAAGGTCAAATGGTCAAAATTAATGGTGCCTAAGGAGAGGCCTTCTCACAAGAAATATACAGGTGAAATATGAAAGCTGAAGGTTAAAATTTTCCAAAAGTAGGTCAAACTCCAAGGTCTAGGTCAATGGATTACAATTGTTGGTATCTAAACAAAGGTCTTTTCACAAGAATTACATATGCTAAGTATGAAAGCCTTAGCACCAACCGTTCAAAAGTTATGGCCAATGTTAAAGTTTTTCAAAAGTAGGTCAAACTCCAAGGTCAAGGTCAAAGTTGTTGGTATGCAAAGGAAGATCTTGTCACAAGGATTACATGAAGTATGAAAGCCTTAGCACCAATTATTCAAAAGATATGACTAAGGTTAAAGTTGGAAAAATTTTGCAAAACTAGGTCAAACTCCAAGGTCAATGTCAAAAGGTCAAATATGGTGGTACCCAAAGAAAGGTCTTGTCACAAGGAATACACATGTGAAATATGAAAGCCATAGCTCCAACCAATCAAAAGTTATGGGCAATGTTAAAGTTTTTGCAGACATACAGACAGCACGACAGACAGACAGACGGACGGACAGGGCAAAAACTATATGCCCCCGAATCTTCGATACGGGGCATAAAAAATAGGTGTAATTTTACAAATACTGATTATTTAGGTTAAATCTGCAAGGGTCACGATGGGTGTCATATTAATCCGTATTATATATTTGTTATATAAGGCCATCATTAAAAATATCTTTGTTTCCCCTTACCCGACCCTAAAATCTCGAGTTCGGTAGGTACAGGTAGGTAGGTAAATAATTTGTTTTCTGCCAGCAGCTTTGAAAATATATTTTGAAATTTAATGGACTTAATACCTTTATAAATAAGAAAAAGTACAAAAGAAAGCGATTTGTAAACAGAATATCATGCAAATGCCATTTAAAAGCAAAATTTCAGGTAAATTAATAAACAACTATATTCAGTTGAATAGTGAAATTTCTCAAGCCATGCAAAGTAAATCTTTTGAAATCGAATTAGGAATATTAAATGCATATTAAAGATAAGATTCTCAGATACGCAAATACCGGACATCCGAGTATCAGTTTTCAAACCAGTGCGTACATATGCAACGTACTTTTTCAAGGGCTCGAATTATGCAGTGGTTCTAGAACATTTCGTTTTGGAGTCCCGATTGATTGATTGATTGTATGTTGTTTAACGTCCCTCTCGAGAATTTTTCACTCATATGGAGACGCCACCACTTGCCGGTGGAGAGCTGCATATTTTGTCCTATACTCGGCACTTACGGCCATTGAGCAGTGAGGGATCTTTTTCGTACCAGCACCTACTGCGACACGGGACCTCGGTTTATACGGTCTCATCCGAAGGACCGGTCTCCACGTCCCACAGTGGGATTCGAACCCGCGACGTAAGGATCGACTCCTTACTTCGCTACTCTAGAGCAGACGCTCTAACCCGAAGCAAGGAGCTAGTTCAAAGTCACAGGTTCAAATCCCAATGCAGGACGTTGAGACCGGTCCTTCGAATGAGAGCGTAAAACGTAGGTCTAGTGTCGCAGTAGATGCTAGCACGAAAATGATTCCTCACTGCTCAATGGCCAAAAGTGTCGATTACAAGACTAAATTTGGAGACCTTCACCGGGCAAATGTTCAAATCATAAGTATTTTCATCCCAACAATTCTAAACGGGATTTAAAACAAAGAAACAACCAATCTTAAGGGCCTTATGAAAACAAAATACACTACACGTCTCAGAAAGTTGTATCATGATTTCAAAACTATTTGGAAAGAGTATGTAAACAATATTTAATTGAACCAAACCATATCTAAATTTTATAAAAATACCATACACAATGTCAAAGTCACGAAGTTTAACCCCTGAATTAAAGGCATTTAGAAAGGACGTCTGAATTATTTTCACAGGATGAAATATGCCGACATGTTTACAACAACTCGTATGGTTCCGTATAATAAACATAGGAACATAGATGAACTGTTTGTTAGATCAAAACTCAAATTAAGTTATATGTAGTGAAATTGATTAATATGTTCACAAGGTGCAGAGGTGGGCCCCTCGTATGCTCATGAGGCGGGTTTTACGATGCTTGCTAGTACGTACCTTTATTTTTTAAAGACAGGTTTGTAAATAGCACTGAAAACTCTTAGTCATGGTAATTATTATTAACGAATTGTTTCAAGAGTGTGGGATTCTAATAAGCTAAAGGCATAAGGTTGATACGTCGCCGTTGATTAATAACAGGAACTGTGACTACATGTTGTGGACACCATTTTGTTTCCAACAAACGCTTGAAAATCATAATTTATAACAAAATCTGCCGTTCTGATAAAAACTAACTTTTCATTCGGCGCAATTTTATTGGGTCGGTCGCGTTAGGGGAAACAAAGGTATTTTTTTTTATTTGGGCCTAATACAGGATTTTTTTTTTTTTTTTTTTTTTTTTTTAATTTTTTTTTTTGCATCCCTGATATTAACACAGGCACACGCTCTGTATTACACACCCTGCATCAGCAGTCAGTACCCTTTATTTCACCCTTTATCACATCCTTTATTTCACCTTTCCGGAACATCTCTTTTCCTATTGTTTTGAAGATTAAAGATATTTTATGTTATTCAAAATAATTATTTGTTTAATTTATGATTATTTCATTTCTTATCGCTGAATACATTGCCTTTGAAAAACAGTGAGAAACGGAAATTCAACAAAAACAGAACACATTCATTTAATAAAAATTCAGTCATTAATTTACAAGTTTATATATTTTTTCTGATTTTTTGACACTAATTTCAAATATATAATAAAAACAACAATACATGATATCACACCCTATCAACCCTCGACCAATATCAGCCCTCCGGCCTTCGGGCTGATATTGGAGTCTCGGGTTGATATGGGGTGTGATACAGATTTTTCCATGTAGTATTCTCTGCAGGATCTCTATCAGCCCTGGAAGCTGATACGGCTATCGTGGCGTCAGGCATTTCGCATATGCAAATTAAAAACTGTATTTATTACTAAGTATGTAATAAATATCAATATCATGGTAAAGTTCCAGATATAAGCCCTTTTACAAATCTCATGTTTTCGAAACTTTTTACTTAAGACTTTCATGCAACAAATGTTTAAAGCAGTATGAGCTGCATTTTTGAAAATTTTAATTTGCTGTTAAAATGTGCTGTTATGATAAATCTCTATGTAATTTAATCCTTTATGATCAATTAGACTAGAATGAAGTTGTTTTTTTTTTCAGAAGAAAGATTTCTGTACAATGGAATGTATAAGAAATCAATATTGTACAGGACGACTATAATGTAATTTTGCTTCAATCAAAGCTTATAGATAGTTCTTCCATCGCAAATACGAACAACAGAAGTTTATAAACGTTCTTTTTTCTGTCGTTGAAATAGTTAATTACAATTTTGCAACAAATATTTCCCACATGAAAATTGCAGCTCATATTGCTTTAATTGGAGACAAATATATCAGGTGAAGTCTGTTCTTTGCTTAAAGATAATGAATCTGAGTGTCAACAAGTGTGGATGGGAGACATGACGTTCTATCATTGAAGTAAGTTTAAAATATACTTACAAAGAAATCTCTTCTCTGCAAAAGGTTAAAATGACCAATTAAGAAAGCTTTGGTGGACATTCTAATTAGACCAATAAATTGGATATTTTTGGATTGAATATTACAGTTATTTTTAAAGTTTTTTTGGTAATTGAAGGTACATGAGGAGAATTTTGTTCCATTCATCCGATTACTGAAAACTATTCTGTGTATGTCGCAGATCACACTTACCAGCCAGACTCAGTGAGGAAAGAGAGACCACAAGGATCAGAACTGTAGGGTGAATAGCCATGTCTTCTACACAAAGAACAGAGTTCAAAGCAGGTTTCACTGCGAACGTGAATATGTTATCAGCAGGAATATATCTGAACACAAAATCGAGGACTTTTATGTTTGCCCTTTCTGTGACTTATTTAGTTGTACCAAACATACACTCTGCCCTTTTGTCATTGCATGCGCAATTTTAGAATTATTTTCAATCTATATGGAAAACTATCTTTGATTATCAATGTCTGGTTAAAAATTATAACGATCACAAATCCAGCATGACCTTGTTAGTCTTTATCTAGAATAAGTTAAGTACAGTTCCACGAAACAATCAGGCAGCCTATATATAAAATGTGATATATGGGGGGTTCTCAGAAATTAATGATTTTTCACTCACAGTTTTTTCTTGGTCTATAAGCTGTGTATGTAGAAGGAAAATATTTTGGGTTATTGTTACTATGGAAACCTGGACAAAGAAATTACCCTAGCAACCGCCCAATTTTTCTTTGTAGATTGACGAAATTTCACTCATTTTGAAGGCTTTATAAGAAACGTAAATATAGTGATTTTTTCTCTTATTTAGTGTAATAAGAAAGATACATTTTTAAAGTGTTCTGTCAACATAATAAAAAGAAATTACATTCTCTAATATATTTGCTATAGACACAGGTAAAGATACATGTTTCCCATTTTTTGCTGATTCAGCATTTTGCTTGATTTTAGCAAAAATCAAGTCAATATTATTCATTTCACCATCTTAATACAACTGTTTCATCTATTTCGTGTAAAACTACAGGAAAGCTTCTCTAAGAATTTGAAATAAAAAGTTTTGCAAATTTGAAAATTCCTATCTGTTGCTAAGCAACAGAAATGGATGGTTTGATTAATTAAAAAAGGAGAAAATGAAAAGCGTTGCAAGAAAAATCGAATAAATTGTAATCATTGAGTACCAAAAACAAATTTTAAAATAGTAAAATATACAGTATTCTTCCTTGTATACTTAAGACTATTTTACAATAAGCTATCTCCATAGCAACAGCAAATTTTCCTTAGCAACGAAGCATTGAAAGTTATTTATAGCACATATTCATCTAAGTTTTTAAAAGATTATCTGATTCTTATTGTTGAATTGCTATTGCCCAGAATCGACATTGTTAAACTGGTTTTTAAAAAGTATGTTTTTAAGTTAATTCATCCATAGCAACAGAACTTGTCTACATAGCAACAAATGTATTTTATAAAGAATCAGTATGTAGCAATTCCTCAACAAAAATCTTTGTCTTTAAAGGATGTTTACTAGGCAAAAACATTCTACTAATGGGAATGAATATTACTTACTTGAGTTGTGACTGTGGTATTTTTTTCACTTTGAAATAGTAAATCAGTATGTAGCAATTCCTCAACAAAAGTTGAGCAATAACCTTTTTTTCATGCTAGTGGCTTATTGAGACTCTAGAGTCTTAAACTTTCTTGCAAATTCCTGAAAATTTTGCATCATGACTAATATTTGCAACGAAAACTGGATAGTCTAACTTCTGATAAGTTTAAAAAAAAACAGTAATCTCGTATTAAAAAAAAAGATTTTTGATAAGGTCTACTTGTGACAATGCAGACCTGGTGAGGTATTGGTTGACCGAGGCCGAAGGCTGAGGTTAATCAGTTCCTGACAAAGTCCGTATAGTAACAAGTAGACCTAATTCAAAAGTCAATAACTGTATTTTAAAGTATCAGGGTTTTTTTTGTTTTTTGTTTTTTGTTTTTTTGTTTTTTGTTTTTTTTTTGTTTGTTTGTTTTTTTTTTTTTTTTTTTTTTTTTTTACATTTTTCACAATCCACCTATTTTCTTCATCAAATATATTATTATTATATTATTATATATATTAACGCCCATAATATACTTAGTATTTTGTTTTGCAGCAAGATATCATAATTATTTTTCAACAGTTTAAACTGTTCAACAAAGGTGGAAAATAGTATATTAAAACTATAAATATTCAAACCATTTACTTATAAGGAGTTTAGACGGTTCGGTACTGTGCGCAATTTGACTGGCAGATAAAAATGTAAGCAAAGCTATCAAGATTGGCTAAGACAGAAAACCTAAATAAACAAACTCTTTGTAGCGAGACTTCTGTCTCCTGAATTACAAGATAAAAAAAACTTATTTTGATGAGATTACTACATATGTAATAAGTTATAATGAGATACTAACTCATGAACAAGATAGCTAATTTATTAAAAAAAAAAAAGACTAACTCGTTGAAACGTTTTAACAAGATAAACTCGTTGTAACGAGACTACTAACTCCTGGAGAATGAGATTACAAAATTATTCTAATATGATACCAACTCGTTATAAAAGCAAGATAGGAAATTCATTTTATTGGGGTAACTAATTTATTATTTAAGGAATGAATTTAATAGCTACTCCAGTTATACTGTACGGTATAACCTGCGTTGGGACAGTTTCCGCTTTATAAACCGTGAAGCGGTTAATAAAAAAGCGTAAACTGTTCCAACCCAGGTTATACCAGTGTAACTTGGGCAGCTATTAATTAAATTCATTTCTTATAATTTAATTTTCCAATTAAGGCAATTTTCCTTAAGAAATGTCTTCAAATTAAGCATATTTTAAAAGTACGTCAAGCCAAATAATACGTTTTTGGCGAAGGTCATTGTGACGTAGGCAACATATGTTATATGGTATAAACTACATCTTTTATTCTATCAAATGACGTGTTACAACCAGAATTAAATTATTACGAGATAACTAACTCTCGATTTTTATTATTTACTAGTCTAGTTATGACAGGATATTTACATGTAATAACTAAAAAATATTTTTGATATAACGAGCTAAATGAAAAAATAAAAGAAATACACTGAAAAATAGTGTTAGTCTTGTTTCATGAAATAAACAATTAAAGTTTGTGCTTTGACTGTAATCTAAGCTTGTTTTATATCTCCAAGTTGGTTCAATACACAAGAGATGCTCTAGGTACGAATAATTTCTAAAAGGAGGCAGGCTACTGACAAACAATTTGATGAAATAAGAATATCAACAGTCTTGTTTATAGTCATAATTTTACAAGTTCTATGGTCGATACAATGACTTTGTCAACAAATGCAATCTATCTTTGAATTGTATGCTGACTGAACCCATTAATAGTAATTTTTTATTGATTATATCCTTAATATTCCTTTGTATAAATATGATCTCCTGTTATGGCGCCTCTATTCTCCCGGGTGGTCATGATTTGAAAAAATTTAAATCTACATTACCTGAGGGTGCTTTTATATTTTTATGACCAATCATGGCTTGTTGGTCTTGTGAATAATTTAAGATTTCCCCTTTGTCTTCATATTTAAAACTTTGATCGCCCATTGTGGCCCCGCCCTACCCCCGGAGTTATGATTTGAACAAGATTTTTTTTTTAAATGATGCCATTAATTTTTCACAAAATCATCATCGTAATATCCCTTTGGAAGAAGGCGTGTCCCTTCATCTGAACAAACTTGAATCCCCTTTACTCAAGGATACTTTGTGGCTAGTTTGGTTGAAATTGGTCCAGTGGTTCTTGAGAGGTAGATGAAAATGTGAAGAGTTTACAATAACAACGACGACAGACGTCGGACTCTTTTTGATCAGAAAAGCTCACTTGAGCCTTCGCTCAGGTTAGCTAAAAATCCTTAGCATGACAAACTTCAAATTGGTTCCCCCAAGAAAAAGGATGATCGTTGTTGATTCTGTCAAAGTCAAGGGTAAAAGAAAAATAACCCAGACAGGATTTTTTTTCCTTTCCAGCCAGTGATCTTGAGCTTGGAGGAATGATCTTTATTCAATATGAGGACACACCGTCGGATCATTAGCAAGCTCTGTTTCAAGTAAAGCTACAAGTGAAACACCATTACAAAGTTGGAGTTCAGACAAGCATTTAATATGTTTTCGTCAGTGACCTTGAACTTGCCAAAACCTACATGGGTCAGGGTCATGAATTACCCACGGTCAAAAGCATTCTCTGTACAATGTATAAGCCTATTAATTCTCAATTACAAAGTTAAAGGACAAACCAGAATTTTATACTTTCTGTAAGTGAACTTGAACTTGCGCGCAAAAATGGGTTTGGGTTAAGGTCGGCTTTACTCTTAAGTCAAAAGCAATCTTTGTACCAAGTATGAGCTTCCAGTAATTCTCCATTATATAGTTTTTCTGCCACTGAATACGTACTTGCCGGAATGACCTAGGGTCAAGGTCAACAAACACTCTCTGATCATCAGCAAATTTTATTTCATGTATGAGCTTCCAGAGATTCGCCGTTACAAAATCACTTATTACCCAGATAATTATAAAAAATTTCACCAAATGACCTTGAACTAATCAAAATGGCTTTGGGTCAAGGTCTTAACACACTTAGGTCAACAAAGCTATTACTGTACTAAGTATGAGCATCCAATGATTCCCCGTTACAAAGTTTTGGACCGGGCAACAACTTTTATACACTTTTTATGCCAGTGACCTTGAACATGCTGGCATGACCTTGTGTCGAGGGCATGGCACCTCCTTGGGTCATAAGCAATCTCTGTACAAAGTATGAGCTTCCAGTGTTTTTCAAGTTATAGCGAGAAGATTGCATGGACGGAAGGACACACAGTAAAGGGATTTCTGTATAACACACACCCCAACCCCCCAACTCCCCAAGCCCCAAACTTTGTTTATGTGGGATATTTGAATATTTGTTACAATTTCAATAGCATAAGAAGATTCAACAAAAAAGTAGAAGAGCCAGTCAGACTGCGCAAATTCAGTTTTACTGCAAAAATGTAATAGAAATATTTTTAAAAAATTTTATGAATACATGTTTGTGCTAAATATTACTTTCCTTGCCTTGTTGCTAAAGAAAATTTTCTGTTGCCATGGGAGATGGAATTTTTTTTAATTGCATTTAGTTTCCAATTTTCGATGCAAATATTGGTCATGATGCAAAATTTTCAGGAATTTACAAGAAATTTTAAGACTCTCAAGTCTCAATTGGCCACTGGCATGAAAAGTAGGTCATTGATTTACTATTTCAAAGTGAAAAAAATACCACAGTCATAAGTCAAATAAATGATTTTTCATTTCCATAAGTAAAATGTTTTTGCCTAGTAAACATCCTTTAAAGACACAAATTTTGTTGAGGAATTGCTATATACTGATTCTTTATAAAATACATTTGTTGCTATGTAGACAAGTTCTGTTGCTATGGATGAATTAACTTAAAAACATACTTTTTAAAAACCAGTTTAACAATGTCGATTCTGGGCAATAGCAATTCAACAATAAGAATCAGATAATCTTTTAAAAACTTAGATGAATATGTGCTATAAATAACTTTCAATGCTTCGTTGCTAAGGAAAATTTGCTGTTGCTAAGGAGATAGCTTATTGTAAAATAGTCTTTAGTATACAAGGAAGAATATTGAATATTTTATTAATTTAAAATTTGTATTTGCTACTCAATGACTACAATTTATACGATTTTTCTTCCAATGTTTTACAATTATCCCTTTTTAATTAATCAAACCATCCATTTCTGTTGCTTAGCAACAGATAGGAATTTTCAAATTTGCAAAACTTTTTATTTCAAATTCTTAGAGAAGCTTTCCTGTAGTTTTACATGAAATAGATGAAACAGTTGTATTAAGATGGTGAAATGAATAATAGTGACTTGATTTTTGCTAAAATCAAGCAAAATGCCGAATCAGCAAAAAATGGGAAACATGTATCTTTACCTGTGTCTATAGCAAATATATTAGAGAATGTAATTTCTTTTTATTATGTTGACAGAACACTTTAAAAATGTATCTTTCTTATTATACTAGATAAAAGAAAAAAATCACTTTATATACGTTTCGTATAAAGCCTTCAAAATGAGTGAAATTTCGTCAATCTACAAAGAAAAATTGGGCGGTTGCTAGAGAAATTTCTTTGTCCAGGTTTCCATAGTAACAATGACCCAAAATATTTTTCCTTCCACATATACGGCTTATAGCCCAAGAAAAACCTGTGTGTGAAAAATCATTAATTTCTGAATACCCTTTGTATTTGTATCACCTCCTGCCTGATTGTTACGTGGACCTATACTTAAATACATTATCTGGTAGATATTACGAAATACACGAATATAAAATTCGGGGGGGGGGGGGGGTCCTAAATACATGATATATGTTGTTTATAAATATATGAGCATTGTATGAACAGGAACAAAACATTGTAAAAATGTTAAATAAATCTGTTTGACTATTGATATCATCCTTTCACAGAAATAGTCGTGATACACTATAGTTTTCAAACCCAGTGAAAAGCAACATACCACAGAATATCCGCATGCGATGCCTCGTAAGTAATCACACTTCAGTCTTTAAAACTTATAACATTCTAGACAGCGAAAGTAAGTTCGATCTACCCTACCTATGCTGGATTCCCAAAATCATACAAATCCTTGCAAACAAAGATACATTGCTAGGTCCAGCAACTGCTCCACCAAGCCCCGCGACTTTACTCCTCTCAAAAATATTTAACTGCTGTAAAAGAGAAAGTTCAGACATACTATGCTACAGCATATTCTAGAAATGGCGTTAATCAAATGTGTATTTTAAAAAGTAAAAAAAAAATTAAACGGTTAAAAATAATTTTTCAAAAGTCAGTAACATCAAAACGTACGACTTTCCTTCACTTTATACGACCATTTCTCGCGACAACTAATGCTTTTCTGCGATTTTAAAATGTACTGACTACCTTTCTCGCTAGCCAGGTAAATATCTTACACTGCAAACTCCTTTGGCATAAGTTTTAAGTATAGCTTTGCATACTTTTCTATGCTGAATCGGCAAGAAACTTCGCCATTACTTAAAACAATGGTTAAATTCTATATCTGAGTCAATCGTACATGTATATCATACATTGATTACTTACCACGGATTATTTCCATGACTTCTAAAACCTATCACCTACCAGGCAGGCACGTAGGACGCCGGGGGGGGGGGTGGGGGGGGGGTCTGAGTATAGACTTATTCTACTGACAAATAAGTCGACGTTACAGTGAATTCAACGACCTCGTTGAAAGTCACCATCTTGTAAATTCTAAGGTCGTAATAATATTATAATGATCTTGTTTGCAAATATAACCTTAAATTGGATCGTATTTTGACTGGCACATTTCATAACAATTGTTAGGCCTACCTGATCAATGCTTAGGGCATTGTGGTGTGACCGGTCAACAGGGGATGCTTACTCCTCCTAGGCACCTGATCCCACCTCTGAAATTTCCAGGGATCCCTGTTTTATGCTCTATTCACAGATTTGTATTGTTTGTAGGTTTTCATAGATCGATTATCTTTACCTTTCGTGTACAACTGTAGTTAGCCTATTAATATTTGTAATGCAAACATATCATTTTACTATATGGAGTGAAAAGGCTTCAAATTTTTAAAAATATATATTGTTTTATGTTTGATAAAAGTTGTGATATTTATTTTCAAAATCTTGTTACGGGGGTCCAAAAGTTATGTCACATCTGCTTATAAAATCTTTAATAATGTTATCGACAAAATTTTTACATATTAATACCCCTATCAGTTCTGATTTTTGTTTTAAAATTTCATGCACTCATACACAAAATACTTTTTTAATAAAAAGATAAGCACAACGTTAGGATTGTCTATCGCAGCTAAGCTACAGGTGTAACGTAGAATATTGACTCGGGTTGAAAATTGATCCGGGGTTCATTTTTCGGTGTGTTCCCCGAACGTCTACTGGACTAAACCAACATCTAATTATCAGGTTTATTCCCCGAACGTCTACCGGCTAAAACAACTATTTAATTATCACACTCAATTAAGAGGCCCTCTAAGGGGTCCAGGTAGAGTTTACCTGTGTTACCTTGATTTAACAAAGTAGAATAAAATAATTTAATATTTACTGATAAAACTGTTTACTAAAGCACAGATTTATTGATTAAATACTTGCTTTAATTGAAGGCACTAAATAAATATTTTTTTCATATAGTATACATGTACATGTAATAAATATTATATTATGAATTATTTTCAAGCATAACTTTTTTTTAACCTAACACTTGGCACTTGAAGCATCACTTACACCACATTTTAACATGTTAAGCTTTGTTTAATCTATATTAAACATGGAGAATTTTTTTCACATCGCATTTGCAGGTCCATAGAACGAAAAAAAAGGGGGGGCATTTTTCTGAGCAAAGACTTTCCCTGTAGTATAGTTTGTTCCTCTAGGTCTAATATGTAAATTTTCATTTAGATGTTGCAACCTCTTACACTCTGTTGTTGTAAGGTCGAGCGCTGGTGAATATTCCAGCACTTGAAAAAAAAACCATATATACCTACCTCTTTGTTTGGAAGCAATATCTAAAGTTAGCACCGTTTTATTTACATCAAATTCAGACACGTTGTATCGTTTTTGAAAGAGGTGGGGGGGGGGGCAAAATTTTTTTGACAATTTACCTTTAAAAATATTGTCCAAACCCCAATTTCATTGGGGGGGGTTAAAATTCAAAATGATTTTTTTTTTCAAATAATCGTATCTTATTATTCTTATGACTTTAACCTTGGCCATAACTTTTGATCAATCAGTGCTGGGGCTTCCATACTTCACATGTGTATTCCTTGTGACAAGACCTTCCTTTGGATACCAACAATATTGGCCCATTGACCTTGAATTTGGTGTTTGGCCTACTTTAAAACAAACTATAACCTTGGCCATAGCATTTGAACATTTGGTTCTAGGCCTTTCATATTTCACGTACATGTGTATCACTTGTGACAGGACCTTCCTTTGGGTACCATTTGACCTTGACCTTGATGTTTTACTTACTTTTGAAAAATTTTAACCTTCGCCATAACTTTTCAATGGTTGTTGTTAGGGCTTTCATATTTCACAGGCATATTCCTCGAGACAAGACCTTTCTTTGGGTATCAACATTTATGATCTTTTGACCTGGAGGTTGACTGCATTTGAGAAACTTTAACCTTCGCCAAAAGCTGCCATACGGGGGCATGAGTGTTTCACAAACACATTTTGTTTCGAATATAAATCAAGATTTGGAATATAAATCGTAAGGTTACGAATATGAATAACAATTATTGAAGAATATTTATAAGGAAGGCGTTTATGCATAAAATTATCACGCAAACCAAGTGCTTGATCATCACCATAAAACAAAAAAATGTCTGACAGTTATTCCTCATATTTATATGCTCTTGATTCGTAAATTCACGTGCTCCAAGCCCCGCCTACTTCTCTCTCTCTCGCCCCGCACGTGATTTTTTGCCACGCCTATCGACGAACCAGTAGCCTTATGTAGAAATCAAGTATTTTTATTATTTGTAGTTTTATTTCGAAAAAAAAAATTTTAAATGTATAAATATTCAAATATAAATCACAAGACTATAAGAATATGCGTGAATCACAAGTTTTTGAATATGACTGACAAGTTCTTGAATACAAAGACGTTTTATCAAACAGAACTGATGTATTGAGAGAAAGGTTGTTGTTGTTTAAGTACTTAATTTCAACACAGCCATGAATTAATTACCCGTGTTGAGCTCATGGCGACGGGTAAGTTGCGGAACGTAGTGCTTCGGGACATTTCCGCAAATTTTGAAAAAAAAATCCTTTTTTTTTACTTTTCCTCTGAAAGTTTTGTTACGTTTCTAAAAATACATGTATATATATATATATATATATATATATATATATATATATATATATATATATATATATATATATATATATATATATATATAACTCATACCTTGTAGTTGATCACGCCCACATATTTATATGTATCGCGGCACGTGTCAACATTGCATGTTGACATATACATAATATATGTTGCATGTCAACATATCCATCTCGCATGTCAACTTAAATAAGTTCCAGGTCAACATAAATAAATTGCATATCAGCATAAATAAGTTGTATCTAGCATGCTGGAAGTCACATGTGTGCGATATTTGATAATTTTGAAAACTTTCTCAAATTCTTAATTGATTACATTTTTTTTTTTTTTTTTTTTGCATGTTGACTTAATTATGTTGCATGTTGACATAATTATCTTGCATATCATAATCTATAGAAAAATAACTTGCACACAGGGGGGGGGGGGGGGGGGAGAAACATGCCACCATTAGCTTTTTTTCTTAAATTACTTTGTTATCATCTTTGGTATTCGTAAGTTTATATATAATTTTTGTGGATTTCAATTTAGGGTATCCAGTCAACTCGAACCCATTCCCACTCGTACCCAAATCGAGTCGTACCCAAAGAGTCAACTCGTACCCAAAACTGAAGTCATAAAATAAATAATGAAAATATTTCACTTTGTGATATATTTTCATAAAGATATCTGATTTATTATTCCAATTTAGTTACACTACTTATATTTCATAAAATAATGACAATTAAATTTAAATTTGTTTGAAAAATTCAACTTGGCATAATATAGATATAGATAGGGCCTAATAGATTTATCAGGGCCCTTTCAGGCATCACAAACAACGAGCATGATTTATGCAATTACAAACAGCACAGACAAATTATGTGTATTCTAAATAATCTGTAGTACATGTCTTTGTATGTAGTATAACACTGTATATGTAAATAACAGTTTCGAGTACGAGTTGACTCTTTGGGTACGACTCGGTTCGCGTACGAGTCGGTTTGGGTACGAGTTGACTGTAAATCCAATTTAGGGAACTGATTGAAATTGAATTTTTCAATGCCATGTACTTTTGTTGTAAACAAAATATCGAAATACATCTCTCAATTTTTCATTGGGTTATAAAAAAAATCATGGGAAAACAATATTAATTTACAACCCCTTAATATTCAAACTGTGTTCTTTATGTCAAAGTTTGAGAGGACCCCTCGAAGAAACTCATATTCATCTTTTTATATGCTCCCCATGGAACCGGAACTTAAACATTGATCTCGTGATGCCACGTTTGAGCATGACGTCATATGCAAAATAATTCCACCCCTAACTGTGCATGCGCAATCACGAAGAAGGAAGCCATATTGAACGAAGGTGTACGACGAAGTAACAGTGACATATACATTTACAATACAGCTATTCTGAGGAAGAAGTGTGAAAGAAATAGCTAGATTCCTTAACATATTATGTCCACAATGAACCCCGAATAGTAAGTATTGCGCTGATATCATAAGAAGTATCTGTAAATGGACTACGTCATCATTCGTCATCGTTCTGTTGAAATCGACCTGTCACAACTTCAATGTGTGTTCTATCTCGTGACTGCATTTACCCCCTGACTACTTTATGAAACGAACATGTCTTCACGATTTAGTCGATGGAGATAAAATAAGTTAAGATTGGACGTCTTCTGGAATTATAACTAACAAAGTAGTGTACATCAACTGGCTGGCTGTAATGTCACAAGTGTTGAGTCAAAATCAACACGTGTAACTTGAAATCAACTGGTCAATATATCCTGTTGTAGTGGGCACTGTTTGTTTAAACAAAGTTCTTGAATTGTACATATTACATATTCTACTGTAATCTTATTGTTTTGAAATTGTATTAAAAAATACAATGAATAGAAAGTGGGTAAAAAGTTTATTTTGTGTAATTAAAATGTAAATGTTTATATTTCACCCCCTTCTGGCTTTAACTGGCAGTCTTTATCCAAAATCCCCTTGCCTTTGTTAAAAATTTAAATACTAAGTACATTATTTCATGATATTCAGATTAAATGCACAGAATGAGGGAGATGACTCCGTTATTTTCTATGATCAAAGCTCTGGAACAGTTGATATTTGTAATGTCAGGAAGCAGAAAATGTAACATTAATTTATAGCATAAACGATAAATCAAGATTTACAATGTACATGATGTCGGAATGTTAAATAAATGTAGTTAAAGGGTAAATCAAGAATAAGAAATGTACATACAGGTTCAACATAAACATTTTTAGGCTTTAGTCCAGCAGGACTAGTGCTTCTTTACATTTACTAGTCCGTGTGCGATTTTATGAGTCCGTCCAAAAAAGGAAAACCAATGTTCTCTAAGGATTTAAATAAATATTATAATGTACCTTTTATACTTTTTTGAAATTAACAAAGCATTTGTGTGAAATGTTTTATTCCACAGATTTGTTGCAATCTCATGATCAGGAAATACGATCATATTCCCAATCGCGTTATTTTTTCTCTATATACATCCAAAATGCCTGACATTTTTCTTTATGTGTCATACTAAATCATGATTGCATAAACATTTAACTTCATATCATGTCATAAAATTAAGCACTGAATTGACTTGGATTCACCTAGATAGAACGTTCTATCGTCAAAATGATATTGTCCTACGGACCCCGTTTAACGATAGAATTCGTTCTCTGTGTTGGCGATGTAGCAAAAAATTATAATAATAAATAAATAAACACAGGCGATAACTTGAACTCTGTGCATTTTCTATGAACAACCCAGAGAGTTTTGAATGTCAACATGGAGTGTAAATTTGAAGTGAGGAAAAAACATTTAGAAAATTATTTGAATTTTGTATTTATATGGATTATTTTTTTAGGTTAAAAGGCATATACAATCTCAAAAAGGTTTATGATTAATTTGGTACTTATTTTCAGTGCAACTCCTTTTGTATTCTTCAAAATCATTTCGGAGTGGATCCGCTTCGATTTGCTACATAGCAAGTATATGGGATGTTTTCTAACCATGGTGAGGGCTTGTCCCAAAGACATAGTTAGATTACTCTAACTAGGATTCACCTAACTACTCAGCAAGAAGCTAGAAAGCGAAAAAATAAATACGGGGTTTTCCAGTATAAGTTGTCGAGAATTGAACACCAGTAATTTAATCATTTTGATTTCCAGAAATTTTTATTGGTCCGTTCGGATTAATTGGCCACAAATTTTACTGGTCCGAATGATAGTGATGTACCGATTAATCGATTAAATTGATTATCTAATCGAAATCGACCCCGATTATAGATAATCGATTATAATTTTGATAATCGATTACTTATTATTAGTTAAAAGCAAATTATTCCTTTGATTTTTGATTCATTCTTCATTGAATTTAACTAGATCCTAAATAATAATAATCTAATAAATGAATTCAATGATACAAAATATATCAAAAATGTATTCTAGAAATCACTCAAGAATTTTTAACCTATTTATTCTTCATTCAAAACTGAACAAATTTAATATTTGAAATTGATCGATTATTAATCGATTATAGTGCATCCGATTATTCCGATAATCAATTATGAAAAAAATTCCAATTTCCAATCACTACTGAATGAAAATAAATTAGTCTGAGACTAATGGACTAACGTTAGTGTTAAATCCTGACATTTATCTTTGTTACTCGTGTTGCAAAAATAATGGTAATGGAAATGTACTGCATGTCACTTCAGATCAGTTGTTGAAAGACTACAGAATACATTTTAAATGTCATTTTGTTTCTGTTTCAGTGATTATTTATTTAAATTATTGTTGATTGGTGACTCTGGTGTGGGGAAGTCTTGTCTGCTCTTACGATTTGCAGTGAGTATCTTTGAAGTCTAAAATGTATATTACACTCAAAAAATATTTTTATAGTAAAATTGGAAATATAGCTGTATGACTAGATAAAGATTAGATCAAGTATCTCATTCTTTAATGTCCATACAAGTGCTTGTGCTAGTTTAACCACCTCACCTCTTATTCTTAAAATAGTAATCATGCTGGATTGCCATGCTATAATTTATTAAATCATAAAAAGGATACTTTATAAAATGAAGTAATAAACAAATTTGCTTGATACATATTGGCGATGCTATGAAGGAGAAAAACTTTGTAGAAGAAAATTTGTTATGGTCAAGTGTAACTCCTGTTAAAATATACATTGTTGTGTTTCAATATAAAGAGAATAATAGCAATATTATGAAGCTCCCTGTTGTCTTTTACAATATATTAAGCACACTGAGCACTTGTTAGGGCTGTTGTGTTATTTTTAAATTGGTTCAAGGAAATATGTTGAAGCATACATTTCAAAGGTTGTGAGAATTTGAATGAATAAATATTTTTTTTAATTTTAACAGGATGATACATACACAGAGAGTTATATAAGTACTATAGGAGTAGATTTTGTAAGTATTGCCAAAAATGATTTATTATTAAAACTGAAAAGTAAATAGAATTTTACAACCATCATGTTCTACCAATAAAATTATTATTCAGTATGTTTTGAAGATTGATTGTTGGGTTTGTTACTCAGGAACTTATGTCTGTTTTAATCCATTGACAAAATCAAATGTGCAATATGTTAACTTAAGTGTTATGTTTTTCAGAAAATTCGAACAATTGAATTAGATGGGAAGACAATAAAGTTACAAATAGTAAGTATAATAGAAAAAAATTCAGTAAATCTTGTGAATCATTGCTTGTTAATGTTAAAGGCGCATTTGTGGGATAATAATTACCTTCACTTTAATAATTAATTAAAGTACATATACATGTATTACCATTTTGAAATAAATTCATTGATATTGAAAGGTTAAAAAAAGAAAAAAGATTAAAAAAGAAATTTTCTAGTGTACTAGACAGTAGTGAAATGAGATGTTTTGTAGTGGGACACTGCCGGACAGGAACGATTCAGAACAATAACATCCAGTTACTACAGAGGTGCTCATGGTATAATCGTGGTCTACGATGTCACTGACCAGGTAAAATATACTTTGTATTTTAATATTTATAACAGTAACTTTATCAAGAAACATATCACTTCATGTTGACAGTCTGATTGTCACAGGGCTCAACATTAAACAGACTAAACCAGTCAGACTAGTACCTGAAAATCTTACTATTTCATCAGACCTGACCTAATATCCATGGATCATTGAATGACTCAATTAATTATTACTAAGTATTGACATGATTAAAAAAAACTAATCTAATAATGACACCATCAGTAAATTGATGGTTTTCTTTTTAGGTCACCTAAGACACTCAGGTGACCTATTGTGATCTGTCATCAGGTATCCGTTAACATCTGAACATTTTCAGCTTTCTCTCTGGAACTGCTAAACCAATTTCAACCATTTATGGTATATAGCATCTATTGGTAAAGGGGGCAAAACTTTGAATTTCAGGAACCCCCCCCCCCCCCAGTTCTTTAGGGGTGGGACCAAAACCATCAAAATAAATGCAATCTTCAAACATCTTCTTGACTCCTGATTTTTTTATTGTGTCCTTAATAATGATCAGTGTGTGTCTATGCCACAAGAAGTCTCCCTAGAATTTTAGACTTCTCCCTAAATTTCTCTGAGGGAGAAGTGAAGTCTCCATAAATTTTGGATCTAGGTTGGTCCCTGTCAATATGGCTTATCATGGCTTTAATGATCATTAGAAATTTTTTTTTAAAGATTTTCCTAATATATTCTTATTTAAAACTAGATTCTCATCCAAATTTTTTGAAAAATCAAGGCGGGTGGGTGGATTTTATTTTATACTTTTTATTTTTTCTATTGTGCAGATTTTTTGTTGACCTGATCAATCGGTGCAGATTTATCTATAATGCCCGAATAATAGTCACAGTAGAGGTCCATTTAAATATGCATATCTCTGAAGGGGAAGAAGGACCTTGAGCTGAAAAAATACCTGTCATTCAATTTTTTTCATATTTTGTATATTTCTTATTAAGTATGTCCCACATATCTTAAAGCAGTTATATCACTAGGTTTCTTACCTTATTTTAGAGATATTGATTGACAAATACTATGCCTTACAGTATCTAAATAGAATTTTAGTTTTCCATGTTTCCGGGCCCATTACTCTGTCCATAATGGGATTTTTTAAGCAAAAAATAAAATACATGCAAGTGGACATGTATCTTTTAACATTCGAAAAAGCAAGTTTTTTCTATCACACTGCATCTGGATAGCGAAAATTACGTACTTTTTAACACAACTTTAACAACAAAAAACGTAATTTACCAAAAATTCAATCATTCAATATTTTTAAATTTACGTTGAAATGTAAGTCCTTCAAATTATTGATTAACTGTAAAAATTTCGAATGGTTAAGCTGACCTCAATATTGCACAGGACATCGTTAAAGAGGACATAAGCATGACAAAAACGTGTCATGTTTACATTTCTCGAGTACGGGAAAAACCAACTATGACGTCACACGTAAGCTAAATAAGCGAAATAAGATATACCTACATAAGATTTCCGTCATCAGCCATGCAAAAAGAATTTTTGTGTTCCCCGTGTCTCAGAATATTTTATCATATACTGATTAAGACCTGTTTTCACAAAGTAATACAGCCCCTGTATTTACCGAGTATGATCTTGCTGTACTAACAAATCGTGTATGACGTCACCGACTTGTTGGACGCGCAGTTTAGGGAAACAGAGGAGTGGATCAATCTTTTTCATAATTTGTTAATGTTTACAAGAATTTTAAAACTTTTCATTTTTTTAATATAAGGTGGTTATTAAAGTTAAAAAAATGTCAAAAAATTATACAAGAACTGATGCTTTACACGTTTTGCACTTATATAAACGGAGACTATGACGTAGTTAAACAGAGTCATGTGACCATGTGTCCTTCATCCCCTTAATACACATCATCATAAATCTTTCACAACCAATGATCCTTGTTTAATACCAATGATCCTTGTTTAATACATATATATTACAGCAATTACCATCTTCATGTTCTTGCCAGCTGTCAAAATCATGCCAACATTCGCGGGATTTAAAACAAAAGTTGAATGATAGTTGAATACCGATCCCGATCAGAATCAAGACAAAATAAAACAGAAATTTAAAAAATCAAGGCTGGGGAAAAAAATAGGGGCGGGCGGGGATGAGAATCTAGGAATTCATTTATTATGGCCTAATGTATATACCTTAAATGCATTTCAATAATTCTTCTGTATTACTTCAACATACTAAGAATACTTATAAAAGAGACAAAAAGATAGATTTAAAAAAAATATTTAATTACTTGATATTTCCAATTACAAGGTATATTAATATCTAGCAGGAAAAAAAAATTACATATTGTCAATCTAAAATTTTCTAATTGATAGACTTTAAAGGTTTATCAAAGTAATTTCATTTCTTGCATAGTATGCACTCTTCACTGTTTAATAAATTCACACATCCCTCTCTCTTCTAATCTTTATATTTTCAGGGCCTTGGCAAAGTCATAGTTTTGGTATTTTCTTTGCAGAGTTCATTTTCAATAACAGATTCCTTTTTAAAAAAAATCAAGCAAACCAAAAAAAAAACAAAAAAAAAACAAAAAACAAAAAAACAAGATCTACTGCATGCCAATTGAGTGACGTCATGTTTATCATATATGTGCATATGTGTGATCTCTTAAGACAGTCAATAGCTCTACAATTTAACAGTAAAAATGTGTCTGTATTCACAGCATGAAATGATCATTTGACATTAAAAAGGTATAAAATCATCTCCAATGGTCATGAGTGATAACACCAGATTTATAAAATAGTGACAATATTACCATGTGTTCTTAATACTGTAGAAGCACAAATTTTTGTGGGAATAAGATTTTGTTGATTTGTCATCTGCAGGGTTTGAAATTAACAGTCGCCCACTCGCAATTTGCAACTAATGTTCCATGTGGGCGACTTAAAATTACGTTCAAGTTGCCCACATGGCGATAAGAAAATTTACGATAGTAAATATTTGTTTTTCAATTTTGTCCGAATATTTTGTATTTTTCTCTTGAAAAATTTCGTAATCAGTAAAGTGCTTTATAATTACCCGTAAGAAGTACTTATACATAAAGCGTCTAAGTGATTGTTCGGGCACAATGTGGCATCGACGAGTCAATGAGCCCAAGAAACCAAAAAGTACTGTTGTTATTTGTGAATGAAAACATGCTATGTGCTCTATATATGATATTGAATGATCATATCAATCTTCATAAACAGAAGAGTTCCACTTCAAATTTAGATAAGTCCTGCATAATGTTACAACGGATAGAAAAGAAACACAAAGCACATGATTAAAAAAAATGAAAAATGGGGTTGTTGTTTTTATATTCAATAGACAGTGTGATAATCTGTGGGCAAATAAATTTTGTGGGCCCCAGAATTGCAAGATTCAGTAGCCCACATGGCTATAAAGGATTACGAGTTAGTGTAAAACCCTGCATCTAAAAAAAATTTTTTGTGATCATTTAATTTTGTTGTCTCAAAAGTAACCTTATTCAATATATAGTCATAAAAATTTCGTGTGGGATTTAATTTCATGAATAATTGTTAACAATGAAATAAACGAAATTTAATTTCCAATGAATATTTCTGCTTTTACAGTAGATTTTTTGATTTTAAAAAGGGGGGATGAAAATGTAAGGCGGCTTAAACTTCTCTTTCGTGATAGTTTGGAGCTCAAAAGCGATTATTTCACCTCAGTCGCCCCATAGGTTGGTTCTTGTGCTGATATGCAAGCATCCTCAAATAGTTGAGATATGTTTGTTGTTCAGGTCAAGGTCCTAAAGAATAGGTTGAGACTACAGTAGGAGATAGATTTTTACACAGGATTCCAGAGGACACGATCTTTAAAAAGATTTGCATGATCACACTAAATCTTGTTTAAAAAAAGCAAAATATACTAAGATATGTAGAGCATTTTTTTTTTTAAATTATGACTCCAGAGGTTAGAGTTGAGGATAAATCAAAGATTCAAATTTTACATAATGCATGCAAAAAATCTCCAAAACAGCAGGACTATGTTGATAGTATCCCAGTGATTTGCTGATTAAACTTTGAATAAATCATAACTCTTTTAGGTCTAGATTTTGGTTGACAACACAGAGTCAGATTAATTATGAAATAAGAGAGGAAAATTTAAAAAAAAAAAAAAAAAAAAAAAAAAAAAAAAAAAAAAGCAGGACCAAAGTGACTCAGGTGAGCTTATTGTCCATGGGCCTCTTTTCAACCTTTACATTGGTAATGGATGTTCCATGTGTTACTCAAAATAGAAGGGAGTAAATTCTGAAGTAAAGTGTACAAAGGGACTGCACATGTATTTCAGATTGCTTAAAAGATTGTTCCCATGTTGCTCCTTTGTGTATGATTTAACGAAAGTGTTCAGAAAAAAATCTTGTCTTATTTAATAGTCTTTTTTTTTTTTTTTTTTTTTTTTTTTTTTTACAAATCCATGTGAATCTTTTCTCCTAGACCATAAGAATTTCAAACAGAACTGTTTTGGGTGGAGGGGGTTGCAGAAATATTAATATACATATTATTGTGTTGCAGGAGTCATTTAGCAATGTGAAGCAGTGGTTACAAGAAATTGACAGATATGCCAGTGAAAATGTCAATAAATTACTTGTGGGCAATAAATCAGACATGGAGACCAAAAAAGTGGTAGATTACACAACAGCAAAGGTAAGAAATAAGCAGCAAATGGAACAAGTGTATACAAAGAATTGTGGCCCTGCTCTGTCATTGTCTTAGTGGTTGTGATGCAATTAATTATGGCATATTGTAAATGTCTTGTCTATATGTCCTGTCTTGTGTGTCCATCATAAAAGATTTAAATTAAAACTGCATCAAACTGCAAGATCATGAGGTAAAATATCATAGGTCACGAGTAATGCTAATGTGAAATGAAAGCCCTGTCTCTTCTAGAGCAGAAGTAGGTCAAACTTCAAAGTCAAGGTCAGAGGGCCAAAAATCATAGTGCATTTGGAAAAGTCTTGTCAGAGGTAATTTACATGTAAAATATGAAAGCTCCATTTTTTTCTCATTCAGAAGTTATGACCAAGAAGTTTTTGTGACAGACAGGCAGACTGACAGACAGATGAGATTTAATATCCCCTTGCTTTCGTGAAAGCAAGGAACAAAAATAAACTACAGTATAATACTTCAAGATTATTATGTGTATATTATGTTGTAAGGAAGTCTCATGTATGAATATTAAAAGGAAGTATAGAGTGATTGTTATTGGTGTGAAGCATATTATTATAACAGGGGTATGTTTATTTTCATGTTGAAAGCCAAATTTAAAAAAAAAAAAAAAAAAAAAGATTGAAGTGTTGATTATTTGCTGATCCCTTACCCTCTGTTGATTTCTAGGAATATGCTGATCAGCTTGGAATTCCATTCCTGGAGACAAGTGCAAAGAATGCTACAAATGTGGAACAAGCATTTATGACGATGGCTGCAGAAATCAAGAACAGGATGGGACCTGTCATTTCAGCCTCACAGGACAACAAACCCAGTGTAAAAATTAACGCTAGCAACCCTGTCAAGCCTTCAGGAGGGTGTTGTTAATTGTAGTCATTGTATAAGACACACAATTTATATTTGGGGGTAAAACTCTTGTGTATCAGACAGTCCATTCAAAAGCGACGGAGTCTTGTTATACCAAAATATAGGAAATATCAGAATTAGAGACTCTAAAGTCAAGAATTTTAAGTTCTGTCTTCTGGCAGGATATGATGGTAATGGAGTCTTTCTTGTATTAATGGTATTCTTTTCTCTTTTTTTGTTAATGTGTGTCTATTTTCCCCTTTGCTTTTGATTAATGATTTATTAATACTTTATGGTTTTCTAGTTTATTTCAATTTTGATAACCTCATTGATGGGAGGAAAATGAAAGTGTAACATTTATTTCAAAAAAAAGTGTTAAATTTGTATTTATTTGAAAGCTAAAAATATTTATGCCTTTAATTATAAGTGTACAGTTTTCAATATTCCTTGTATATGTAAGATGTGAACACTTTTTAAAAGTGTTTCTCATGTCAGAAGTATTGAATCATAAGCTAAACAGTGTGAGCATTCCAATGTCATTTCCTCCCTTTCAGTCCTAGATAACTGTATGTTAATTAGGAAGGAAATGGGATTTTATCAAGTAAATCTGGGATGGTAGCCATATTCTGACATGAAAACAGTTTTTCTTTGTGAGAACATCTCATTTATTTATCCCATTTTATTGTCCTGATCTATTTATCAGAATGACTTGTTTGTTGAACATCTTTGATGAGAGAATGGATCTCTGTATGTTTTATTCTAGTACTGTAAACACGTCACTCACTAGAATCATTTTCTTTATATCAAACTACACTGAATAGCCAAAATACATATGTGAAATGCATCTTTTGAAGGAAAGATTTAAGGTTACATAATTTTCTTTCCATGGAAGTATTTATGGGGGGAAAACGATTTTCACAGCGATTAGGAGAACAGGTAAAAACTCTTATGACAAGTTACAAAATAAATCCAATTTTCAACAGTTGTTGCCAGCTTTCATATCATGATTCAGAGCCTATTCATGTGCATCTTTCTGATTTTTTTTTTTTTTTACTGTATGAAAGCATAAAGCATGTGTGAATGAGATATTTTTGTTTGTTTTAATCCAGATATTACAATTGTGACAGAGTTCAGTATGATTTCAATGTTAATTGGCCACTTTTGAGAAAATTGCTTTTGTGGAAACATATTTACTGAAGGTTGAAATGTGCTAAATGTACTTTCATTCAACATATGTAAAAGTGCATAATTTCAAAATGTACAAAGATTTAGAAGTAAATATTTTTAATATTATAATGAGCAGTTTGGGTTTGTTTTCAAGGAAGGTACTGCCATTCATGGTTGTGACAAGAATTCATAAGTTGATTTGGAAAAAGTTTGTTAATGATTGGACATAGCATAGAAAAATGGAAAGATAAAAAGCATTGTTAATGGATGGTCGTTCTTAGTAATACTTAAGGTTATATCAATGTTACATGTATATTAACTTGGGAGCAATGAACTTCTTGCCTCTTGGGAGCAAGCAGGCTTGTTATTTGATATGATTTATGTAACATTCACTATTCTTCAGTCAACAAATAAAATATGATAAATTTTTCATCCGATGTTTTCTTCTAAATGGGAGTACTTGGAATGAAATGTATATAAAGTTTGGAAAAATGATTAAAGCCATTCACAAAAATAGTCAGGTCTGAGAACCAAATATAATTGATTATAATTTGTCAGTAGTATCAATTTCTAAGAAAATTGCAAATCGTGTTTTGAATGCAGAGTTGGCAAGTTTTTGGTGAAATACTTCACTGATCTGTATCAAGGGTAACAACTGGCATATAGGCTAAATGCCCAGGTTGCCTGCATTCAATGTTGAAACCTACCACCCCAACCCCCATTGTGCAAACTTGTACAAAAAATTATTTCACATATTAATGAATATATAATTTTGTTCTACATAAGACTAAATTTGGCCCAATACTGTTCTCGAGAATTCTTTTTTTTTTTTTTTTTTTGGTTCAAAACTTTACACTTGTGGTCCTACCCTAAGGCCCAGGGATCATGAAATATTGAACAATTCAGAATCTACACTTTTGACATGATTTTTGTCTAGCTGTCCGTCCGCCTGTCACATCTTGTATCTTAAACAACTGTAAGAGGTATGAATTTGATATTTTGCATATACATGTATATTGCTTGGCACTACGGCTTTTGTGAAATACCATGATTACCGATGTTGTGACCCTTGAATTTGACCTACTTTTCAAAATAGTAGTGCCGATATACAACACATTATTGACATTTAAGACGCAAGTTCATGCTATTTAGCATTTACACTGTTTGTCATAAAACATTCTGAAAAATGCCAGCGTTGAAGACCACTTAACCCTATACTTTTGACCCACTTTGCAAAAAATGCTCCGGGCAGTTTAATATAACTTACATCTTTTTAATTTTTGAGAGACAGGATTTTGATAATTTGCCTTTATACATGATACTGTACTTTGAAACTGTATGGTATACAGTTACCACACAAACTGAAATTTGAATGCTATGAAAATACAGGTAAACTTCGTTATCTCGACATCGACGGGACCATCGGAAAATGTCGAGATATCCGAGGTGTCGAGATATCAGAGTTGAGACTTGACGTCCAAGATTTCATTGCATACAAAACAGACAAGCTTATTATATGTACATGACTTCAATATACACTGTAGCTCAACATATTTCAGAATTCCCTCTATTTTTATTAAAAATCTAAGAAGTTATCTTAAAAATCTTGTTTATAAAACGTGTTTTTTATCGAAATCTTTCTAAATTCACAAAGTCACAGCATTCGCGTGTAACTTGCCTTTTTGTCAGAAGAGGATACGAAATGCGCTCTATAAACTTCGAACCGCATAAAGTCGACATCCGATATACGGAAAAAATTAAATGCGTATTTTTTTCTTATTTAATTCCGGAAGAATGTACATTAAAATTAATTTTTTAAAGAGATTTGTGTATTTAAACTAACGTAGTGATGTTACAGATGCATGAATTAGGCCTGATTCTGTCAATCGTGTCCTTAATTGGATTGTTTCCTGTTGCATACATTTCAACTTCAAAAGATCATTAAAACATCTTTTAATTCCTTACTTTGAATTATTCCGTGTGTTTGTTATTCATTGTAATTTAGTTACATTTTTCAAATTTAAAAGTTATGTTAGGTTTCGATATAAATAACCGTCTGTACATTTACGCAGAATCGTGTAGATTTAGCGATGATATTACCCAAGCTGAACATTAAGCAATAAACTTCTCGAAGACGCCGAGGCTTGGGATTCACATACAAACACAGTCTATAGAATTAATTAGCAGCGTGCAGTCAAAACAAGGGTGTGAAAGGTGTGAAATTTTAAATTGACGACGTCGAGATACCCGGAGTCGTCCGTGCGTGACGAGCGACCCTATCTGACAAACAGTTAGGTTCAGTAGAGCAGAAAATTCATTATTGCCGATGTCGACATATACCAGGTAAATTTTGCTCTTGGGACTGGGAATATACGTCGAGATAACCCGGGTTGTCGACATAACCGAGGTCGACATATCAGAGTTTTTGCAAATCATTTATATAGTAAATACTGCCGGGACCGCGGAAGGACGTCGACATATCCCAGGTTGTCGACATATCCGATGTCGAGATACCGAAGTTTACCTGTACATCGAGATCAATATACCAAAAGGATCATTGTAGACTTACGGTAAAGACAGACTGAAATCTCATTAGGAGGGTAGTTGAATTAAACACGCATTAATGAAATAAAAAATAATTTCAGTTCCATTATTTATTTTAGCTTTGAGATTCGGGAATCAGGAATCGTATTTTTATTTGATTGTCAGATTTTATAGGATAATTGCTACTATATCAGTCTATATGTGACTTTTCAACTTCGTACTTGTTTCAAAGATGCTAAGAACAGCAGGGTCAAAGTTACTCGAGTGAATGTTGTGGCCCCTGGCCTCTTGTTGATATTGCATGGGAATTTGATTGATTGTATGTTACTTTACATCCCATTCTTGAATTTTTCACTCATATCACCATATACCGGTGAAGGGCTTAAAATTTAGACTTTTACTCGGCACTCGGGGCCATTGACCTGTGAGGGCTTTTTATCGTGCCAGCGCCTACTGTGACACAGGGACTCGTTTTTTAAGGTCCCATCTGAAAGACCTGCAACTTTCACTTCAAAGCCAGGCCCGTAGAACGCGGGGGGAGCCGAAGGGGACCCCACTTTTTTCTGAGTATTTTGCTATAGTAAATTTTCCTTTAGATGCTGGCCCCCTTACTTTTTGATGTTAAAAGGTCGAGCACTGGCAAATTCCAGGATATGGACAGTATTTTTTTTCTTTTTCTTTTTTTTTCCTTGTCAGATAATTTTGGGAAGTTGCAGCCCCCCCCCCCCCATCACCACTTTTGGTCAGTTTAGTTTGTTTGGTTGGTTTTTTTTTTTTTTTGGTCAGATTTCTTTTTTGGAAGTTGCCCCCCCCCCCTTAGCTTTTGAAACCGTTGCTACGGGCCTGCAAGCGCTTGGCTAAGGAACAGTTTCTACCTCTCTTTTATTGTCTGTCGTGGCCGGTACTTGAACCCACAACCTTCGGATTATGGAGCGAGGGATGGGAATTTGTACTGGAAACATGTTCAACTTTGTCAAGAGAAGTTTGGTTGATGGAGGCATGCATTCCCTGTAAAGGCTTCTTTAGATGTTGGAATTAAGAGCTATTACAGAAATATACTAGTATAGGTAAAAGCATATTTTTGCCCCCCCCCCCCCATAAAAGGCAAATTAACCTTAGAAATGCATGTAAACAATTGTATATATTGTATGAAAATTCTTCATTTACCAAACTTATTACGGTTTGGACGTAGATTATCGTCAATGCTTGTTTCTGTGACGTCACAAACTATCTGAATTTTCCGGGTTTTTTTTTTTTCAAGATAAAGGGCAAAATTTGTTCAATTTTGAGTATAAAATTTACTGAGCGCAAGCTCGCTCCAGAACAATATTCACACATTTGATTGATATAATTCTACACATTATATCAAAAGATAGAGCTGGGGCAGACCTGCGCTCTATGACTTTTAATCAAAATATCGACGTAAAATAGTTTTTTTTTTCCTCTCAAAATCCTTGAAAATTTGAATTTACGTCATCTTTTTTATGTCATATCTAACATATGACGCTATGGTTGATGAAAATCGATAATGCTCTCAAGTCTGCATATACCCCTGTGGTTTAGAACATAACTATAGATTTCTTCCATCAAAGTTTGAATTCAGGGGCAGATATTGGTAACAAATATAGTCCTTTACTAAAATTTACAGTGGAAAATTTAAAATTTCTAATATTTTAGCTAAAGAACTTATAGAGTATCTACTTTCACATACAATGTATATACTGTGATTGAATAACATTTTAAAATTACATGTTTCATCAGGCCCAAACTACATTTAGACAACTGACCAGTCAGCAAGGGCCCCTGAGGGGTAGAAATATAAGGGCGCAGCTTACGGAATGAGAATTTTATTTGATTACAAAAAATTAAAAATATATGAAGAAGAATATGCAAAAGCAGCTGTATTTATAGAATTTCAAGATAATTCCTAAATATCCAACAACCTGTAAATAGTTTTTGTGTATTTACATAAAGCAATAAAAAACATCATATCTTATAATAACTCAATTAAATGTATATTTAAACAAGAATGAAGCATGTGTTTTATAAAATGCCAGCCTTCAGTGAATGCAAATATCACCCAGGCTTGACCTTAACTTCAAAACAAACACCAGTTGCAGACAAAGGTGTTAATTAATCTTGAAGTGACAAAGATAAGCCTCTAAATTTTCTTCAGCAGGCACGATATTTAATCCAGGGGATTTATTGTACTGCTCTCTCATCCTTTTCTTCTAAGTTTACAATAAGAACTTTTTCAGCAATGATAAAATGAAGTTATTATCTGATTACCTGTTTAACTTAATGGTATTCTTGAATTTACATAAGGCAGCAAAAAATAAATGAATAAATAAATAAAATAATAATATTTCAACAAAAGATATCTTTAGTTATATCTTGTTTTCAGAATTCAATAAAATCATAACTCATTGTGTATGTTAACCAAAATAAGGTGTGAACATTATTTAAATCCACATTTCAGGGAATGTAAACATCCTTCAGAATTGACCTTAACTTCAAAACAAACTTCATTTGCAGACAGAGGTGTTAATTTATCTCAATGTGACAGATAAGGATAATGTTTTGGATTTTCTTCAAGAGGAAATTCAATTAATCCCAAGGACTCATTGCAGCTTTCATAGTTTACAATAGGAACATTCTCAGTAGTTATCTCTCTTTCCCCATTCATTCTTATATGAAGTTATGAAGTAATCTACCCCACCACCCCAGCTCCAAACCAGATGACATATAGAACCAAACTTAGCATCAAAATATGTCTTACTGCCTATTCAACCAACATACCAAATCTGAACTTATCGGTAATTGGTCAACCATAAAAAAAGATTTTAGGAAAAAGCAAAAAATTTATGGACAGAAGAATGACAGACAGACAGTGATTACTATAGGCATCCGCAAATCCTTGCGGGGCCCTAATGAAATTGAAAAGTTATACTAGAGTTTCTGTATACTATAGTAATTTCTAATGCATTTACACTGGATACTGCATGAAAAGTTTTGATTTCTTATCATGAACATTATTATAAAATGTGTCTCTCATTGTAATTATTTGATAAATAATATGCAGAATTTTGTCTAAAAGGATGAATCGTTTAAACGTCCAAATCTGGCCCCCCGATAATTTACAAAAAAGTAAATTAAAGATTTTCTACATATTTTTGCCTCAATGTTTCCATCAAACATTGTAGTTTATTAATTTCAATTTCAGTTTTTACTTCCTTGCACTATAATTAGGTATTTATCTGGTTAATATAGCAGGGGTACGTTGTTTATATCGATTTCTCATAGACGTTAGGCCACACCCCCATTTTGTAAGCCCATTTTTTATATGAGCGCATGGATGTTTCAAGTTGTCGTAAAATACGGTCAATGTAAAGAGTTATACTAGTCATTTACATTCATGAAAGAAATTGAAACAGTCTTGCGTTCATTTGTTATTTCCAAAAAGGTGCAAAATCACGGGTTCTTGTCTCCATAGTAAAGGCACCTTGTTTACAAATTTCAACCCGTCTTTGATCTCATGAATAACAAAGCACTGAACACGTAACTCAAACCTATTCACTTTCACGCTTTGAGCACACCTGGTATGCGACATCGTCATGATCGTGTATAGTGTCTGCGAACTATCGATGGTCAAATCATTTTCAAATGGGTAATTAAAACTCTGGGAGAAAACTTTTTCATGATTAAGATGTGTTAAGATTTTTGATTTACTTGTTATTAAACGCTATTTCAGTCGATTTTGTTTGGTTTATTTTTCGGTATATATCAATTTATATTGAAGGCCTGTAGCATATAGCTTGCACTTACTGCTTGTGTCTCATAAATGCAGAATTTTAAAATTTAAATTACTGTGGGTGTATATTATACATTTGCCTTTGTTCCTAAATATACATCAGTGCTACGTTCATTGACTCTTGGAAGATATAAAAGATTTTTTTCAGTTAAAGCTGTCATTAATTTTAGAGACCGTTATTTCCAATTCATCATATCTTTAGAAAAATAAACTGTTTGTTACGAGTGCACAAATGCATACTTCTAATTGAAGAAAAAAATGAAGTACGGAGCGCTAAAAAGACCTGTGTATCGAATGAAAAGTCACTGAATGAAATCATTTGCACAAAATGCACCCCTAATTTAAATAGAAGGAAGCTACGGGTTTCTTCTGACGACACTGCAAATTCTATAACTTTATACATCGACACAAAATCTCACAAACATTTCCTTTTTTTCAGATCATGTAAAAAAGTCCATGTTTGCAGGTATTTTTAAAGCATAATGTTTAAAAGCAAGAAAATGCACTTGTATGACCTTTTCGCATGTCCGATCAACTTATAATTAAAGATTTAATATCTAAATTTTAGATATTAGTTAAAAAAATCAGTAGAATGGAAAAAGGCGTTAAAAATACCTTGGAGTGATTTATTATTAGTCCCCTACCGGTGAAACCGGAGGGGACTATAGGTTTCCTGTCCGTCCGTCTGTCCGTCTGTCTGTCCCTCTGTCTGTCTGTCAGTCTGTCCCACTTGGTTTTCCGCACTTTTTTCCTAAACGCTTGCAGATATTGAGCTAATTTTTGGTATGTGAGTGTATCTTGATGAGTTTCAGATCAAATTTGCATTTCGTTCCGCTTCATTGATTTCTGACGGAATTACGACCTCTTCAATTTTTAAGGGTTTTCCGCAATTTTCTTCTAAACGATTGCAGATATTGAGCTGATTTTTGGTATGTGACATTACCTTGGTGAGTTATAGAATAAGTTTGCATTTCCTTCTGCTTCATTGATTTTTGACGAAATTATGGCATTTTCAATTTTTATGGGAACCAGATTACACTTGCCGGTAGGGGACTAGTATTGCTAATGCAATACTCTCAGAATGCTTGTTTATCTTACTACTTGTACAGGGAGAGAGTCTGTTAAAATAAAAAAAAAGTACAGGAGTGGATTTCGAAATATTACGTATTTCTTGTACCACTCGGATTTTGCAAAATTATATATATATATGAAATAAATTCTAATACTGTAATAAGCTTAAATGGATTTATTATCTCTTTTAAAAAGGTTTCTTTAAAGTATGAAAAATAGTGCACCCTTCGTTATACGTTCTGTTTACAAATTCCATTGTGTATTTAATGTATAAATAATTTGACGAATTTCTAGTAAATCATTTCAAATACAACTCGTAAGTTAAGGAGAAAAAAAATCAAAGCCTGCCAAATTAAAAATGTATGCTTATATTTTGTCGGTTCTCTAGCACGAAAAAAGAGGGTTTTTAGGTGTCAGTTAATCATAAAACTTAGTACACCTCGAACACACGCTAATGTATTCATACTAATCGCACGCTTGATAGACGCTTCGCCTTCTCATTCAAATAATACAATGACCTACATAGCTGTAATGGCAAAACCGGGATTTTACAGTGAAGTACACGATTTTATTTAATCGATATAATGTATATACTGAAAGTCTCTTTCCCAAAAATCTTTTACGAGTATCTAAACAGATTATGCTTGAAGACTTTAGCTATAATATAACAATTTTCAGATTTGAAAAGGTATAATTCTGCATTAAAAAAGGGGCGAGAAGCAATGTTATGAAGATTCATTCTTTTTGGAACACAAATCTGAGACAAAAAAGAGATCTGAAAATTTCAGACTACTGTTAATGTAAATCAATTCTTATTTGAGAAAACTTTATATTTGTGTAATTACAGGCACAAGAGACAGTCTGTTCAGGAAAATTTCATTCTGGCACATATTTGATTCTTAAATATTGTACTCGTATAACAATAACTGAAATTTGTGAAAATTTTGTCTTGCTTATATACAAAATATCTTTCTTGCAAAAATAAGGTGTTACAGAAATTTGGTGATCAGTACTTTTCATTTAATAACTTGCTGAATATTCATTATCTGTAATTCTCTGACATGTTATAAAAACTGGTCACAGATAAAAATAATCTCATAATTTATTATAAGGAAAATTAAATAGTTATAAAGAAAATAAATCACAATAAACCACCAAGCTTCTTTCTTTATGCTCTTTCGTCATGTTTTGGGTGCCCCAAATGCATCTGGCATTCTTTCTATAGAGTATCTGAAAATATTTGACATTTGTTGCAGAATTGTTTAAATGATGTACATCTGTTTTCAAACAGTTTACATCATTTACTACTTCTAAAAAAACTTTTACCATAGTTTAACAAAGTTATAGCAGCAATACTGTAAATTTAAATGTGAAAATTATTGTTAAATATTCTTTAAATTAATTTGATATTTCAATGAAAACTTCCCTTTAATCAATCTTTTTATATTATAGCTAGATATCATTGAGATGGTGACCATATCAAAGGACTTTAAGAAACTTAAAGTACTGCTTTGATCATTTTTAATTCCATTAGTTCATACTGGAATTCTGGTATTAAAAGGAGTACATTTATTAAGAATGCTTACAGCATTTGTAGATTTTAATATGGACTTCTTTATTATTCCAGAACTAATACATGTATTTTTTTATTTGGTGACTAATGATGGTAAACATTAAAATCTAAAGTATAATGCCATTTACCTTCGTTGTTGTAAGTACATGATAGGTACCCCTGGAATCTTACGTATTCTTCTTCTCAAGTCCTTATCACATGTGGCAACAATATAACACTTATGCTGAAATAGTTGTGTGAATGTTCTAAGCATTTGTAACAATTCTTTCTTTGGGGGTTCTAATAACCACTGACTAAATATTCCTTTCACAAACTCATCCCACCCATTGAATCCTTGAATATAAAAAGGGAAACCCTGTCTAAAAAAGTTAAATGGAAACCCTGTCTAAAAAAGTTAAATGAAAACTGAGAGTTGAAAAATTCAGAATTTAAAAATATGGCCAATGTAATTCTTTATTATACATAATACAATTAATTATTAAATAGTATACAGTAGATTCCTAAATATACACTAGGAATTTATTATCGCATAATTTCTAGCTGCAATAATGTAGCCCTCTCCGATTTCTTTTAATCTGATATTTTCAGGAGAGGTCTCTCCCCCCCCCCCCCCCAAAAAAAAAAAAAAATTGGAGAGGGCTACATTATTGCAGCTAAGCATCACTTGTGAAATCAAGTCGCTTACACTTTTATGTTGGTGAAGTACACATGAAATCTCTTTATCAACAGTCCATTCGCAAATTCATCTTTTTGCAATTTCATGATGTCTACAAGTCATTTTGCAATATATCAAGTACTCATGTAAATTGAGGATTCTACAGCATATACAGACTTATATACATGTATGTACTGTAAATCTTAAAATATTTACGTTGATTTGTTTTTGCAACTTTGGGTCTAAATGCTATACACTGTGTATTATCAACTTTTTTGTTAATTCACCTCTGTGCTAAAAATTAAAAAAAAAAAATCAAAAAATATAATACTTCGATAAAATTATAACCAATTTTCATTTAGAAATTATTGAACTTATGAAAAAAATATCACAGGTCTCAGTGACCTTAAGGTAGGGTGTGAGACACCTTCCCAAAGATGAATTTACTGACCAAGTTCGATGATCCTAAGCCAAACAATTTTCGAATTATGAGTCTGACAGGGTTTTGCCATATGGCCATATAATCTTAATTAAAGGTTTAGTGGCAACAGACTGTCTACCAAAGGTGCACCAGCTGACAAAGTTTAATGATTCGCCACCTTTTTAAATCTAAAACAAAATAACTAAGTCCCAAAAAAAAGAAAATACACAGAAAAAAAACTGTTAAATGAAGAAAAAATGTCCAATCAAGATGAAAATACCAGGTGCTCATCTTTATATGGTAAATAAGGAGTGTTAAAATTTTTAGACAAATCCATGCACTAGTTTCTAGGAACTGTCTAGATACAGTCATTTCTACAGACAGATGGACATGCCGATTCCAATATAAACCTCTACTAGTAAACTTCCTTGGGGGGAGGGGGGTATAATAAAAAAAAATCTCTGTCATAAGAAGAAAAACCCATACAAACAAACATAATTAACATTTAGTTTTCTTATTTTTGAGAAAAATGTTGTGAATGCTTTGCATGTGCAAAATTCTTAAAAATTCATTTACGATAAAACTTTCCCAATTCGTGAAAATTACTAGATGACCCAAAACACATGACTTAATTAACAAGGTTATTTTTTTTTTACCATCCTTGAAAACTAGCCTTAAAACTTTTACTGTAATGAATGCTATTTTAAAGGGTGTTGCACAGACAAAACAGTTAAACAAATTTACATCAAGCACAATTCACTTTTCCAGGAAAGTGATTTTCATTCCATTTACTTTTAAAACATTTCATGAACTTATCGGATATATGTTTACAATATAATTCAAAAGTGTTGTTTGTTCACAATAATTCAAAAGTGTTCATCTCTGCACTTCACTATATAGGTGCATTTTAATGTGAAGCTATTTTTCAATATCTTTTCTCTTCTTTCTGAAGAAAAATGAAATCTGAAAGTAGTGTATTGTTACAATGATTTTGTTTATTAAAATAAAATTGTTTAACCTGTGTGATTCTCTGGACAATACAGTCATCAGCATAAGTTCCTTTATGTAAACATGGCAACCTTTTAAACCTTGGATCTCTTGCTATCCTACAGGATTAAAAAAAAAATACATCAATGGATTTTTTTTTCACAGCTGTAAACAAATATATACAAAAATTTAATTGGAAACTTCTCACTATGGCTAAAAGGATAACTGCACTTAACACCGAGTTTTGGGTCTTTTTCGGTCATTTCTGTTGTTAAATACCTTAATTTAATTTCACTTTTGTATATTTACTAAAGAATTCTGTCAATTTGGCACCAAATTTAAATGTTAAAATGATTTTAAACTGTGATACAATAAAATAATTCTATGTTTTTGTCCTTACATCTTTCCAAATATAGAGATTTTACACTTATCTGCCCTTGATTGAACATTAGGCATGCATGAGAGGTGCATGGAGCTAAAATTGTAAGAATGGGTCTAAAATTAGACTAGATAAATAACAATGACATGTATTAAAAAAATACTAGATCACTCTTTCCCATCTCCCTCTTTATTCTGTATGGCACAAGTACACTATTTACAAAGGTTTCCAAATGAAATTAACAGTATGAGCACGTCCATGTAAGTAAAGGATATTTAAATCAATGACCGACAATTTAACATGTTCGAGCACAGTGTCCTAATTAGCACAAAAAATGCTACCTTACAAGTCACGTGACGGAATTTAGTATTCACAGAGTTACCTGAGGTAAGAAATCACGTGGTGAATTATAATATTCAACATGTCAGAGCCCTTGGTTACAACAGCGAGAGCAAATATAAGTAGTTATTTTGCTTTTTAACCATGAGCGCATGTTTGTCTATTAATCTCCATTTGACACAACATTAGTAATGCAAATATACAACTACTGTTAAAAGGAAAACAATTGACAAACAAGCCCAACTATGTATAAAGTCAGTAAAAAAGTGGGCGTCCTCATTATCGTATGGATATTCAATAAATTGTGATGACCCCCACCTTTGAAAACAGATTCGTACTTTGTAAATACATACTTTTATTTAATGTAATTATGTTAATTTGTACATTAGATGTTGACCATTCATGCAATTAAAAGAAAAGTGCTTGTTTTGAAAGTTTATTTTGTCACAAATTTTGCATGTCCTTAAGTGCAGTCATCCTTGAACAAAAAAAAGAAGAAGCAGTGAACTACCTTAGTGCTACTCGATACTTGGAGCCCAACTTTTCCAATTCTCCCATGACACAGTCAGTTATATAGGGTATACCTGAAAGATTTTGTCATTGATTGCTAATACGTGTACTGGTATAATTCATTATTCATTCAACAGGCATCTGAGATTTAAATTTCTCTTCATGAATAAAAAAAAAATAATCATATTATTATATAGTCTATTTATAGTCCCTATATAAATCATATACATACAAGAAGAGGAATGTTTAAAACGTCAGATGCTTGTGCTCATTTTTATGTTGAAAAACTTTACAATCCTAAAATAGATCATGGAACCATTACTTTTGCAATTGCTTTTATAGACGTGTAAAAACATCATTATCTGTTTTCCATTAAGTGCATAGAAAAGCCTGTTAAATGTATAATTAGGAAGTCAGTTGCATAAAAGTCTGTGCATAAGGAATGCACATGTACCAGTGACATGAAATTCAATGTCCCTATAAGAAACATTCTTAATTTAGTTTCACTTCATCTTCATTTAGAATACGTAAAAGAAGTACATTTTCCAATATTTATATTATAATATAGATTAAAGTGTTTGTTGAAAGGGTACATGTATATTTAGTTTACAAATATTAGACAGGTGCAGGTCAAAATTCTTAATGATCTTTTTTTTTATTGATATTCAAATTTCTGTATTTCTTTAAGTGTTTTAAAAAACCTTGGTAACATGGAATTAAAATTCCCTGCCCAAAACAGTTTCCTCGAGGCAATTTTACAATAAGCAATCATTTTATTTCATTGTTAAGACATATCCTGCATTTGGGTTGGGATCCACTTACATTTAGCATAGAGACAATCCATCATTGACTGTATGATTTCCAGTTTATTTTTGATAGAGAAGTTAATGAAGTTTGTGTCCACAATGATATGGTATGGAGGTCCCAGCTGTGTGTTGTATTTGAAGAACATGGCTGAAGATGCCTGAGGCCTGGAAAAAAAACACAATAAAAGTTTTAACCACAATGTTTTTAGAGAAGACCAATCATATCTTATGTGAACTTGAAACAAATAAATTACAGTATGAATGTAATATATCTAATTATGATCTATTTAATGAGCCATGATTTTTTTTTCAAGTATTGAATTCACTTATCAAAATCAATGTTTATGCTCTAAAAGTGCAATAAATATAAAAATTGTAACATATTCCAATTAGTTTTTTGTGTAATTATCAATGTTGTACAAAAAAAACTTTTGGATTCTTTATCTCCCTCTTCTTAACTATGAAATTAAGTTTTTCATCCCATACCAATCTCTTTATCTCGTCCACTTTTAAAATGTACTGATAATTTTCTTAATACTTACAGATTTCTCTCTGTAATATTCTGTGGATTTGCCTTTTTGGATTTCCTTTTCTTTTTCTGCCGTTCTTCATATTTTCTGTATAGAAGTTGTAAGACAGTTAAGTGAGGGTTTCATGGCCATCGTGCACTTAGATTGTGATAATGAATTTTCTATAAAGGCTATTAATCCAGAAATGGGCCTGGGTTGGTGCAGTCAGGGGCAAAAATTCAGGCAGGTTCATCCACAGGTTAACATATATAATAACCTGGTTAGAAGACCACCTATACTGAGTTTGACTAAAAATAAAAGTTGCATTTTCTCTCTTCCTGTTACAGGAAAATACATCAACAATTAAAGTAACATCAACTTAAAATGTACTTACATGCGTGAATCTTTCAAGTTTATCATCCGTTTCATTGCTGCATATGTCTTGGCAGCTTTATTTTTGCCTTTTCCCTAGAATGCATAAAATACACAATTTGAAAGAAATCAATTATAATAATTAACTGCCAACTCAATTTTATATCATTTTTGGGAGCATTTGTTTTCTTAGATACATACAGATGTATATATATGTAAAATGATGTTCTATATATGAACAAAATCTAAAATGAGATAAGTTATTGACAAATAAGTTGATGATACAAGGATATTAAGAGTCTTGTTTACAGTCAACATTTTGCAAATTCTCTAGTCAATACAAAGACCTTGTTAGTAGGCCTGAGTATTGCAAGTTACCTTATGATATGATACATATCACAATATGGTCATGCAATACAACATGTATCATGAAACAGTTGTCAACAATTGAAATATCTTAACATATTACTCTTTGCTAACCTCCACAGTTATACAAAATATAAAAAGAATATCTTGATACCCCTGACTAAAGTTAATAATAGGTGGATTTATAGTCTTGACATTGTATTTTTTCTTTGCTACCTTTTCTTCAGCCATTTAAAAACATTAAAATTTGTTAGGTTTTATGTAGAAGTTTCAAACAAAACAATGAAAATTATCTTGTACTGTATCACGATACATACATGGCGATATGATACACTTATCGTGAGCCCTTGCGATCAATACAGTCAATGTATTGCTGTATTGTTACACCTCTACTTGTTAGCAAATACAATTTAATTTATTGTTAAGTTGAATGTTGTCTGATGTTTTCATATACGTTGTTAAGCCATTATTTTCACACTGAACTGTCAACAGATTTTTCTGTTTAACTGATCATAAGGAGCGTTGGGTAAGACCAGTTGACAGGGGATGCTTATTCCTCCATCTCTGGTGTTTTTAGAGGTTAGTGTTTGTACTGCTGCCAATTGTATTGTTCCAGTGAACTTTTGAGCTTGCCTGATTACTGTTTGATATCTTCATATTTTATGTATCAGTATATCAGCTGTATATTGTGAATATCAATTTCAGTGATATTCTTTATTACTCTAATTGAAATGATGAATTATAACACAAAAGTACAATGTCCAACACTCTTTTTCTCATGTAATTAAGTAATGATATGCTACAAAACATGATATGAGGTTAATAAAATTGAAAATACACTTGAATATAAAATTTTAATGTGCCCCAATTGGTAAATCGCATGATCTGTACTGAAGTTCGATATTACAATAGACAAAAGCTTTGACTACAACACTTTACACTCATGCGTAATGATATGTACTTACCATTTTAGCAATCGTGAGACGGTGAGTCCATCCAACGTGACAAAACCGGAAGTTGTTTAAGATTGAGGTCATGCTAATATCAGTCTTACAGAGGAAATTAGAATAAGGTGTCCCAAATGCATGGAATAATAATAATAATCAATTTATTGAATTAAAGACTATGAAAATGTTGAATAATGGGAATTTAAGTAAAATATATATACATATATGTAAACATCATATTAAAAGGTTTTTTTTAAATTTAATTAAATTTTATCCCGATCCCGCATTATATTTCTATTTCCTGTCGAATACAAATTAAAATTTGAACATTTTTTTAAATTATTAAATTATTTCCAAGGAAAAAACTCAAGAATTTTTTTTGTATTTTTTTTTATTTCAAAGTAATACAAAGTATAAACGTTTAATTACAGAATTGAAAATTAAACACAACAGGTACTCCTAAATTGATATCTAGTGTACATGAATTTATTAATCAAAATAAATTTATAATTTCATTGTTATTGAAATCAAAACATAAAGGATTGAAATTTATTATTAAAATGAAACAGAAAAATATAATATATATACAAAATATAAAATCATAATAATCATGATCAATGATCTCCAGGCAAATTGTTACCGCCGTCTGATCAGTTGTGTCATTCGCAGTTGATGTATAAAACAAAATTTACTTTTCTAACATTTTTTTCATTTTTAATTATTACTTTTTGGACTGTATTTAATATCCGGAAATACATCCAGAGTTGTCGTTCCTGCGACACTCCTGTAAACGCTTGTTGTACAAAATTTGTAAATTATGAAAAATTGTATTTATAATCGATTTTAATTATATATTTCTTATCGGAAAGCAGGATTTATTTTAATTTTTTAGTCCTTAAAGGGATTTTTAAATTAAGTTTTTTACTCCGCAAAATAGTTCCCTAAAATCGTTTTGTGGGATGATAGATTTAAGCAGCATAATAATTTAGTGCCTGATTACTTAAATGGACATACTTCCAGATATGCGCTGTAACACATCCATTTACTCTACAAGAAATTCTCAAAATTATGATATTCCAAAATGTCGATTACATACTTTTAAGTCTATGTGTATTCCTACTGAAGTTAACGAATGGAACAAAATTCCACTTGAAATTAGAAATGTACAGTCAATGTCAAATTTCAAATCTAAAATTAGTACTAAGAAATCTGCTCCGCCATCATACTTTGAATACGGTAACAGACGACTAAATGTCCTTCAAACCAGACTACGGCATAACTGTGTATTGAATAACGACCTTTACAGATGCAATTTAATATCAAGTCCTTTATTTGAAAACACATCTTTGTTAAACTCTCTCTCGTAAGTAATTAAGTAAATTACTAGATTTATTTCTTAATACAATGTAAACACAATAAAATTTAATATTTATTCAATAATTAAACATATACATTTAACTGAATTTGACTTTTTCATCAACTTACGCTAATGGTAGGGACTTATCTTCCCTAGCCAAAGGTTTCTGATCCGTTACTCGATCTCCTCACAACCCCAAGTAGTGGATCAAAAACTCTTGGCTAACAAGATATCAAGGCTATTGTAATATGTATGTTTTAAGCACATATTTAAAGAAGTTTTCCTCTAACGAGAGAGAGAGAGAGAGAGACCATTGCATGTGGTGAAGGATACCATATCTTTCGTTTATGAAACTCTCCAATTAATATCTTAAAAATTTAAATCGAATTGTTAAGTATCAATAATTTGAAGAGTCTTTTGTCTACGGAATATACATTAAATATAGAAGATGAAGACAGAATAAATATGACGTAGTAATTTCCTCGCTGCCTTATCTTTGTAACAGCTAGATACACAGAAAATGACACCGAAAGGCCTTCCAGAAGCTTTAAAATTGTCTTGTTCAAATCAGACGACACGTTTATTGCTAACCCTAGACGCAAACGTTAAAGTGTTAAAAATCACTGTTCCTCATTTAGAATAATATTGCTTGTCACTCTAATATATTTATTGTATGTACTTGTATCTTTATTTGCTTTATAAAGGGTATTGAAAGTGTGACCTTGTGGTCATTTTACCTACGTTGAATTTTTTCATTGACAAATCTTTTTTTCCAAATATCATTATTTTAAACTCAACTCCTCTTAACTTTTTGAAATTCCTGGCTGATTTGTCTACATCCATTAAAAATGTTCATTGAACTTTTTCAAAGAAACTCTTCTTTAATAAATTTAAAAAAAAAAAAAAGATCTTATTTTACAATATATATTGTTATATTTCAATAGCAAACGCATCACAAACAATGCTGTGTTAACAAATATATTGCTTAAAATTACGCAAATTAACTTTTTTTAAAATTCCAGATACATGTAAATGTAAATCCTAATGAACATAAGGACAAAGAATTTTCATGCAGTTAATTCACAAACGACGTTAAAACAGCATGCCCAGGAAGTTACAAAAATACGTCTTTAACGTTCAAGAAATTTTTATGACTATTTTTTTTTTATTTAATTTTTGAGCGTTCAGATTATTTTTAATTGCAATTTCCGGTGATATAACATCCACGAAGTAAAAGTTCATCTTTCAGAAATATATTGTTCATAAAGTTCGTGGACAATCATCTTCCAAAAGATGATTAGGCTACAGCGTAAAATGTAAGAGAATTTCGGGAACCTGTTTCTGTAGAAAAACGTCATTTTGACCCCCATTTGGACCTTAGGGTAAAATTAAAAATTTGAAAACTAATTGCACATCTACAGGACACCACCTATCATATTCCAAAAGATTAAATGGTTACTGCTTAAAATAAAAGAGGAGATTGAGGAGGAAGAAAGTGTGGAAGACGGACGGATAGACAGAGGGACGGACAGACAGACGGACGCACCTGGATAACAACAATATACCCGAACTTTCTTCAGAAAGTGCGGGTATAATGAAAACAGGTTTTATTCGTACCAAATCGCGGTAGTCCAGTAAAATTGACCTATTCATATGCAAGGGGTGGTCATTCGTTTTTTTTTTAAACTTACATAGTGCTCTTGTAATCCATGATATCGTGTCGAAATTAAGATTTTTTTTAGAATGTCATGGTGTTGACATTATTTTGACCATGCATAGTGCATACGCGTATTTTTTAACATAGCGTCAAAAAATATCACTTTGACATTCGCTGTCCGCTCAGGATGTAATTAGTCTGCGACAACCATCGTATCAACAAATCCTTACTACAGTGAGTCTGTTTCACTATACAGTGAGTGTTTCGTAACCCAAATTATAAAAGATCATGGCAAAACCACAGAAAAAAAGGCAAGTTATGTTTCCAAAAGAAACTTAGTTACAGTCACATTCATTTAATACATGAGTGCAACGACAATATTGTCCGAATAATTTGTTATTATTGAACAAATAGAACCATAGTCAGTGGCGGATTTAAGGGGGGGCGCACCCGGCGCGCGCCCCCCCTAAAATTGTCAAAGTTAGGGTAAATCATAGTTTTTGTCGAGAAAATGTAAAAATGTCTACTTGGTAGACCTCATTTTTACCCTACAAAATCTCTTAAATCCAGACCCCCTGCCTACTTATTGCGCCCCCCCCCCCTAACTTCAATTCCTGGATCCGCGCCTGATAGTCTAACATGTGTCATGCACTACAAGAAAAACAATCTCGATCAGCGCTACGTTTCGTAGTTTCTCATTTTTTTTTATAAAGGTAAATCCATTTCTGTAGTGTCATAAAAATAAAAGTTAACCTTGAATTACTGGAGATCATTCGTCCCCAGAAATTAGAACCAAGATATAAAACAAATGGCTTAAAATGAAGGTAGGCAATACAAGAATAAGATGTAACCTTTATTCTCAGTTTTGTTTAATCATTCAAATAGCATTGATTATAAAGTATTTATATATATATATATATATATTTCACAAATTATTTAATTCTTTTTTTTTTTAATGAAAATGTTTATTTATATTTTAAAATTATTGAATTCTTCTTTCTTCCGTTTTTTCATGTAGTTCGTCGATCAAAAGAAAAGAATTTAAATATGACTGTAATTCATATTTATTTAAACAGGAGGGGCTATAGGTTTCCTTTCTGTGTGTCCGTCTGTCTGTCATTCTGTCTGTCAGTCAGTCTGTCCAACTTGATTTTTCGGGCCTTTTTCTACACGATTGCATATACAAATGTATTGAGCTGATATGTTAGTCTATCATGATGGGACTAAGGATGCTTGTTTTTATAGATATGCTATATCTGAATTTTCATCAACCAAAAATGTATATTATTCTGAGGCACAAGAAGTCGATGTTATATATATATATATATATATATATATATATATATATATATATATATATATATATATATATATATATATATATATATATATATATATATATGTTGACGTTGCAAAGAACATTATTTCCAAAGGATGTATTCACTATTACAAAAGAATTGACCTATAGGAGAGAACAATTTCCCGGAAAAAGTGACATTTAAAAATCCATCTTTATTTGTTGTTTTCTGCCGTATATATGTCTTAATTTTTCAAATTTGTATTTTACAACTAAAATTTATTATTTACAACTTTACAATAAACCTCCAAAGTTGGCCGAAACACCATTTTGTCCGTTAAAGCGTTGATTTTTGCATAAATTTTGGCCTAGAAGTCCTTCAGGGCAGGCCTGCCCCTAAATAAAACTGTGATATTTTGATAGGTTGGGATGTAAGCAGTAACTTAAGATAGGACTTTTTTAGGGGCACCCCTGCCCTAGGGTCGAAATTCACAAAAAATCTACAAAAAATATAAGTAAACCTGATTTTGACAATCTGCTTCAAATTCATACCATTCAATCTAGCAGTTAGAATAGCTCATTTGATATATGCGCTGCATTTTATATCGTGGGTCCTTTCTTTTTAAAGTCGGGGGTTCGAATCCACCTGGTGCCACACTTTTATAGTTTTAAATTTTCGCCTTTTGAAAGACTATTTTAAATTTTTTATAGGTTTGTGTATTATGCACTCCCTTTCTTGATATAAGAAACACTAGAAAGAGATCAAATCGTAACAATCCTATGTACATGTACAGTTGTCAGTCAGGCGGAACAAATCTCAGTATAAGCACACTTTCTCCGAGGACAAGAATAACTCACTCTGTGTTACTCGATACAGGTATTTTCGGCAGCATTGAGCTGCGATGAATTTCAGTTCTATATATTTCTTAGAATTTAATCACATTGTTTTTATTCTGTCTGTGCTACTAGTGCTTGTCTGGGTTACTTGTAGTATGTTAATATTGCTTGAATTATTTGAGCTTAATATATTTAGAATAACATACGTGTACTTTTGTTTGCAGTCAGTGTTCTAAGATCTTAAGTTTTGAAACAGTAGGGCTACATATACCAGTAACTGTACTCCCTTGGATTTCATTTAGGCCTAGATGATTTGCACACATTAATGGCATGTTTTTATTATATCCAACGAAAATGTGTTGTAAAATAAATAGGCTAGACATAAAAAATTTAATTCCAGAGACAGCAGACATTACCATTATGTACAATAAGAAGTAAAGAAAAATATCAATTATAATTACATTTGGAGATAACAAACTCAGAATATCAATGAAAGTGTTCCTCCTACCTTTACTCACTGAAATAAAGATTTATGAAAAACAAATTGTTACATGTATTCAGCCTAATGTCATTAATCGGAACGGAAATCGACAAGCTTTTTGTAGAGAAAAAAAACCAAGCCCGGCCCTATAGGTCAGATCCCTATTTATATAGAAGTGAACCTTTGGGCACTACATGTTTATATTATTTTTATCATTTATTCCAAGCATTCTGATTGGCTCAAATTGTTGGTATCCAAAGGTAGGCCTTGTCACAAGGAATAGACATGTAAAATTTAAAAGTTTTAGCATCAATTGTTCGAAAGTTATGGCCAAGGTTAAAGTTTTCCAAAAGTAGGTCATACTCCTAGGTCAAGGTCAAAGGGTTAAAGTTGTTGGTATCGAAAGGAAGGTTTTGACACAAGGATTACACAGGTGAAGTATGAACGCCCTAACACCAACCGTTCAAAAGTTATGGCCAAGTTCAAAGTTTTTTCAACAGCAGGTCATACTCCTAGGTCAAGGTCAAAGGGTCAAAGTAACTGTTGTTAGTACCCAAAGGAAGGTCTTGTCACAAGGATTACACATGTGGAGTGTGAAAGCCCTAACACCAATTGTTCAAAAGTTATGGCCAAGGTTAAAGTTCGGTAAATTTTGCAAAACTGGGTCAAACTCCAACGTCAAGGTCAAATATGATGGTACCCAAAGAAAGGTATACATATATGAAATATGAAAGCCATAGCTCCAACCAATCAAAAGTTATGGGCAATGTTAAAGTTTTTGCGGACAAACAAACAGACAGACAGACTCACGGACGGACAGGGCAAAATTTTTGTTCCCCCGAATCTTTGATACGGGGGTATAAAAATATGCTTCAACTCCTATTAATAATTGTGATGTTCTGTAATAATTGATAAGACGTGACAATGCCTTGAATATAAGTATCTACTTTACATTTAAAACGTATTAGATATGTTTTTCAAAACTAAGTGTCAAAAAACACATGAAGGAAAACTTAATTGTGGATTGTTCCCGTTATTTTCAAATTTTGTTTTGTCAATCTCTGTAAAAAAAAAAAATAATATAACAAATGTAGCCCTTTAATTCGGTCAATCCATAGATATATCGACTTCACAGAAAAGCATATCGACCTTGCTCTTCGTGCTCGATCAATATGCTTTTCTGTGATGTCGATATATCTATGGATCGACCTTATGAAAGGGTTATAGTTATACATTAACATTAACACATGATACGAGTGATAATATATATATATATATATACCGATTATTCGGTATCTGCTATGGGGAATATACAAAGTGACTCTCAACAATTATGAAAATACATGTACTTTATATTCTTCCACTTACATGTAGATACTCCAAATACATGTACTTTGTCTTGCCTGATCACAATTTTACCCTAGTCCGAAATATCTGACGTTTTCCAGGCTTTTTCACAATTTTGATATTTACGTGCCAGGAACAGGAAAATGTCAAAATCGTAAAAAAGCCTGGAAAACGTCAGATATTTCGGACTAAATTTTACCCATGCCACTTTTATTGTCCAAAGTAATGAAACTCTATCCTTACGAATACTGAGTGTACATAACACACCGTGGATGTGGGTTTACTTTGGAACCTCTGAATCTTTGTAATATATTTATTTTTATACGTGTACTCTGGACGCGCAAAGACAAATGTATATTTATTCATCAAAATACAAATTATGAAAACTTAAAAGTAAGTAATGCAATGGTTCTAATGCTTTGGTGTTGTATAGCCGGGCTCTTTAGCCTTTACAAAGTATCTAGACTTGTTCACACGTGATTATAAATAGTTGTGAGAGAAGGGGAGGTCAGTTGAGACTTCAGACATAATAAGCACAGTAGTAATAAACTGACCTATAAATCTAAATTGTATGTAATAAAATTAAGGTGGGTTGAAGGCTCTATTCCCAAAATGTCTTCGTTGAGAATTCATCCTACAGACTCTGAGGTAAATATTCATGTTCATATATGCATATTTGATAAAATATACAACTGCATGTTTGATGTCTCCATTTTTTTTCTAACCAAAAATTAATTAAGCTATTTGTAAACTATAAGAATTACGAATACCTTAAAGTAAAAAAAAAAACTGATAAGAATTATATGATTAAATGTACACTTGAAGTATTCCCAAGTTTTTTTCAAGACAACTTGTAGAAGACTCCATGACTCCATTATCTTTGTCCATTTTTTAATTAACAAGTTAAGACCAAGGTTAAAGTTTATTTTTTAAACTGCATAACCCTTAAAAATCAATGTCATGAGGTCAAATATCATAATATTTAAAATCCAAAAGGTCCTGTCACAAGTAACGCTCATGAATACGAAAAAAAATATATGAAAGCCCTGTCTCGTCATAGCAAAAGTTACGACCAAAGTTAAAACTTTAAATAAGTATGTCAAACTTCTAAGTCAAGAAGTCAAAAATGATTTTTTTTTTTTTTACATTTCGGTAAAGTATTGTCAAGGTAATGTAAATGTAAAGAACGAAAGCCTTATCTTTTCTCATTTAAAAGTTAAGACCAATATATAAAATAAATAAACACCATATCTTCTCTAATTCAAAAGTTAACATTAACGTTATTTATTCATTTATTTGGGGAAAGTAGGTTAAATATAAAGGTAAGGTTACGGGGTCAAAAATCATAGTTTATTTGCAAAGGTCTCGTCACAGGTAATTAATATTTCCAACAACCCTCCAAAAGACATTTCAGTCTGTCTTTCCATTCGAGAATTTTTATCTCGTATAGAGACGTCACCGTATGCCGGTGAAGGCCTTCAAATTTAGACCTACACTCGGCACTTAGGGCCATTGAGCAGTGAGGGTTCTTTATCGTGCCAACGCCTACCGTGACACGGAACCTCAGTTTTTAAGGTCTCATCCGAGGGTTTATTCCCATCTAGCCAAAATTTTGAATTTCTTATTCCCATCTAGCCAAAATTGGGATTTTCACACCTGGGTGGTCACCTATGTATAGTCTGTTTTATAGGTATATTACCTGTAATTTTCACCCGTGTTATACAAGTTCCCGTGAGTTTCACTTCTAGTGCGGTGCACTTGGCGAAGAAATATGTTTACGTCGAAGATTTGACGCGGCGCGGCGAACGAGAATCGAACCCGGGCCTCCCAATCACGAAGCGAGCGCCCTACTACTAGGCTACCATAAACGGTTACTATTTAATATAAGTTTGTGTGAAAACTGAATATCATACAGTTTAAATTCAAAGTACAGTATAATGAGCTCATAAACATTGTATAAATCATAGTTATCAAAACCCTGCTTTTCAAAATTCAAAAGATATAAGTAAAAGTAAACCGTCCGGTGTATTTTTTGCTAAGTAGGTCAAAGTTCAATGTCAAGTGGTTTGTAACACTGGAATTTTACCTAATGGTGTGTGACAAATAGTGTGCATGCTAAATAGCATAGACTTACCTCTTAAATGTGAAAAATATGCTGTATATCGGCACTATGAGTTATTTTGAAAAGTAGGTCAAGGGTCACGAGGTCGGTAATCATGGAAATTTACAAAAGACATAGTACCAAGCAATATATGTGCAAAATATCAAATCCATACCCCTTACAGTTTTTGAGGTATAGGGTATGACAGACGGACAGACAGACGCCGGGTAAAGTGATCCCTAAAGTGTCGCTCTGCTCTGCAAGTGACACAAAAACTAGTGTTCCAAAGCACGCTTACAAGTGTCGCCTGCTTTATAGGCAGATTGTAATACAAATTATCTAAGATTTGCCATTGATTGAATATAAAGGACTTAAGAATAGAGTACTTCAAATACTCCACCCTCATATACTTACGTTGTAAAATGTAGGTCAAATGAAGCAACGGAAACATGTTCACGGGTGTGTGTTCAATGTAACATATTTGCAAGTTTTGTCATTGATGGATTTCCTAGTTCTTACCAGTTGTGAATGAATCACGTTCAAAAATTTAACCTGATTTCTAATCTGGAAACAGCATTCAAAATATCAGTACTGATATTCAGATGCAGTATCCAAGAACTTCATCGTTCGTTTGGTATATATAGGTAAAATGCAGATGCAAATCATGCATAATTGTATGCAAACTCACTAACAATCTTTGAATAGCAATAGAACTGTATACATCTTGACAAGGGAAGCATTCTCAAAACATTAATCGATCATCAGAAAATGAAGCTTTCATAAACCGGCATTACTATGTATCCTTAGAAGCAATGTTGGTTAATATAGGAGTTATACATTCCTCGGAATGGACCTGCCTCAGAAACACTTATCTGATTACTCACTCAGAAAATATAGACCAAATGCAGCACCCGAAGCATGATTGATAGTATCCCGATACATGAAATATAGATAAAACATTCCGACGTCTTCATAACTGCATATCTGCATGACACTGCTAAAGATTCTTTTTTAAATATTCAAAATGAATAACGAATTGCAAGCTTAATTTCTGAACCACATTTTTATAGGCCCTTGGAACCGAAAAAACGTACTGCATTTTTATGGACCATGCAAAAAGAATTTTGGCTACTTTTAAAGATTTAGTTGGAAAAGCGATGACATGAAAGTGTAACAGATGAGCGGTTAATTAGCTACGATAAAACTGAACTTTTTTCTGAAAGTTTGGATGTAATTACCACAATGCGCCCTCGTGGCGCAGTGGTTCAAGAGCTTTTGCTCTAGAGTCGCGGAGTAAGGAGTTGATTACCTCGCGGGTTCGAATCCCACTCGCAGTCGCAGTAGTTGCTGGCACAAGATCCCTTACTGCTCAATGGTCCTCAGTGCCGAGTATAGATCTAAAATTTGCTGCCATCCACTGGCAAGTGGTGGCGTCTCAGTATGAGTGAAAAATTCTCAAAAGGGACGTAACACAAGCAAAAAAACAAACAAACAAACAAAACCACAATGTGATGCTCATATATATCTAACTTTCGCTATATGAAATGTTTGGAAAATGTTGACTATAAGATTTACGAGGAAAATTTTTTCTTGAGAAAAATGAGTAAATGAATTGCTCAAAATATTTTGCAAAAATAAACTTGCATATACCGAAACTCGAGTTTTTGTTCTGTATTATGCACATTAAAACAAGCTTTCTGAAGGACCATATTAGTCCTGCATAAATCATGATGAGCAGCTTTTTACATAATAACACTCGACTCGATGCGACTCCCTCCAAATTATATACCCCTCTTCAGTTGACAAAAAGAAGGTCTTCTTACAATATTGACAAATATCAAATAAAGTTCACACACTGTTATTTTTTATGATACCTGTGAAATTGTTGCATCCATGTATGGTGTAATTTTATGGTTTCATGTTGGTAGGTCTCTATTGTCAGAACATAGATTTAGAGAAAATTAAAATGATTGAGGTAAACTAATAACTTCACCAACGTGACCTGGTATCAAAAATAACGGCCACTCTGGCGGTGTGTAGAGTGTTTGTTCTTGGTTAGGAAAATTGTGAGTTCGACACCGCGGTGGGCCCCTCCTCTGTTGACATTTTCACTACAATTAAGCGTACAATCTTAAGTTGGTATGTAAATCGTAAAATTACAAAAGCATTACCACAGTGTACATTTCATTTCAAAGTAATTGTTAAAAACTCTCGTTAACTCAAGTGTATATTCATTCGTAAACTATTGGTATAATCTATGACCTTGAGTTATGGACTGACTTTACTGAAATGGAGGTTAACACCGTGAAGATATAAATGATTTTTTTTTCGCCGGAAGATAAACATATGTAAATGTACAATTCTATCATTATTCGTTTTTGTGATTACTAGGTACATTGTAAGACTCTTGAGAGAATGATGCTGATGAAAAAACTAATACATGTAATACAGATATTGCATGTAGTTGAAAACTAGTTAAATAATTTGGTTCCTATAATCGTAATTTTTTCCTCCCAAAAAGGAGTCATTAGGTCAAATATTCACAAATAAATCATTTGTTGGGTGATTTGCTTTAAAAACTGATTGATGGCGCAAATAGAAATAACAGGCCAAAGTGAAGCTCCTTAGTTGCCATGATATCAATGAAAATGTTATTTTCCATATTTCATGCACTTTAAAGGGAGAATAATTAAAGAAGACATATGTACATTTCTCCGCTGTTTATTTTTTTCGTACAAGCTTTATAAATTATTGCATTTCATGTGTCAATGAAACCGGTAAACGAGATGTCAGCTCGTCTTTAGGACTACTAAGAAAATTTGTTAGAAAATATAAAATTAACGGGTAAAGTCGTATAAAAATCATCTTAAATAGAAAATATTTTTTTAAATCCCTCTTTTCATTTTCATATATGATGAAGATGTCTACATATTTTAACAAAGTACGCAATATAAATTTATCGACGGCTTAATCAAAAAATATTTATTGAAAGGTTGACATTTAACATACTTAGCTCCATGAAGATAGACGATTAACTTTAAGCAGTCCACCCTCAAAGACCCTGGGTGTACCTGTGTATCTCTTCCAAACACCGAGGAGGATAAATATTTTATTATGTAAATCATGTCCTTCAGTCAGTGGCTAAACAGAGCATAAGTTTACTTAAGCCTACCCATATACGAAACCCGACACCTCGCAGGGATCATCTGAACAAAATGGTATGTTCTTAACTTTATTAATTTATTTTAATTCTTATTTCACACAGTTAAAATGACGATTAAAATGTGTTTCGTATGAATTAAAAAATAATGACATAAGATGTTGCTTTGTGAAATTTCGAATTTTCGATATTTATCAAATAATACAGCTTAAAAATAAAGATAATTTTTTAGGATTGTAAATTTAACATGTGATATGGAACCCACATATACGAGTATTATACTTTTATACAACGTTATACCCAGTAATAAACAGTATAGTTTTGGAAGTATATTTTTTCTTATATAAGTAACTACAGCATCACATAAAAATATCAAGCTTCCAAACTCATAAAAATTTACACCTAACCAACCCACCCCCTCTTTAAAAACACACTTGCTTTTGCAATATAAAGACGCGTGCCCGTTTTAGTTTATAATTTTCAACTTCAACAGTAGTGCAGATTTTATTCGAATATATAACGGCGTATCGTAAACCTATAAAACGAAATCATTCCCTACAGTATAACAATAAAATAAGTGGAGTAGAGGGCAGAATAGTTTCCAAAAATCTATAAGCTAATACCCCATTTTGAGAACGCTTGCACTCTGTACGGAAAGCACATTTCAGACCCGTAGAAAGCGATTTCACTTGGGGTGGGACAACCATTCCTTGACAAGCAAAAGTTTTTTAGAAAAATCTTTTGATTTTTTTTTAAAGATGGAAAAAAGGTCATCAGATGTTATTATTGAGGGGGTACAAGCATAAAGTAACTTTTCTACAGTTATACTATATATATCTGAAAAATTAATGGGGGGAGGGGGGGTTGGTCCTATGGCCATTCATTTACATTGTATCCACAATAAAATGCTTCATATTAACAGTATACTTTTTGTAACGTATACATATTAGAAGAATTCCTCAGACTGTCACTTTAGAGGTATCATAACTAAATTTTCAACACAGCATATTGACTTAACTGTCAAGTTGAAAGACTTTTATTAATCAAACTTTCATTTATTTGTTCAGCTTGCGTAACTGAGAGAATGTTTAAGTAACCGTGAAGTTAGGAACACGAATGTGTACTGTACGCCCTGAAACCAAAAAAAAAAAAATCAATAAAAAAAAAATCGTACGCAGCTCAATTTTGAAAAAAATGTCAAGTTTCATTTATTTGTGGTCAGAGTGACATACAGATCTTGTGGCTGCTTTGAATAGTTAGGCCATTCCAAGATTTTTCAATGTTTAGCGTCCGCGTGCGGCTTGGTTTTTGACACCCCATACCAGAAAAAAAAAAAAAACAAACAAAATCAGGTGTTCTGAAATTCATTATTCTGGTCGAAATCTTTGAATTCTGTCAATTTCTCTAAATACTTTTTTACAACACGTCATTTTAGGTATATTTTAATTTTTAATACCTTGATTTTGCTAAAGAATAGATCTTTCTACGAGGAAAATAAATAAATGAAATCAAATTCTTTGAATGACGTCATTTTTATGACTATATACTCTGTGTTTTCCTTTTTGGCTCGTGTGGGTGCGAATAGGTAGATCTTCGAAAGCTGAGTGAGAAAAAACTTGGAATGACCTTAATACATTTCACTTATAGAAACCCTTGACTAACTCCGACTTCAAGTTTTAATTGATACCAGTATATTTATCATGAATTTAAAAATCTTTCTTTAATTTTGGTTGTTTTGGATTCATCCTTTTAATTATGATATGATAACAGACGCCGAATAAAACTAAAATAAATACATGTATGAGTTATCATGTAAAATTTTAAAACACTTCGGAAATTCAAAATATTTATATTTTATCGAGCTTCATGTGATTTGAATTTTCACGGACTGCAACTTTTCCCTAAATAAACCCCCTATATGACAGAAGGTGCTGGGGTTTCTGTTACAAACTTTTAACTTAGTACAAAATCCATCCTTTTCTCCCTACGATATTCCCTGAATTATATGTACGATCAGTCGACCACAGATAGTAAAAATAATTATTCCGCTTTTTATCAAGTTTTCTCTGTTTATATGTAAAAGACACTAGACTTTGTTGTCATTTCAGAAGAAATACTTATTTTAATCATAAGAACCACGTCTTTTACCTCAAGACCCTAAAAACAACCCCACTCAAGTGCCTTACAAGACCAAACTATGCTTCCCATATTTTTCTTAATTTTTCTTCACCAATTTCACAAATGCTAACAATAATACAGTGCAAAAACAAAACAGCAATGGCTTAATTCATAAAGCATGCAATGTAAATTCATAAAAATTATTTGTTTGAAGTTTATTTAAACAATAAAATGCTTTCTTTGGTTGTTACATGTAGTAGAATGTTGCAGCTGCAGAAAAAAATGCATAACCTGCGCGTGAGCGGGTTATGTAATTTTTTATGCAATAGCTGCAACGTTAATTGACATACTAACAAAGAAAGAAAGACATTTTATTGTTTATATTTATACCTGTTCAAATAATCATTAAAGTAGGATTTAGTTGATGGAATTTTACATTTTTGATACGTCATTGTACGTTTCATTGATGAAACAGCCACTGCTCAAGAAATCTGTAGAAGTGATATGCTTAGCAGTTTACTGGCTGATAAACGGCAATGATTTCTTATGAAATAAAGGAGATAATATACAATGTGTACAGTAGTACATTATACGTAATAAATGTAGAACTGAGCCTCACCATGGGACCTGAATCAAAGACCCAGGGGATATGGGGGGTGATTTTTTGGGCTCGCTTTTAATGTATATTTACTTTGCAAACACGTATTGATTTATGCTACAGGGTTAATTTTAATTTTAGGAAAATAAAACGTCAAGACAAGAGGAAGATGACAGCAAACTCGTGTGCACCTATGGGAAGTGAGTAACTACCATATAATGATATTACTGATATTCGTCATCATTTTCACACATTTATTGCGTGCATAGGTTTATAGATACTGGTACAGAAATGGTTTCTTGTACACTGTTAATCTAAGTTGCAGTATCTTAACTTTTTTGTTTCTTGCTGAAATAATTTTTTTAATTTAAAAAATCACTAGGTCAACAATCCTGCCAACACTATCTAACCAATTACATGGACCTGCAACATGTTTTGAAATGAAGATACACTCAGATTTTTTAATAGAGTTTTATGTTGCTTTTGCAGATGGGGGAGATTCTTTCTTAATGTGAAGTGGTTTGTTCTCTGGCTGTGTATATTTGGTTTCATAGAGGGCGCTGCTGTTAATGGCGTTGTGAATATTGCCCTGACGACATTAGAGAGGCAGTACAAGTTGCCTAGTTCTCAGTCAGCTCTCATCGTCAGCTCTACCGATATCGGTGCTGTCATTTTCGTTCTAGTGGTCAGTTACTTTGGAGCAAAGGGCAATAGACCAAAATGGATTGCCACTGGAAGTTTCCTTATGGCTGTTGGGTCTTTCATTTTTACCATTCCACACGTTGCATCTGGACCATACGAGTACATTTGTAAGATTCAGAATCAGTACATGTAATAGAAATACCTACACTGACTGAACCCTGAAGATGTTAACATATCTTGAGAATTTTTTTAAAAAAAGCATTATTATAAAAAATCTACATGCATATATATTTCTAGCAACAAGTGGTAACACATCGCATGTATGCAGTGCCAGCAATCCCGACCCAGAATGCATCATGCAGTCAGGTTCTAATTATCTGTACGTGTTCATGCTGGCACAGTTTGTTCACGGTATCGGGTTCACACCAATGTTCACACTGGGAACAGCGTATGTAGATGACAACGCCCCAAGTACTTCCACAGCTGTTTATCTAGGTATTAAGTTTAGAAATTCAACCTGTAATTTTTGGATAAACAAATAAAAAGGATGGAACATTTTCTTGAAAAACAAAGTATTATATTTTTTTTATTCATAGGTCTTATTTACGCGATTACCGCCCTTGGTGTAGCCGCTGGATATATGGGTGGAGGTCTGTTCCTTAACTTGTGGGTAGACATTGATAAGGCTGAAGTTGACGTGGACAAGTACGGCACTAATATTAAGCATATATCATTTCTGATTATAAATGCCTTATTTAACATTGTACTCATTCGAACACGCCTTTCTCTTCAGAATTATGCAAGAACTCACCCCGATGGATCCAGTCTGGGTTGGAGCGTGGTGGTTGGGATTTGTAGTAACAGCAGTCGGCTTTCTGCTGGTATCTTTCCCTCTTTTCGGCTATCCCATCAATCTGCCAGGTCTGTAATCTGAAAAACATAACAAGTTATCCATTTATATTTTTGTATCTGGATACATCAAACTGTTCAGTCAGACTAGGATTTCTGAAATAAGATTTGTTTATTATTTAAGGTACAAAACATATTCGTGATGCTAGGAAGACAGAGGCAGATAAAGAACGTGAAGAGAAGAAAGCAAAAGATAAACGACCTTTAAGTAAAAAACTGTTGGATTTTCCAAAAGCCCTATTTATCCTCGTAAGTTAGACAAAAACTTTTTTGGAAACCATACCTTCAAAAAAAAATATCCTTTCATTCTTACATACTAAATATTACACTAATTTTATAACCCAACAGGTAAAAAACCCTATGTATGTGGTACTCAACTTTGGAGGAGCAGCAGAGACCATTATCATTGCAGGACTTGCTGCTTTTGCTCCCAAGATTCTTGAAGAAAAGTTCAATATGTTGCCATCTGAATCGGGCCTTATCATGGGTACATATTCGCTGTGAATGCTACAAATAATATTATTTCTACAATTATATTATTAATATTTCATTTATTACTATGAATATGTTCAACTTTTCTTAAGGTGGAGTCACGCTGCTGGGAGGAGCAGGGGGTATGGTTCTAGGAGGAGTGTTAATTAAGTGTCTGAAGTTAGGAATTCGTGGAATGATGAGATTGTGTCTTCTGATGTCTTTCGTAGGACTTTTGGTAGGAGCAGGCTTCTTCATAAACTGCGATGAGACCAGTTTCGCGGGCATAACAGTGTCGTATGCTAAATCTGGGCAAGTGTTCATATACTAAAGCCTTATGTCATATCGACCAAATACTACATCACTCCGTAGATTGAAATGAAAATGATGCTCTTTATTTTCTTGCAAAATGATCTGTTGTCAGATTTGTACATTCATAATGGTTGTGATCACGATGTTCTGATTTCTACAGAAGTGAAGACGGCAGTGATACTCTACAAGGAGTGTGTATCGCTAACTGTGGCTGCAATATGAAGCAGTACGACCCTGTATGTGGAAATGATGGTATTACATATTTTTCTCCCTGTCACGCAGGCTGCAATGACAACTATACTGCTGACGGATCGACAAAGGTATGTCAATTTCTTTCAGCGTCTGGTATTTGTCTCCTATCAGCCAAATTGTAGTTAACTGGTCTAAAAAATGGTATGGTTTGTTTACGCCAGTGAACTAGCCTGGAGACTGTCGCTAAGACGCAGATACTGAACGGAGTTTTAATCCCCTAAAAGCGATTGCCGAAGAGGACTATCAGTGGCGGTTTTAAGTGGGGGGGGGGGGGGGCAGCGCCCCTCTAAAATTGTCAAAGTTAGCATAAATCGTAGTTTCGTCGAGAAAATTAAAAAAATGTCTACTCGGTAGACCTCATTTTTACCCTATAAAATCTCTAGAATCAGGAGCTTCCGGGGACTTCGCCCCCTGGGCCCCCTCCAGGGCTTCGCCCCGGACCCACTGGGAGCCTCAAGCCGGCCTCCAGACCCCCTGACTACTTTTTGCGCCCCCTCTAACTTCAATTCCTGGATCCGCGCCTGACTATAGTTTTGTACTTCATCTGAAGTCATTGGAAGGCTGCATTCATATTTGATATGCAGATTAGACGGAATAACACTCTTGAATTGAGAAAATGTAGTATATTCAGAGTTTATCCAGACTTTCTTCTAGACGTTTGCAGATACTGTTCTGTAATTATAGACGTTTGCAGATACTGCAGATATTTTTTCTGATACACGTTTGTACTGTGAAATAACTAATTTTCGTCGGGAATTAATTTTGGTTCTATAGGGCCACGGATTCTTGCCCTCCTCAAAATGTCAAATTCAAATATCCAACAACTTAGCACTTCTTCAACCACAAAATCAGATCCCCACAAAGCAATAGTTTTCCCAGCAACGAAAATTTGTCCCAAAGAAAAAAAACTGTTCTGATTTTGGGATGCGATTGTACCTTGATGAACTATAAATCAAGTACACACATTCTTCAATGATTTTTGACGGAATTACAGTCCGTGGAATTAATGCATTTTCAAGTTTTCCCAGACTATTTTCTTAAATACTCCTCAATACTGCATACGATCCCACCTTTGATGTTTTTGCTATGCTCACAATTTGTATTCTTCATATTTGATGCTTGCGTATGTTGGGTTGATTTTTTAATTGTGTATCTTCCGTCTCCGGATACAGATCTAGGTCACTTTTGTGTTTCCGTTGATCTTTGACAGAATTATGGACCTTAGAGTGATGTCCATCAACGATTTTTTTTTCCAATCTTGATTTCTAAGGGGAGCAAGACTATACTTTTGAAGATAGGTACTCAGCACTGCTTAAGCAATATACTGTCAGAATACATGTACTTTAGAATGACTTCCAGTGTTTCGTTCTATTCAACAAAAAAACAAATTCTCTTTTAAAGTGTATAATTGAGAAAAATTTTGGGTTTTCCTCAATATTTTTCTCTCCATTTTATTGAAAATGTTAACGTTTCAATCTGAAATAAAGTTTTAATTATTTACAGACATTTCACGACTGTTCCTGTGCCAATGCCAATCTCTTTAACGTGTCTTCAGGTGGAAACAAAACGGTGGCCACTTCAGGAGAATGCTCTACCTCCTGTCCGCTCGTCTACCTCTTCATATTCCTCTTGTTTCTGGGAATGTTGTGTACTTTGACAACTGTGACACCTGTTTCTATGGCAATTTTACGGTAAATTTCACCAGACCAAACAACATACAAGTTTACTTCATAGGGTGTTTTTCACTATTGACCTCCCTTTTTTGGTCAATTTACAGGTGTGTACCAGATGAACACAGAGCTCTTGCCCTTGGAATGCAGTGGGTGGTACTTAGACTTTTAGGTATTTTTTTTTAATTACAGGAGTCATTTTTGTGTCATAGTAAAAACGCATGTCTAACAAAAATAATTTTCACAGGTACGATCCCCGGCCCTGTGCTGACAGGTTACGTCATAGACACCGCGTGTGGACTTTGGCAAGACCTGTGTGGGACGCGCGGATCTTGTGGGGTGTATGACAGGTATGAAATGAGCTGGCGACTGTTTGCTTGGTGGTCCTGTGTCAAAGTCTTCAGTGGAACCATGTTTATCCTTGCCATGATCTTCTGGAAAGAACCAGCAAAATCAGAAGAAGTTCCAGAGCCAGTAGAAAAAGAAAAGTCTCTGACTGATAGTGGGTTTGTTAATGCTGGATACACTTCCAATGAGAAAGAAAACGGAGTGCAAACACAGAAAGGTTCCACTATAGTAAATGGGAAATATGACAGAGATGGAGTAGCGGAATCTACTTATATGTGAAGTGTTCAATATCACAACAAGTGACTTAGCTGTTAAACTACTATTAAAACTTTAAGATACTAATTTATATTACCTGTATCCGCTATATCATAGGAAGTCAAACTAAACTGACATACACTTGAATACAACATAGCTCAAGAGCACCGTCCTAATAATTGGTATTCTATATATCACTTAATTTCAACCACTAGTTTTATTTTGTATTTGAAAAATTTTATATATTCATGTTATTATGCATGGCAATACATGTAATAATAAAAAAACAAGATGTGTTTGTGGAACACTGATGCCCCCGGGAAGCTTATGGTCCAAGATAAAAGTTCTCCTTAAAATGGTGTCAAGAGGTCAAAAATGTTGGCAAGAATGGTCAAGTTTTTCACAAGTGAAACTCCAAGGTCACAAGGTCAAAAATGTTGGTACCCAAAATAAGGTCTTGTCACATGGGATATGCATGTGAAATTTGAAAGCTCTAACACCAACCATTTAGAAGTCATGGCCAAGGTTAAAGTTAGTTTAGTTTTTCAAAAAAAAGGTCAAACTCGACGTTCAAAGTCAAAAGTGTTGGTACACCCCAAAAACATCACAAGCAATATACATGCATGTATAATATGAATGCCCTAGCACCAACTGTTGAAAAGTTACTGGCAAAGTTTTATAGTTTTTTGTGGACAGATAAACAGACAGTCCAAAACCTATATGCCCCCGAATCTCCGATTACAGGTGCATGAAAATGTTTGCAGATACATCAAATAGAGGTTTGTGTAAAATGACTCTTCCGATGAAAAGACTTTATAACTGTGCATGGATATGTCCAAATTATCATGTTTTTTTTATCGCCAAACGATGCAGGCGACATTCAGAAACGTCTAGAAACCCTTGAAAAGTGAAGCCAATTTGGTGTTTGTTAAATTTTCCTTCGCACGCCATCCTGTTCTTCAGCAGATTTTTTCCCTCTTTTAATAATTTCATAAAAATTTTGACTCCGTTTCGTGGACCAAAATCTAGCCCAAAGGGAGCTATGATTTAATCAAAAACATTTGGATCCTTCAATTTGATCAACTTTGCCTTTATTTGATCTTAACAAAATGAGGATGCTTGCATAGCAACATGGCCAATAAATGCTTTGCTGTTTTTAAAGGCAATTTTAAAAAAAATCCTATATTTTCCTATCTAAAACTGTGGCACCACCTTACCCTAATTGAACCATATAAATATGACTAATCATGGCTTTGCTGTTCTTGAGAAGATTTTCCCCCATCTTTTCCTACCTAAAACTTTGGTCACCAACTGTGGCCACACCCTACCCCCAAGGGTCATGATTTGAGCAACCTCGAATCTACACTACCTATGGATGCTTCCATATTAGTATGACTAATCATGGCTACACAGTTCTTGAGAAGTTTTTAAAAGATCTTTACAAATTTATTCCAATGTAAAACTTTAATTCCCTGTTGTTGTCCCACCCTCCCAAAGGGTCTCGATTTAAACAAATATGAATCTAACTAACAGAGGATGTTTCCATGTGAGTAATTATGGCTTTGCTGTTCTTGAGATTTACAAAGATTGTTTTCCCTATATAATCCAATGTAAAAACTTTGATCACTCATTGCCCCAACCTACCCCATGTGGCTATAATTTGGAGAAAAAAAAAAACTTGGAATCTATGCTACCTGGGTATTCTTCCATATCAGTATGACCAATCATGCTTTGCTGTTCTTCAGATTTTTTACTACTATACTACAGTACACGTATATATTCCTATACTATGTAAAACATTGATCACCTATTGTGGCCCCACTATACACAATGGGGTCATGGTCTGAACAAAGGAGATGGGCGAACAAGGCGAGCGCACTGCAAAATTGAATCTCAGTTATAACAAAATTTTCTTTGATATTTCATCTGTCCTTAAAGTATACGTTATGAAAAATCTCCACAATATGCAAAAATCTCGAAAAGATTTAAATTATTTACCTATGAAATAGCATACACACACTAAAGTGGGCAAAAAGGATCATTTTCCCATACTATAACACAATTTTTTGATATGAGTGGGTCTTTGCTCCATTTCTTTGAAAGTTTATTCTCAAAGCTTGCATAAAAAATGTAGAATTTTCGGTAAACAAAAACATCGAGCAAAGACCCACTATACCTTAAAAATACACTTTTATGACACAACATTCGCATCTATCCGAGAAATACTTGAGGTCCATGTATTCAAGGGTTATATCACAAACATGATTTAAATGCCACTATTCGTCAAGAGCTGTATAGCGTAGTGGTTAGCGTGTTGGTCTCATAGGAAAATGATAGTCAGGATTTTTATTGCTTGGGTTCGAACCCAGCGAGAACCACAATATTTTAATAACAGAAAAAAATTTGCCCAGAAAAATTTCCTCACAAAAGTGCTATCATAATTTCAGGAATTTCAATAATATTAACTTTACTCTTAATACTAAATTCACAAATTGAATATGATTTTTATATATCTGAAGCTATAGGCGTTCTGTGCGCCTTGTTCACCCATATCCTTTAATCTACAATAATAAAGCTTTCATACAAGTTTCAACTTTTCTTGCCCTTTTATTCTTGAGAAGATTTTTTTTTAAAAGATACAATTGAATTATTAATTATCTTCCTTTGAAAGAGGACATGGCTCATCATTTCCCCTTCATCCAAGGATGCTTTGTGGCAAGTTGGGTTAAAATTGGTGTCTGGAGAAAAAAAAAATAAAACGTGAAATGATAACAAAGGACTGACAAAATTCTATCAGAAAAGCTCGCTTGAGCCTTTGGCTCAGGTGAACTAAAAACTCCATATATCAGTTTGACTTATATTCTTGCTTTCCTGGAGAGGACTTGGGGGAAATGAATTCATACTGCAAAAAGACCTATTTATCATTATTTCTCATCTTTTCTGACCAATTCATTCTATTATTTTTTAACAAAACTGCCATACTTTTTTCAACCTTTACTGTGGCTTATGCAATTCAAAATTAGCTAGGGAATAAGTCCTTTTCATGGCAACAAAAGGATGAAAATAATCAAAATCATATACTCAGGTTTACTTAAACTTGTCAACTGTTTATGTTTTCTGCAATGAACAACAAAAAAATGTAAATGTCAGCTTTTATTTTCACATTAACAAAATCATCAAAAATCAACACATAATCATAAGCCATTTAAATCTGGTCACAGAAAAATAATGCCTAGACAACTAGTGGATTCTTAGTCTCTTCACATTCTAGTAACTTTAAAACAAATCACTCAGTATCTCGATCTGTACAAATGTTTATTTTTGGCCAAAGAAAAATTTTCATTGTTCAGTTATTATCCATATTGACATCCTGCTTTTGAATTTCTTGTTTATCGGGACAAAAACCCAAATTTGCCTTGTTATACCCAAGGTATAGACACAATGTAAATTTGGAAGTTGATATTTTTATTGAACTTGTTTGGTTGTAAAGAGAGCAAAACTGTTTCTTTTAAACCTCAAAGAAATCATAATTTTCTGTAATTTACTAGTAACCCTGCAAATAGCATTTATCAACTCATGTAGTTTGATTTAAACACTCTTCTGCAAGAGTTTAATCTAAAGCCAACTAAAAGTACATAATAAGAATCTAAAAACACTTATAACAAAAGCCTTATTATGCATTTGTCAGCAGATACATGTTCAAAACATCTGCTTCTTTCACAACCACTGTGCAGTCTAGGTCAAAACAGTGCAGAACAGATCTCTTCCAGTCTTATTTTGATTACTTTATATCACCACTTGTATTTGAACTCTGTTCGAAGCAAGTACTTCATGTTTACCTGTGCCACATCATAGACAATGAATCTAAAGAAAGGTTCAGGAAAATGTTTTAATATTTATGTGACTTTCTCTATTAAGTTTTTACTTGGTGTATTCTTCCTGAATTATTTTAATTGTACTTTATGCTGCAGATTAATCTTGATACACATGTGTAGTATGCACAGTTGAAGATTAGATATTTTAAATGAATTTTCAAGGTTATTACAAGAACATTTTTACACGAATAATCTTATCTCAAAAAATAAACCATCTGACATTCAATAAATGAAATTCCAAATTCTAACTTAATATCATCTATTATAATATCTACTAATTTAATATCTTCGGCTATAATATCTACTACTTTAATATTTTTTTACTGAATTTCTAAATGTCAAATTATTTAATATCATTTATGATGCTGTACTTAGTACATCAAATGAACACCATGAAGATACACAATTCAATGTTTTATTAACTGTGATTTTATCATTGTAATTTCAGTGGTAATTGATACAAAAAATTGGAAAACCCAAAGAAATACCTGATACACTGTAAATCATATTTACTATATAAAAAGGATACTCATTGTACAAAAGACTGGTGTGGCCACAGCTAGAGTTAGTGCCCTTTCCCATTGGAATAACTACACCATCAGGTGTTGTATAGGCACCTTTGGGATCTGGACAAGTCATACCCATGCCTGAAAAAGAGTATACATAGAATAATCAACTAAAATACAATCTACAGTTCATGTAACTTATTGAAGTTGTTCAACATAAACAGATATGGAATTATCTCTGTTTTTTTTTAAATCTTAAATAAAAATTGAACAGGGAAATTTGAGAGTATTTAGGACTTTACTAAGGACTTTATAGTATCAGATTGAACAGTTATACATCCCAGACACAGTTTAAAAAGCAAAGTTTCATTTTCACCCTACAAGGTTTGATATGAAAAACAATAGTCCGATTCTGATGCCTGTAACCTAAGGCAACACAAAAGTTACTTTATAATTGGGTTCATGATTATGAGAATAATTTACGCAGATATGAACTTCTGTGGCAGGCATTGTGTAAGCTGTGTAAGCTGTACAAAGAAGAATAATCTAATCAACTAGACAAACTGGACTGGAGGGAGCTCACAAAATGATTCACCATGCCAATACACATCTAAGCCATAAGCAATCGTTCTTTAAGTTATGAGCTTCCAATTCCCCAATTACAAAGATACTGACAAACAGAAATTCAAACTATCTGATTTCTGTCTGTGACTTGACCTTGTCTAAATGACTTGGATCACAGTCCTGAGACATCTTCAAAAGCCAGCTTTTCCCTATTATGGGCTTGAAATGTTTGTTCTTTGCAAAGATATGGTCCATGTTTCTCCAACCCATATATCCCCACAAGAGCAATATTACATATTTTGCCAGTAACCTTCAACTATATGTAGTACAAATAATCTTGCATGAGCAAAGGTCATGAAACACTATCTGTTCATAAGTCATCTTTGTCTTAAGCATAATCTTCCAATGCTAATATATTATACACTGAAAAAGAGAATCATATTTTTCTGCCAATGACCTTGGAATTGTCTAACTGACCTTGGAATAAGGACATTTCATACTTTCACATCATAAGCAATCTGTGTCAATTACAAGCTTTCCATGATTCTCTATTACAATTTATGGTATGAACACAATTGCATGAGCAGGTAGATAGATAGACAGATAAGGTGATTCCTATATGTTTGCTACCTTCTAGTACTGTAGATTCCTTATTTTTCGCGAGTACTTTTTTTCCGCAAAATGGGTCTTTAACGTCAAATCGCGAGAACAGTAATTCGCAAGTAGATGGTTTATCTCGAGATTTTACATTGATTTCAGCACTATAAAGAAATAAAAGCGGGTAATTTTATTTCGCAAGTGATGCTTCACGCGTTATTACGCGATAATTAATTCCTCGCGTATATTTAGGAATCTACAGTAATCATTTGATTAATAACTGTCTCTGAAACTGACTAAGGAGTTCATCATTTGAACTACCATAATTTTAAAATGCACTTGGCAATCTTGCAAACAATGTGACAAAGAGCACACTTAGAGAAATTTGCAAGAGGGAATAAATCTCTTTTATTACCTCCCTTAAGAGGTTACCAAATGTACAACCAGATATTAAAACAGCAATCTTTGGGCAACCTAAACATTAGAATGTCACTAAAAAATTATTATAATGAGAGTGAAGTAACTAATGTACCTTTACAGCTATGCTTCCCTTTTGGTAGTTTATCAATATAATCTGCATGTGGTCTCTCATACCTTTAACAAGAAAGATTGAGGCATTTTACATTCTGCAAATATCTTTTTGAACTGCCTTCTTCCCAAAAATAAAACAAATTTTACTGAAACTTTCAGGGCATTGATCAGTGTTAAAGTCGTTACAATCATATACACTAAACAAACATGTACATTACATTATTTACAAGAGGCCCATGGGCCTTGAATCGCTCTTCTGATAAACTGTACAACCTATCACTTCTATTTGAAGCCTCGAAGCATCCTGTATATTTACATAAACCCTTGAAATTCCAATTCACACTCTGAGAACCCAAGATGATTCTAAGCCAATTAGTACCTGAGAGTTGGTCATGGTGACCTACTTATCACTTGTCATTCTCTGAGGACCCATCAACTAAGTTTGATGATTCTAAGCCAATTAATACCTAAAATATTTTTTAAAATTATAATCATAAAATTTTATAAGTAGGTCAAAGTGACCTACTTTTCAATTTTTTTACTCCAAGGACCCAAGATGCATCAACTGACAAAGTTTGATGATTCTAAGCCAATTAGTACCTGTAATATTTAATTAAAGCCATAAATTTTCAAAAGTAGGTCAGGTCACCGTGACCTACTTTTCAGTTGCTGTACTCCGAGGACCAAAGATACATCGACTGACAAAGTTTGATGATTCTAACCAATAAGTACCCAAAATATTTAATTATAGCCATAAATTTTCAAAAGTAGGTCACAGTGACCTACTTTTCAGTCAACCTACTCCGAGGACCAAAGATGCATCAACTGACAAATTTTGACGATTCTAAGCCAAATAATTCCTGAAAATATTAAACACAGCCATAAAATTTCAAAAGTAGGTCACAGTGACCTACTTTTCAGTTGTTGTACTCCAAGGACCCAAGACGCATCAACTGACAAAGTTTAATGATTCTAAGCCAATTAGTACCCGAAATATTTGATTAAAGCCATAAATTTTCAAAAGTAGGTCACCGTGACCTACTTTTCAGTTGTTGTACTCCGAGGACCCATGACGCCTAAACTGACAAAGTTTTATGATTCTAAGCCAATTAGTACCCGAAATATTTTATTAAAGCCATAAATTTTCCGAAAGTAGGTCACAGTGACCTACTTTTTAGTCGACCTACTCCGAAGACCCATGACGCATCAACTGACAAAGTTTGATGATTCTAAGCCAATTAGTGCCAGAAATATTTAATTAAAGCCATAAATTTTCCGAAAGTAGGTCACGGTGACCTACTTTTTAGTCGATCTACTCTGAAGACCCAAGATGCATCAACTGACAAAGTTTGATGATTTTAAGCCAATTAGTAATCGAAATATTTAATTATCGCCATAAATTTTCAAAAGTAGGTCACTGTGACCTACTTTTTAGTCGACCTACTCCGAAGACCCAAGATGCATCAACTGACAAAGTTTGATGATTCTAAGCCAATTAGTACCGGAAATATTTAATTAACGCCATAAATTTTCAAAAGTAGGTCACTGTGACCTACTTTTTAGTCAACCTACTCCGAAGACCCAAGATGCATCAACTGACAAAGTTTGATGATTCTAAGCCAATTAGTACCTGAAATATTTAATTATAGTCATATAAATTGAAAAGTAGGTCACGGTGACCTACTTTTCAGTTGACCTTTTTTGAGGACCCAAGATGCATCAACTTACAAAGTTTTATGATCATAGGACTTAAAATGTCCAAATTATGCCTCTAAAACGCTTTGAAATCGAATGCCTGCAAAGTTCAAAAAGTAGGTCACTGTGACCTACTTTTTAATAAGTATGTTTTATGGCCCCAAGATGCATCATCTTACAAGATTTAATGATTCTAAGCCTCCCCGTATTCGAATTAATGACCTTAATTGTTTTAAAAAAGATTAGCCATAAAATTCAAAAAGTAGGTCAAGGTGACCTACTTTTTAGTTGACATACTTTGAGGACCCAAGATGCATCAACTGACAAAGTTTGATGATCATAGGCCTTAAATTGTTCAAAATATGCCTCTAAATCATTTTGAAAAAGAATGGCCGCAAAATTTTAAAAGTAGGTCACTGTGACCTACTTTTGAGTCAACATGATATGAGGTCCTTAGATGCACCAACTGACAAGATTTGATGATCCTAGTCCTTATAGTAAGCAAAATATCAACATTTTAATAAAATGTAATTTTTGGTCAACTTTGAAGTGACCTTGAGACCACACCCTTTGCCCCAGGGTAAATCCCCGTGCAAATTTTAATCTACAACATATCCTCATCCTTTTGTGTAAGTTTGGTGATAATCTGCCCAGTGGTTCTTGAGAAGAAGATTTTTTAGCAACCAGTACTTTTGTTTCTATTTTCCTAATTATCTCCCCTTGTTAAAGGGTCACAACCCCAGTTTTAGTATAAAAGGGAGCCCTTGGGCCAAGGATACCCTGTGACAAATTTGACAATAATTGGCCAAGGGGTTCTTGAGTTATGGCCCATATTCTAAAAAGTTTACGCACACCGCACAAATGGCCATAGCATTAGCTCTTTGAGCCTTTGGCTCAGAAGAGCTAAAAATCCTTAATACTTACATGTTACCGAGGGCCACCTCACACAGCAATAGGATACCTGTGGGGTCAGCCTTGGTTGTCCTACAGTAATTGGCACTCTTTGATACCATGTCAGCAAAGTAGATACCTTTACCAAACATGTAACCAGTCTACAAAATTTCACATATTTAAATCTATAAATCTCTATGTCAAAGTAAATACTGTAAACAGGGAAATCTTTGTTCCTTTTGCTCTAGTTGCAAATAGGGGCGAATTTAAATTCTTTTACATAGCTGTGCTTAAGCACAATTGTTTGCAATCACGAAAGGACAAAAAATGACCCTGTATACGGTATCATGTTACTATGTTACATTATTTGATATAAATTTGCTTTCAACTCCTGCTTAACTTCTTAGCACTATTTCCTTTCGTACATTGTGTCTAAGTTTACAGCTTTTCATGAAATCTAGATTTTTTAAACATTTTTTTTACATCCTGAAAAAAGTTTTTAAATAATACCTTATCTCATATTTACATTTGTGACTAGTTTTTAACAAATATTTGGATACTATAGTTTTAAAACCATGAAATTATTTATTTTTTCAAACCTCAATGGTATACATGTAAATTAAATGTGTTGAATATGTCAACCATTTATGATGTCACTATGAAATTATGTCGATCATTTATGACTAAACAATGAATTTATGGCCCTGTGAGGAACCTGTTTATACAGAGATGTAAATACACCTTGTCAAATAATGTTATATCAGGGAAAACATTTGCAAATGTAAATATTAAATCAATATTTATTTTTTTACAACCTTTTCTCAATTTTTTCACATATACTATTTAAGGGGGGTGGGGGTGTTTATAGGAAGATACTTAAAAATTTCTCATTTGTCTCCTCACTGGACTACTTTTCAACTCTATTTGGTTACCAGAGGTCAAGATCATTTTACATCTCGTCATTTCTTACCACAGGTGCTTCTGGTGGGGCAATTCTCAGACCCTGTGAAAGAATTCCAGCAAAGTTGGTTGTACGAGAGCCATGCCACAGAAGCTGTCTATTATGCAGGTCCTTAAATGGGGCATACCTATCTGCCTCATCCTCTCTTTCAACTTTAAATACCTGCAAAGTACATGTACAAGAAGAATTTTGAGATAAAGAACAGATCCCTACAATCACTGTATCATTAATCATGTGGGGATTTTTTTTACATCTCTTATTAGAGAAGAATTACCTCTTGGACTTGTAAGTCATACTGATTATGGGTGGCAGCATGAGTGTTTTTGACATATTCACAAATCCTCTTGAACTCCTCACAGGTTTTATCCAATGGCTAAAATGGATAAAAAGGTGCACTATTTAAAACCCATTAAACGGTATTTCCTAATATCAAAACAGTGTTGAACTTGTATAACCAAAAAATGGTACATGAAATCAACGATATACATGTATGAAACAAGTAATATTATATAGCTTGCTTAACTTTTTTACAACCAAAAGTTTAATAAAAATTCCAACATCTGTCTTTATTACCATCAAAAACTCAATTAGTAAATATTTGTTTTAAGCTGTACATGTATGAACCTTGAGACAAACCTCCATGTGAGTTTTAAGTTTCTTATAATGACCCTTGAGACAAACCTCCATGTGAGTTTTAAGGTTTTTTTATAATGAGCCTTGAGACAAACCTCCATGTGAGTTTTAAGTTTCTTATAATGAGCCTTGAGACAAACCTCCATGCGAGTTTTAAATTTTTTATAATGAGCCTTGAGACAAACCTCCATGTGAGTTTTAAGGTTTTTTTCAAATAAGCCTTGAGAATAACCTCCATGTGAGTTTTAAGTTTCTTATAATGAACCTTGAGACACACCTCCATGTGAGTTTTAAGTTTCTTATAATGAGCCTTGAGACAAACCTCCATGTGAGTTTTAAGGTTTTTTTTATAATAAGCCTTGAGACACACCTCCATGTGAGTTTTAAGTTTTTTTATAATGAGCCTTGAGACAAACCTCCATGTGAGTTTTAAGTCTCTTATAATGAACCTCGAGACAAACCTCCATGTGAGTTTTAAGTTTCTTATAATGAGCCTTGAGACAACCCTCCATGTGAGTTTTAAGTTTTTTTATAATGAGCCTTGAGACAAACCTCCATGCGAGTTTGAAGTTTCTTATAATGAGCCTTGAGGCAAACATCAATGCGAGTTTCAAGTTTTTTTTTATAATGGTCCTAGAGTCAAACCTCCATGTGAGTTTTAAGTTTTGTATAATGAGCCGTGAGACAAATCTCCATGCAAGTTTTAAATTTCTCATAATGAGCCTTGAGACAAACCTCCATGTGAGTTTTAAGTTTTTTATAATTAGCCGTGAGACAAATCTCCATGCGAGTTTTAAGTTTCTCATAATGAGCCTTGAGACAAACCTCCATGTGAGTTTTAAGTTTTTTTAATAATAAGCCTTGAGACAACCCTCCATGTGAGTTTAAGTTTCTTATAATGAGCCTTAAGAAAAACCTCCATGTGAGTTTTTAAGTTTTTTTATAATGAGCCTTGAGACAAACCTCTATGTGGGTTTTAAGTTTCTTATAATGAGCCTTGAGACAAACCTCCATGTGGGTTTTAAGTTTCTTATAATGAGCCTTGAGACAAACCTTCATGTCAGTTTTAAGTTTTTTTATAATGAGAATTGAGAAAAACCTCCATGGGAGATTTAAGTTTTTTACATGTATAATGAGCCATGAGACAAACCTCCATATGGGTTTTAAGTTTCTTATAATGAGCATCAATGGGATCCTCCCCAGCATCCCCTCCCTTCAGTAAGCTATAGGCTACTTCTATCTCCATCAAGTTATCCAACATCTCTGTTTTTGCCTGAAATTTGCAAAATTCCATTTAAATAAAAGCAATATGTATTTCAATAAGTATTATATATTTATATACATGTAGCTATAGATAATTCTTGTCAATACACATGTACATGAACTGCCTGAGCATTGCAATTTAAAGGAAATTCTTGGTATCTGAATTCTCAGCTGACTCTTCTTGTCTCAAGGTGAGATTTTCAACTGCTACTCTCAAATACATACTGTATTCTCAAAATGTCACTTTATGAAACCGAGTAAAACAGGACAGTTTTCAAACTTTCTTTGATATCATACCAAAAACTACATGTATAATGAACTGAAAACACACTGTAATTTGATACCCACTGATGCATGTGAAATCATAATTTTTATACAAAGGGTGTAATAATATGGTTTTTCCAAAATTACTCTACCAATAACATTTGAGTATTTTACATCTTAACTTTAATCCTAGCTATTCTTTTTAAACAAGTACATTTACATGAATAAACGAACTCTTGTAGATTATAATATACTGTATAAATGCAGTCATTTTCCATGAATATCTTTTTCTTTGCAGGCAAATGCAAGAACTGTTATACTAGCATATAAATAGATAGCTTAACACCCTTAGCTTTACTTGTATCTTTAATGATGCTATTGCAGGTGACATATGCATTCCTTAAAACCCTCCAGTCTTAAAAACAGATGAGGGTGGAAGGCTTTTTTAAATTAGATGTGGGAGGCACTTTTGAATTCCAGAATTTTTCTATAAAATTAACAATCAAAATTTTCCCTTCATAATTAAAATGGATTCCTTCTGTAAAATATATTCCAAACATCACAAAATAGGTAATAAATTTTATATACATGTATAATATATATTGGGTGAAAAACTAGGAGAAAACTAGAAAACTGACCAGTCAGCAAGGGCCCTGCCAAGGGGTAGAAATATAAGGGTGCAGCTTACAGAATGAGAATTTTAATTGATAACAAAAATTAAAAAATATATGAAGAAGAATATGCAATAACAATTGTATTTATAAAATTTCAAGATAATTCCTAAATATCCAACAACCTGTAAAGAGTATCCCTGTATTAACACAAGAGGCCCAAGGGCCTTAACGGTCACCTGAGTATAATACAACAATTTAGAAGTTAAATACACTGATAGATGAAGCTTTGTTGCCCTAAAGCAAGAGAAGTAGGAAGATCAGGATCAACAAAATAATTAGTCTAGTATTCAGTATCAACTCATAAATTAAGTTCTAATCTGTCCCCCACTTAAAACTAACACCATGCAGACTATTGACAAACTACTAGTGCTTCTGTACTATTTTTAAACCCATATTAAGACCTCTAGCATTGACCTCTCTTATGGTCTTTGAAGAACTTTTAATAAGATAAGTTATTTTTGTCTCAATTTTATTTATCTATTACTTACAGATCTACCTGATTATTAAAACTAAGAAAGTACTTTTTTAATTATACGATAAACATTCTTGCATAATTATCTTATTCTATTAACCTTTCAAATACATTATTTACAGTGATTAATTATCAAAGGTGAATGGAAAAGGGGAATAACTTATCTCAGTAGAATACAAATTAATAGAGCCCTGCCCAGGACCAGAATGCTTAGATGAATGGTCCAGATGTTTAAAAATCTGGTAGAAATACGCTTACTCATATCATTTAAACTTTTACTCAGTTTGCTTCCGATATGCCCAGAAGAAGAGAAGAATTTCACAGGTACAATGCATTTTCACTACAGATTCAACAAAGCCTTACCCTAACACCAGAACCCAAGACCAAGGGTCAAGAAATTTACAAATTTAGAAGAGTTACCCTCATCATCATAACTATGGACTTCAAAGAATTAACACTTCTCACTATATTATCAAAAGCCCCCCCCCCCTCGTTATGCCAGAACCCCTGACCCTAGAACCACAAGATTTAAAAATTCTGTTCAAAGCTCCCATTTTCATCATAGCTAAGCAATTTATTTATCAGCTCAACACTAAGGAGCAGACAGGATTAATTAATGATTAATTAATAAAATTAATGCTTTTTCACTATATAATCAATAGAGCCCCCCCCCCTCCTCAAGAACCCCAAAAACTGAGGCCATATATTTAAAAATTTTGGAAGAGGCATCCTTGTCTATCATAATCATGCACTTAGTTTGTTTAAATAATCTCCAGTAGCAGAGAAGATTTTCAAAGAATCAATGCATTTTCACTATATAATCAATAGAGCCCCGCCCTAACACCAGAACCCCTGACCCTGGGGCCATGAAATTCACAATTTTTGAAAAGGCATCCTTATGCATCATAACCATGCACTTAGTTTGTTTGAATAGTCTCCAGTAGCAGAGAAGAAGGTTTTCAAAGAATCAATGCATTTTCAATATATAATCAATAGAGCCCCGCCCTAACACCAGAACCCCTGACCCTGGGGCCATGAAATTCACAATTTTTTTAAAGGCATCCTTATGCATCATAACCATGCACTTAGTTTGTTTAAATAATACCCAGGAGCAGAGAAGAAGATTTTCAAAGAATTAAAGCATTTTCACTATATAATCAATAGAGCCCCGCCCTAACACCAGAACCCCTGACCCAGGGGCCATGGCTTTCACAATTCTGGAAGAGGCCCACATCCTCATCATAACTATGTACTTAGTTTATCACCTTAATGCCCAGGAGCAGAGGAGAAGATTTTCAAAGAATTAATGCATTTTCACTATATAGTTGATAGAGCCCCGCCCTAACACAAGAACCCCTGACCCTGGGGCCATGAATTTCACAATTTTGGAAAAGGTTCTCTTGTTCATTATAACTATGTACTTAGTTACTTTATTAAATATCCAGAAGCAGAGAAGAAGATTTTCGAAGAATTAATGCATTTTCACTATATAATCTATAGAGCCCCGCCCTAACACCAGAACCCCTGACCCTGGGGCCATGAAATTCATAATTTTTGAAAAGGCACTTTTGCTCATCATACCTATGTACTTAGTTACTTTATTTAATACCCAGGAGCAAAGAAAAAGATTTTCAGAGAATTAATGCTTTTCCACTATATAATCTATAGAGCCACGCCCTAACACCACAACCCCTGACCCTGGGGCCATGAATTTCACAATTTTGGAAGAGGCACTGTTGCTCATATTAACTATGTACTTAGTTCCTTAATTTAATACCCAGGAGCAGAGAAGAAGATTTTCAAAGAATTAATGCATTTTCATTATATAATCTATAGAGCCCCACCCTGGGGCCAGAACCCCTGACCCTGGGGCCATGAATTTCACAATTTTGGAAGAGGCACTCTTGCTCATCATAACTATGTACTTAGTTCCTTTATTTAATACCCAGGAGCAGAGAAGAAGATTTTCAAAGAATTAATGCATTTTCACTATATAATCTATAGAGCCACGCCCTAACACCACAACCCCTGACCCTGGGGCCATGAATTTCACAATTTTGGAAAAGGCACTCTTGCTCATCATAACTTTGTACTAAGTAACTTTATTTAATACCCAGGAGCAGAGAAGAAGATTTTCAAAGAAATAATGCACTTTCACTATATGATCTATATAGCCCCATCCTGGGGCCAGAACCCCTGACCCTGGGGCCATGAATTTCACAATTTTGGTAGAGGGCTCAATGCTTATTACAATCATGCCAACAGTTTGACTGCTTGATGTCCAGGAGTAAAGAAGAAGATTTTTAAAGATTGCATTATTTTTGGTGGTTTTAGCCCCACCCCTCAGGCCCCAGGGGGGCAGGGACCATGAAATTCACAATTTTTGTTCCCCTTCACCCATAGATGCTATATACCAAATTTGGTTGAAATTGGTTGAGCGGTTCTAGAGAAGAAGTTAAAAATGTTCAAAAGTTAACTGACGACGCACGACGACAGACGAAAACAGATAGCAATAGGTCACCTGAGTGACTCAGGTGACCTAATAAGGCAGTAAAAAACATCATATCTACAATAACTCAATTAAATGTATATTCAAAGAAGAATAAAAAATGTGTTTTATAAAATGCCAGCCTTCAGTGAATGCAAATATCACCCAGGCTTGACTTTAACTTCAAAACAAACATCAGTTGCACACAATGGTTAATTTATCTTAAAGTGACAAATAAAGATAAGCCTGGAAAATGTTCTGCCCCAGACAAGATAATTAATCCCAGGGGATTAATTGTACTGCTCTCTCATCCTTTTCTTCCAAGTTTACAATAAGAACTTTTTCAGTAATGATAGAATGAGTTAATTATCGGACTACCTGTTAAAATTAATAGTATTCTTAAAGAGCTAAAGCCACGAACCATCAAATTTGGCCCTGTGTTTTTCACAAAAATAAAGTTTCGAATCAAAAAGAGTACCATACATTAAATGTTAGAGGACAACATACTTGTTTTCCATACGTAACGTATTTTGTTAAATAATGCGCCATTAGGCACGTGCGACGGTTGGAACATGAGACGGTGTGATAAAAACGTTAAAAAATGCCGATTTTTTGACAGATTTTCCCAAAGTTAGATGTGGCCACAGTCAAGAACAACTTTTATACTTACCATAGATATAGATATTGCCGATGCAAATCTTTATGCTTATTATCGTTGTTGTTCGTGGGTGTGGCCAATATGAAATTTGATTTTATATTTAAATTTTAATGCATCAAATAATCACTAATTTGTGAATCAATCGTTAACATTTAATTCATACACCAATAAAAAACTATACATTTCACAAAATATGCGAGAAAAGCAATTTATTGTTCGTTTAAAACGCTTATTGTGGAAAAACACCTTAAGAATAAACATTTTCTGAAATAAATATCTAGCAAAACATGGTTTTTATTGTGAATAGGTCCATTGTATATGACGTTACTAATAATACGTCAGTTGTGACGTCATAAAGGCTCTAAACTATTTGGAATGTTGCTGAAGTTTTGTATGATCTCGAATGCTGTCTTTATTTGTATGATTTAAGCCCAACTGGATGATACCATCAAATTATTAATTAACAGAAATTCACGCCAAATTGTTTTCTTTACTGTCCTTAACACAATACCCCCCCCCCCCCCCCCCAAATGCCTGCTTTGTTAAAAATGTTATTAGACCTTCAATTTTATACATGTATCTTTTATTTATTATCTATTTATTTTTTTTATACTCTTGAGACAATTTTAATACTATTGTGCGTGTTAACAGACATGACTCAAGTTGTAAACAAATTAATAGAGAATGTAGCAAAGATATCACGCTAGCAATCTCTCACCAGAGGGCATATTACGCTTCGCTACAACACCTCTGTCAACGTCTAAATGCCAAGATTCTTGGCAAAACTTACCCTGGCCTATTGCATAACAAAAAATAAATTTTAAAGTTATATATATTTTAGCTTTAAAATTTAAAGAAAAGTTTATGTATGAAAATTAAAATGAGATATATCAGTAACACCGTATTTTACAAGGGATTATTTCTCAGCGGGATATTGCATCACTCATGTAGACAGATATGGAGAACGTGGAAAATTTAAAACGCATCGCCGACAAATATCAACATGGTTTAATTTTTAAAGACAAACAACTTGCAGCATTGACATATATACAGAAAAGTGAAGAATCTTCCTGTGATAAAGGCCACGCGTCTCCGCCTTCAGTACTACTTTTTAGACGTTGACAGAGGTATAAGTGGAGCGTAGCGGGAACGATAACTCTGGATAGAGATTGATCACGCTAGACCTTTGTAAAATAAGCGAAATAATAAAAACATAGCTTGCTGTGCAAAGTGAAAATTAAAAGAAAAGAAATAAAAACAGAGGCGTAGTCACAAACTTAAAAGTGGGGGGGGGGGGGGGGATCAAATCCAAGAAAGATCTAAAACGTGTAATATAAAGAAATTAACAGGCCTGTAGGAAGCAATTTCAGTTTGAGTGGGCACAACCATATATTTTCAGTTGGGGGCACTATCAATAAAATTACCAAAATTCCTTGACAAGCAAAAAAAAAAAAAAATGGTCATCAGACGTTATTATTGAGGGGCACAATGATACAGTAGCTATGTTTTCCATAGTATTCTATATATACATGTAGCTGTGATTTTGTTCTACATGAAGTGGGGGGGGGGGGGCACAGACATACTCTTGCCCCCATATCTGAGAGTGGGGGGGGAGGGCTAGTGCCCCCGCTGCCCCCCACCCCCCACCCCTGTGACTACGCCTATGAAAAAACGCATTTGGATAATCATGTACATTTCGGCTAAACAGAATCTAGGTCACGGGTTCATCAAGTGCAATTGTTTTGACGAAACCCGATATCGGTACACACACACACGTACATGTATACTATAACTATATATTATTTTGTACCAGCATATATAAGCCATCGATGTAATAACTGTATTTAAAAAAATCCTCTGAGATGATTCTTATGCATGTACACAAAAGGGTTAATTTCCATCCTACTTCAAAAGCATATATACATGTATTTTGCAATATGTCTGCATTCAAATTCGAAGTGAGGATATTGATGATGCATATGTATAACACATATATATTGATTTTCTCATCATTTGTGAAACATAATTCAACTACACCCAAGTGAGCAAAAATGCATAAAAAATATCACAGTATGTCTTAGAAATCCAGTATAAAACGTTTATGCATCTTTTACTGTGCTCCAAATATTTCATAGTTACTATCACAATTTAAGTAATTTACGCTTTAGATCGTCAATTAGTGGAAAGGGTAGTGGTTTTAAATCTATTTAGAAAAATTAAAGAATAAAAATAAATAAATAAAATAAAGTACGTTACATATCAATTACTCTAAAGTTTTTTTTTTATCTGCCACCATTTCTTTATTGCGACTGTAAGTATAGGGTTTGTTTTATCTAAGAATTCAGCACCATGAAAACTCAGAAAAAGAGAGAGAGAGAGAGAGAGAGAGAGAGAGAGAGAGAGAGAGTCCTTAAAATGTGTTTAAAAATCAAAACAATAAACCAGGTATATGTTCTTTGAAACGTACGTATGAGCGTAAGTTGTTTATAGCTCATGTTTAATCATTTTTACATTTACATGGAAAATAATCATATATAAATTTTCGCAGATTTCTATCTTTACGAATTCCTTGCAGTAAAGATATTTGGGAGAGAAATATTGGAATATTTTGCAAGAGAAGAGTGTGTGTGTGTGCGGGGTGTGATTGGGGTGGGGTGGGGGTTCTAGCAAATACCGATAAATATAAAATAATGAACAGGGCTGATTTATTTTCTGCTTTAGCCTTAAATTAGTGATTTCTCAACAGATTTATCTTTCCTAAGAATATTTTTTTTTGAAATGTATTCCATATTAATCCAAAGAAACTCACGTTTAGGGCGACAGTGTTTTAATGAGTTCTGTTTGCTAAATAAACCATTTTGATAAGTTGCGACACCCCTTTTCAATTAATCTATAATGTTTTATGTTTCTGTCTCGAAAACGACATTCAAATTATTGTTATAAATGAATACAGTAAAACTCATTTAGTACGAACACGGATATACCGAATGTACAGCTATAGCGAAGTTTTTTGCAATCCCTTGCAAAATTCCTAACAATTCCGTGTAAAATTTTACGGCTATATCGAATTCAGATATAGCAATTTTACGGTTATACCGAACTAATTTTGTGTCCCCTAGAAGTTAAAAATAACGAAATGTACATCTTTTATAGAGAATTTTCAAAGATCTCAATTTTTAAAATATTGAACTGACATATTAATTTTGTAAGTAATCATATTTGAAACTCAATTCATCCGAAAACTTTTGAACTCCAAAGTAAATATTGTATTTTATACTTCCGTAAATACATGTACATTTGTTAGTCATACTTGAAGGAAAAAAAACATATTGCGAAATCTCTATGTATACTTTAAGGAATTTGTTATACGGATATAACGAATTATGGATATAGCGAAGTATAATTTCGAAGTTCTCCAGAACTTCGCTATAACTAAGTTTTACTGTAAATGGATTAGAAACAAGTCCTTCCAACTTTTTACTTCCTCCGTTTTTCCAAATCATTTAGATTTTTTATATGTTAAAATGCTCGCAGGTTCAGGATCTAAGAATTTCGGATTAAAAGTCTATTTCCATTTCAACAATTTTTTTTGCAATTACTTCTATCCAGTTATTGAATTACATTGTGGCTCTTCAGTTTAGAAACATTCGTTTTAAGATCATTTCAAGTATCTTATTATTTTTTTCTGACTGCCCCCTTCCCCACTTTGAAAAACAAACTTTCCAAAGATATAAGCTTAATATTTGCAGGCATATTGGAAAAAGTCCGGAAAAAACTAAGTTGGACGGGCTATCGTCATTTGAAGCAAGTCATATTTTTTTTAATGCTGTTTAATACTCAATACTTACATGTAACTAGGAGCGATGCATCGCACAAAAATATGTTCAAGGGATAGAAATACAATGTTCCTTCTTAAAAATTATAATAGAATAGGTACCAGGTAGAGTGTAACGCAGTTGCCATCAAGACTGCGATGTGAAATCAATTTCCAACTGCTCTTAAATGTCTTAAATTAATTATGAAGTTTATTAGTAAGACAAATGTCCATTCCAATTGATACTAGTTTTAATTCAAAATCACATATGTAAAATCGCTCAAGGTAATTTTTCCGCCCTACGACGTTACGTTTCAAAAAATGACGTTCTACTTGCATTTTCTTTTAAAACACCGTCATACTTCAAACTCTCTTTTTCAAAAAAATATTATCGATATTCAAAAAAGAAAAACGGCAAAGAAAAGCTAAAAGTCTACACTATCAACTGACAAAACCCCGTTACTTTTTGAGACAGGGCCATTTTTGATGGTTCGTGGCTCTTGCTCTTTACATACAGCAGCAAAAAAAGAAAAAAAAATTGAATAAATAAATAAATAAATAAATAAAAACAAAAAAATTTAAAAACATATCTTTATGTATATCTTGTTTTTAGAATTCAATAAAATCATAACTCATTATGTATTTTACCAAAATAAAATATGAACATTATTTAAATCGACATTTCAGAGAATGTAAACATCATTCAGAATTGACCTTAACTTCAAAACAAACTTCATTTGCAGAGAGAGGTGTTAATTAATCTCAATTTGACAGAAACAGATAATGCTTTGAATTTTCTTCAAGAGGAAAGTTAATTAATCCCATGGGACTAGTTGCAGCTTTCATAGTTTACAACAGGAACATTCTCATCAGTTAACTCTCTTTGCCCTGGCATTCTAATGTAAAGTTAAAGAATCTACCCCACCACCCCAGCTCCAAACTGGATGACATAGAGAACCAAACTTAGCATCAAAATTTGTCTTACTGCCTCTTCAACCAACATACCAAATTTGTGGACGGAAGAATGACAGACGGACAGACAGACAGACAGACAGACAGAGTGATTATTATAGGGCACCCGCAAATCCTTGCGGGGCCCTAAGAAGAGCAGAATTTCCCCCCCAAACTGGTTTCCTCAATATCAAATTTTTTACCTTACTGAAAATACGAATATAATTGCAATGTGGTTACCTCTAATAGTGTTGAACCAATAATCAGAAAACATCGAATGTCGATGAAAAAATGCTACCGATTCTGATGATCGATTATATTTTTTGTAATCGATCATCAGAAACATACTTCTAATACAATACATTCCAGAATTATCCATTTCTGGTTTAAAATTTATTTCTTCTTAATGAAAGAAAATGGCATCTGCATCTGATACTAGCCAACTAGCACGAAGCAGAGGTGATTAAGAACTGAATGGTGCATATGTAGGGCCTAAAAAAATTATGTTTGATTCCTGTAACCCGACCGTCCCATTCAATTTACCCACTGGTGGATTTTTTTTTCTGCCAAATCTGTGTTTGCTCTTTGGTTTGATCAATCAGCTGATTCTTTTTATTCAAAAATGTTAATTGTACCTTTTATTTGAGATATAAAATATGCAACTTAGTCAACATTTACCTTAACTAGTGCTAATTGTAACGGGAACCTTTACAGATGTTCCCCAAACGGCTCCCCAATCCCTTATGATGCCCCATTCCCAAAAAGCTTCAATAAATTAGACAATACTTTTGTAATATAGATGGACACTTTATTTTTAAGGGTATTTCATTGGAAAACTACTCCGATATAGCCATATGGGTATTAGCCAATCAAATTTCAGCGCATGTGCTTGCACATGTTTTCTACATTTTTCACATTAATTTTCTTATAGTGTCTCAGAATACAAACATTTGTGTTAAATATTAAAGAATTTCATTGAAAAAAAAGAGAGATGTAACCCTTTAAGTATTAGCCAATCAGAATTCAGCATACGCGCATGCATGGCCTTGCATTCAATTTTGATAGTATCATAATGTAGAAGCTCCATGTGCCTATCCATGTCATAAATTTCATCCTGTTTTGTTGAAAACCAAGGGAGTTATAGACATTTAAAGTTTCAACCAATCAGATTGCAGCACACCTGCATGCGCGTGTTTTCAAATTTCCTATATAACATGTTGTAGCACCTTATAATATATACTTATATTCTAAATTTCAAAGTATTTTGTCAAAAAACAAGGAAATTATTGAGATTTTTGTATCAGCCAATCAGAGAAGAGCGCACGTGCATGAGCGAGAGTTCACGCTAATTTGACCATGTTATCTTGTCTAGACTACTAATATATCTTCATATCTTGAGTTTCAAAGCAATTCATCAAGAAATATAAAAGTTACGGCTTCATCAAGTATATCAGTCATTTCACTCATTGCACGCGCGCGCACGTGCATGCATGTGCGCGCAAAATGACCTTCATTCCGAACACCTACACAGCATGCCTATTAACCCTAAAAAGGTTTCATGTCAATCGGATGAGTGGTTCTATGAGAACACTCCCGGACAAAAAAGTACCGGAGAAGAAAGTAGAAAAAAAGAACTAGAAATATGTCCATAGGACATGAATGCCCCGCCGAGGGTATATTAGTAATGCAACATTTTAACACAAATTGAGAAAAGTGAGGTCAAGGTCAAAGGAAAGGTAAAGGTCAAAAAACATTGATGCAGTTGAATAGCTCTCATCGGTATGTATCAGCATATGAAGTTTGACACTAATTTAAGAAAAGTGAGGTCAAGGTCAGAGGAAAGGTCAAGGTCAAAAAATGTTGATGCAGTTGAAAAGGTTACATCAGTATGTATAAGCATATGAAGTTTGATGAAAATATTATGAATGGTTTCTTTAAAAATGAGCTAAACACTAATTTAAGAAAAGTGAGGTCAAGGTCAAAGAAAAGGTCAAGGTCAAAATATATTGATGTAGTTGAATAGCTCTTATCGGTATGTATCAGCATATGAAGTTTGACACTAATTTAAGAAAAGTGAGGTCAAGGTCAGAGGAAAGGTCAAGGTCAAAAAAATGTTGATGCAATTGAATAGCATACATCAGTATGTATCAACATATGAAGTTTGATTACACTATCTTGAATGGTATCTTTAAAACTGAGCTAAACACCAATTTAAGAAAAGTGAGGTCAAGGTCAAAAGTAAGGTCAAGGTCAAAAAATGTTGATGCAGTTGAATAGCTTACATCAGTATGTATCAACATATGAAGTTTAATTACACTTTCTTGAATGGTATCTTTAAAACTGAGCTAAACACCAATTTAAGAAAAGTGAGGTCAAGGTCAAAAGTAAGGTCAAGGTCAAAAAATGTTGATGCAGTTGAATAGCTTACATCAGTATGTATCAACATATGAAGTTTAATTACACTTTCTTGAATGGTATCTTTAAAACTGAGCTAAACACTAATTTAAGAAAAGTGAGGTCAAGGTCAAAGGAAAGGTCAAGGTCAAAAAATGTTGATGCAGTTGCATAGCCCTCATCAATATCTATCAGCATATGAAGTTTGATAAAAATATCTTGGATAGTTTCTCTGAAACTGAGCTTTGAACAGAGCTAAACGCAAAGTGTGACGGAAGGACAGACGGAAGGACGGAAGGACAGAAGGACGGAAGGACGGAAGACGGACATGACAAACACTATATGCCCCGGCCATATTCATGGCGGGGTATAATAATAATAATAATAAGAAGAAGAAGAAGAAACAGAGTAAAAACAATATGTTCCCAAACTTCGTTTGGGGAACATAAATATAAAGAGTAATCAACTGCCCCCACAACTTTTTGAAGTTCGTTTTCTGCCGCTAGGCAGCCATGTTGGGTGTCCACTGTAAATATAACACCTGGATAATTCAGTCCTGGGATGTTTGACCCTCTTATTCATAAGCAAAAAAAAAAAAAATTCCCGACCTACAGACCCTTGATGTTTTGGGAATGTTACAGGAAACAAACATAATTTTTTTTAGGCCTAGAAAGTGTAAAAGGAGCATAACAACAAAGAAAATAATATATTATATATTTTATATATTCATGTTAAAGAAATAATATGAAATAATTGTAATAGTCTGCTTTTTGTATACAAAACTATGAAATCTGATTATAATCAGTAAAATCGCATCGGAAGCAGTAACCGATTCCAACCGATGATCGATTATGAAAATTAACCAATGTCCCATCACTAACCTCTAAACAGATCACATATGCCTGTTTCCTTATATTTTGGAGGGAAAATACTATAGTTAAATTGCATATTTTATGACAATTTTGGGCTGAGAATCCAGACCATATTTTCGTGGCCTTATCTTACCTTAATAATTTCAGCTGAATTCAAAAGTGGTGGTTTCTTCAAGCCAAAGTCATGTGGTACCAATGTGTAGAATCTGTTTGTGCAGTCCAAAAACTTTGTCTCTGTTCCACCTTTCTCTATCAACTGAAATATATAACAAATAACTTACCTATTTTAAATTGTTTTAAATATTAAACTTCTAAAAAAAATAATAAATAAATAAATAAGTACACCTTTGTTAACTCAGTGAGCACACTATATGCTGAGGTGATCTGTTTCTTAGAAAGCTTTCCTAGTGGCATTTTCTTTGTATCAATCTAAAAAACAAAGTTCAAAAATAAATTCACTAGTCATTAGTTCACATTACTGTATTTGGCTGAATATAATACGCACTTTTTTCCCAAAATAATTTTCTGTGAGAAAGGGGTGTGTATTTTACACCACAATGGGATTTTGATAAGTTTTTCTTTCATGTGAAACACGGCTATCATGCGCACATACCGTAGTATTACCTAGAGACTTGTTGCAATTTCTTGCTGTTTATCGCCATATTTAAAACTTCGGAAAGTTATTGTTGGAATGTAGACTTGTTAAAAATGTTATATTTATAACCTTTTGATAGTTAAATTAAATTAAAAAGCAAATTAAAATTAATTTGAGCTGCATGTTCATCGTCTCCGTGTAGGCCGCCATTAACGATGTTATTTATAGATGTTCACACATTCCTTTGCCACGTGCTTCCGTAATCATAGTACACATGTTCCTAATCAGTCAGACACTCGTTCAAAAAACTAATAAGTCATTTTTTAATAAAAAACAATAAAAATAAAATTTATTTTAGGTTTTAAATAACTCAGTGATAATTCATTTCAACATAAACACCCCTCTATACGTCCCAATGAATGGAAGCCAATGTTGTGAACACATGCGCTTGTCACTTGATAATTACCCCTCAACACCCCTTCAGGCAATTAAATTGTTTACCGACTCCAAAGCATTGTTTTTACAGTTGGAGCACTGATTATTTACTGCCCTTATTAATGGCTTTGATTATTTTCTTTGTTAAAAATCGGGGGTTGGTTTATGATCTTTCGTATTCATAAGCGTGTGTTGATTACGACACATTAAACAGTAAACGCTTGTTAAATGTAATTTTACTTTATCTTATATCGACCTCGTGTTAAAATGATTGAGAGTTAAAAAAGGAAATATGAAGTATGTTGAAACTTCAGTGTTATCATTTACTCGTGCTCTGTAGAAAATAAGACATCCACGAAGATTACCTCGATGTACGAAGACATATTTCAGGGTTAGAAACTCCCTAAAATTACAACTCGCAAATAATTGCCAGTACCAAGATAGTGAATTCGCAATTTTATAAGACTACTCACAATTTTCATATAAAGTTAAATTTATATAAATTAAATACATGTAACTTAAGGAAAAAGTAACTACTGTCAATACATAAAATACAACTACAGTGTGACTTTTATTTAAATAACTGAATTAAATCAAAAGCATTGTGTTCTGTCATATTATATAATTTTGCTACAGTTTCAATGCAAAAAAAATTTCAACTCGCAAGTTTTTGCGAGTTAATAATTTTTAACTCGCAATTTGGGAATTCTAACTCGCATTTTGCGAGTTCTATATAGTGAATTTCGAACCTTGATATTTCCCACCTTTGTACATCATTTTTCACAGCTTTGGAGGTGTGTTGATAACTACACTTTATACGCTTGTTAAATTTTGATTTAATTTTTATAACATCAGCTATTTATTTAATTAATTAATTTCAAGTTCAAAAGAGGAAAATCGTAGTTTATGAATATTTTGATGTGGCAATATCGCTTGCCCTGTTAAATTTACATAATTTTCAACATGATTACCTTAAACTAAAAATAAAATATGACAACTGTTAAAACTTGCAACAATATCTCGTGCTTTGATGAAATAAAATTATTTCCACAAAGAATAGTTAGAATACGGCGACGTATAATTTCAATATCACCGTTTGCTAAAAAAAAAAAAAAAACTAATAATAAACTCTGTTAATACTTTAATATCTTGTGCTTCGCTAAAATAATTTCCTCCAGATTGCTGCGATATGGAAAGTGAAGATTAAAAAATAGAAACGCATTTGAATAAAATATCGTGTTCTGTAAATTTTCGGCACTTTATCTTCGCGCCGATTTCATAGCAAATTACCGCGATTTTCATAAGTTCAGAACACCGCTTGGTAAAATTTTCTGCTGCGTATAATACAACCGAACCGCGTTTTTCCCCCCGTTTCAGGCTCAAAAAGGGGGGGTGCATATTTTACACCAATGCGTATTATATTCAGCCAAATACAGTAATTAACAATACCAGCTGATTTCATTACAAGATACAAATACATGTTTATACAAACCTCAAACTCCAACATGGTCTTTTTCATGCTCTCTACATCAAATATTAAGCACACTAAATCCTGTACAGCTTTGGGTAACTTAGACATTGAACTACTCTTATCCAGCTTCTTCACAGTATCATCCTCTTCCTGTTAATACAAAGATTTGTTTTAATTATAACTAGGTTTTCTGAAACATAATATTTCTTGCAATCTGTTGTTCGTTTAAGATCTACTTGCTCTGGCAATAAATAAACCAAGTATCTATAGTCATTCAAGCCTTAATATTAAGGAATAGAATTATTTCTGTCATCTGCTGTTTGTTGGAAAACCTTCTATGCCTTAATTTAAATGAATACAATAACAAACACTCAAATATGTTAATCCTTAATTTTGACCAAAAGAAGTAATGATCAAACAAATCAGGTAATTAATTCACTTTTTCACTGACCTGTCCATAATCAATGTCCAGTGGGTAGAACTTGTTTGGATATTTCTTGAAATCCTTCCTATTTTCCCATTCATTTCCTGTTTTCTCAGCATACAGTTGTTTGAAAGCATCAAGTAAAGTATTAACACTTCCAAATCGCTCCACTTTGTTTCCACCAATTGTTGTGCCAACCCTGCCCCATGCCCGAAAGAGCCACCAGCTGTCAAATTGACATAAAATGCTTGATTAAGAAACAAACTTATGAACATCCACTGCAGATGTAGTGACTTCTCAAACTGTTAAATACATGTTTTATAAACTACTAGTCACGATTGCTATAAAACTTTCAAAAACAAAATAAAATTCACACCCTAAACAGTGTGCGAAACTAACTTTTCTAAGCTATAAACAATTGGTCTACAATAATTTTAAATTCTATAGACCTGACAAATTTCCTATAGACCAAAAAAAAAATAATAATGATTTCTATTTTATTGTATACTTTTTCAATGGCTTATTCCTTTTTTCCCCTATACACTGCATTATTTTATGCATTGACATTAGACACATGGACATTTATAACCATTATTATTAAGTATTAAGTAATGATTCCAGGGTTTTTTTTTAGATGCAGGGAACATTAAAATTTCTTAGAAGACTTCAATTTTTATCAATGAAAACTTGTGTGAATAAGCAAAAAAATGTATTGGTGTAACATGTTGAAGAAAAAAACTGCCATGTCTTCGATTTTTTTTTTTTTTTATTATTATTTTTTTTTTTTTTTTTTTGCCAAAATGGTTGAAAATCTTTAGCATATTTCTCACAATGAAATTGATTTTTCAAATACGATCATCATGAAAATAAATACAACTGAATTTAATATAAATTAAGTATCTTTCTATCCCCTTTGCAAAGGTACCTTTAGATTAGCTCATGGAGTGACACATTGATGTTTTTCATGTTAAAATTTTTTTAATGTACTTTAATTATATTTTTTCTTATGTGATACAAATCAAACTAACACCCATTCTTCAGTTTACTGAGCTAACTTTTGATCTCAGTTTCACTTTTACCCAAGGAATTAATAGTAGAAAAGTGAGACTGAGATCAAAAGTGAGCTCATCAAAGTTTTATGGCCCCGGAGCCAGGAAATAATTTAATGGGATATTTAGATGTATTTACCATAAACAGAGAAATTGAGGAAATCCAGATCACAAAAAATTGATGATCATTTGTAGGAATAAATAAATCATGTAGTACTGTAAAATGGATCAGATGAAGGAGATTTATAATCAATAGAGCATTGAAGCTTAAATTTTTCATTGGCTGGGAATTTGAAGCAATAATTTGGGGATATTCATGGTATTTTTTCTCAGACTTCAACTGAAAAGTTGTATTGAGTAAAATGGCCGCATTTACTCTATAGACAAATTGGTCTTGAAATATTCACCTAGCTATATAGACCCGACACATTTTCTATAGATTTTGTCTATCGGTCTACCGTTATTTCGCACACTGCTAAAGAGGAGAACATTCTTGTGTGACTTTACCCTGATCCACTGTCTTTCTCCAAGGCCTGCAGTTTGTAGAAAGAGTTAGTTCCCCTGACTACATCTACCAATCCTAACACAACATTGAAAATCTCTCCATTCTTCTGAACAATGTGTGCAGAGTCTTCAAGTCCTACAGTTGTGAAGATAACTTGTAAAAGCTTACATTGCATAAATGCAATATTTTTTGTAATGGAATTAGAAAAGAAGTTCAAAAGGTAATCACAAAGAAATTCTTGATGGGTGAAATGAAAATTTTAAATGAAATCAAAGTGACTATGTAACGTGACACGTGTTTCTAGATCAATAAACTAAAACACCACCATGATTTGATGATCCTCACATACATGCAATAAAAATTGTTGCCATAAATTAATTAAAGTTTTTTTTTCAATAGGTGGAATATTTGTCGCCCTCTGTTTGTCCAAACTTTATTTCCCGGAGAGGCACAGTTCTGCTTTAATTCCAGGAGAGCTACATTTCTGCAGCTAGGTACAGCTAGATGAGAGAATGTCAATCGTAAAATGTTCTATTGACTTATTAAAGACAGCCATATACATCTGTACATCTATCAAATACAGTGGCATTCTATAAAGATATTGGTCATAAATTTTTCAACAAAACACAAATGTAAAATTCATTTTCCACAGAGGTTTCTTTCACATACATTCTCAAATACTTAATTTTATTGTGGTCCATCAGTGTAGATACCTGAATCAGGATCCACTGCTGCGCCTCCCTTGACCTTCATCTTCATTGTGGAGGGCACACTCTTTGTGAACATCTTTTCTGTAACATAACAATATCTCATGCTGACATGTTTACAACTAGTCAGTAGAAACTCTTCTTCTAAAATCGTGAAAACTGACAAAAATGTACAAAATTTTCAATTACTGTTAATAATAAAACTGTATGCCCCGTATCTGTCTACAAAACTAGCTCAGTATTTTGTAGTCATCAGAGGGCAGAGTTCATATGGGAAGTGCATAGTGTCAACAACATCAGACCTTATAATTGCTGAGTATCTCACTTCCACAAATACCTAAATCTTAATCTTGACAATTTTATGCCGTACCATCTTTGAGGCTTTTCGTCATGCTTTTCCCGGCACTTTTTGTTCCAGAGAGAGAAATACGACTGGATGGCTGAAAATTTAACATAAAGGAAAATTTAATTACACACTTTATCTGCTAATGAAGTTAGAAAGGCACTATGTTTTAGCGCAAGTTTGTTGATCTGTCTGCAAGACACATTTATCTCAGAAAGTTGTGGATTTCAATATTTAAAATTTAATTGTTGAATCTACATGTATACTAATATGAAAATGCATCTATGTAGATTTATCTCATTGCATTCTTGTTCTTGGGAAAACAAATGTTCAAAGCCTTTTCCTGTAAGATTTTTCCTGTGCATTTCTATGCAAAAAATTGTAGCTCCAAGGAACATGTATTGAATAATTTGAATCTATTCTATATAAGAAAGCTTTCATAAAAATTTTATCGTTTCTGGACAGGTGGTTTTAAAGAACATTTTCTACATAACTTTCCTTATTTTTACAGTTTATCAGTATTACAATTTATATGCAACTCATCTGGAAGGAAGTATGGCCCTTCATTCAAACAAACTGATTTCCCTTTACCCAAGTAAAAAGTAAGATGCTTTACATACAAGAGGCCCAAGGGCCTTGAATCGCTCTTCTGATAAACTGTACAACATGTCACTTCTATTTGAAGCCTTTAAGTATCCAGTATATTTAGATAAAGCCTTGAAATTCCAAAGGTAGGTCATCATGACCTACATTTAAGATGAAACACTCTGAAAACCCAAGATGATTCTAAGCCAATTAGTACCTGAGAGTAGGTCATGGTGACCTATTTATCACTTGTCATTCTCTGAGGACCCAAGATGCATCAACTAAGTGTGATGATTCTAAGCCAATAAGTACCTGATATATTTAAATAAAGCCATAAAATTTCAAAAGTAGGTCACCATGACCTCCTTTTCAGTTGACCAACTCTGCAGACCCAAGATGCATCAACTGACAAAGTTTGATGAGTCTAAGCCAATTAGTACCCGAAATATTATATTATAGTCATATAAATTAAAAAGGAGGTCAGGGTGACTTACTTTTCAGTTGACCTACTCTGAGGACCCAAGATACATCAACTGACAAATTTTGATGATTCTAAGCCAATGAGTACCCGAAATATTTAAATATAGCCATAAAATTTCAAAAGTAGGTCACAATGACCTACTTTTCAGTTGACTTTTTCGAGGACCCAAGATGCATCAACTTACAAAGTTTTATGATCATAAGGCAAAAAGTAGGTCAAGGTGACCTATTTTTTAGTTGACGTACTCCGAGGACCCAAGATACATCAACTGACAAAGTTTGATGATCATAGGCCTTAAATTGTTCAAAATATGCCTCTAAATCATTTTGAAAAAGAATGGCCGCAAAATTTTAGTCAACGATATGAGGTCCTTAGATGCATCAACTGACAAGATTTGATGATCCTAGTTCTTATAGCAAGCAAAATATCAACATTTGAATAAAATGTAATTTTTGGTCAACTTTGAAGTGACCTTGAGACCACACCCTTTGCCCTAGGGTGATGCCTTGAACAATTTTTAATCTACAACATATCCTCATCCTTTTGTGTAAGTTTGGTGATAATCTGCCCAGTGGTTCTTGAGAAGACCTCCCCTTGTTTAAGGGTCACAACCCTAGTTTTAGTATAAACGGGAGCCCTTGGGCCAAGAATACACTGTGACAAATTTGACAATAATTGGTCAAGGGGTTCTTGAGTTATGGCCCATATTCTAAAAAGTTTACGCACACCGCAAAAATGCCCATAGCATTAACTCTTTGAGCCTTTGGCTCAGAAGAGCTAAAAATGAACAAAAGATGGAAGGACAGACAGATGGATGCAATGCACACTCTGATCAAAACAAGCTCACCTGAGCCTTTGGTCCAGGTGAGCTAAAATGAGACATAATCAGTTTTTATTCTTACATTAGATTATCAAAATTTGTGGATATACATGTATACACTCCCCAAGGGCCCTCTGGTTTCATAGAAACATTACACATCTATTTTTTGTTCAAATAATTTATGTTATGGGGTAGATGTATGTGTACTTACATCAGAACCCCATGACACCAGATTATGGCTCTGAATCATTAGGACAGCTCCTCCTTTTTTCACTGCATCCAAGAATCCTTCATCCACAACCTGTACATTTGCCTTCTCTGCATCCTTTATACTTCTTGATTTCTTTGCCACTTCCGCTAAAAATTCAGGACACAGTATGCAAAAAAATCATCTTAATAGCCCTTAAAACTATACATGCAAATACATTTTTTGTATATCTACACTAACTTCATTCTACAAAAACGCAATGTGTTCTTTAGTGTTGGGACTATTTTGTTGACATGTACATATACAATATAAAGATAATTTCTTTGGCTCAAAATCTTTGTGATTTTGTTCCAAAAACAGTAGCATGCTATTATTGGTATTTTTTAGTTTTTGCTATTCATTCTACACCACAGGTATCAAATAAAACGTACAGTTTAGTTCATTTGGGATTTATAATTTTATACATGTACTTTCTTTGAACTTCAATCTCAGCAGTGTCATTGTACTTTGATATGCCTAACCTTTTGTACTTATACAGGCTGCAGTGTCAGCTCCTACTTTGGTAGCAACATGTCCTCCAAGTGCTAAAATCTCTTTTGTTATGTCTTCTTTTGACTTGACAGTTTTTCCAACAATTACAAATTTCATTCCATCCAGGGGCTTATTAGACCTAGAATAGCACAGGATTAAAATACATTCAAGGGCAAATGTGTGTTCCATAAACTTAAAACATTGAGACATTCTGTATTTTTAACACAATTAAAATCAATTACTATACCTCTACTTAGAATATTCAAATTTGATTGGCTTTTAAGAAGGCTTTAAAATTCAAAAATGACTCCAAAAAGTACTGTTAACAGCAATGATGACTTTGGAATCATTGCATGTGGAATGTAATATCCCAGTCATAAATATTGACTGCTAATTAATGACCTAAAAATTTATCACTTACATGTATTTATTGAATATTCTGTTACAATGTCAAATTCAAGGAATGCAGACTTGGCTCTTTTATAGTTAAAATCTGTGCCAGATTATCATTGTACTGAGGACTAGTAATTGTGCATTTATAACAATGCATGTTACTGACAGTCACAAAATGTTTTTAATAAATCACCAGTGCAAAAATTTACAAGACTTCATGGCAAAAATCTTAACAACTTCACAAGTGAATCCTGATAAAGAATATATAATTTTTGTAGGCCTAATATTCAATTTTACAAATTAGGCTCCAAAAATTGTTTCATCTTATATCTGTATAATTATACAATTGATTACCCCTTACGAGTTCAACATGGTGAAATAAGGACCATCAACCTGGCCCACTGGCTGACCTGATCTGAACTCGGCCTCTACACAGCCTCAGTCAGGTCAGGTCACCTTATGGGCCAGGTCTCTGGTCCTTATTTCACCATGTTGACCTCACATGGGTTAATTAACTGGGTAATAGTTAACCACTGATGCAGGGTTTTTATTACAACGAAACCATTTGCAACAATATTCAAAATTTACCCTGAATCCACTGTATCTAGAGAGGCACTAGATGATGGTGTGTTTGATGAGAAAATTCTGTCTCTTTTAACATACTTGTGTTTTTTACTGAAAGAAAAATGTTATTTTGCTATTGGAAGAACAGACTCTCTAATAAGAGATACATGTACATAGTAGCTCTAACTGTGATAAATGACTGTGTCTCATTTATAAAAATTTTTATCAACTATGATTTATCTCAGATTTTGCCCTGATGGTGTACTATCTTTAATTGAATTATATTTGATCTCCATCTTCTGTTTGACATCTCAACAGAAAAATTCTATTTACATGTAAACAAGCAAAGGGTCACTCTTCCATATTTTATTACACATATAATAATTTAAGCTATAAAGAATCAATTGTTTTGATATAATTCATGAATTACATGTACATCAAAACAATTGATTCTTTATGGCTTAAACTAGAAAACTGACCAGTCAGCAAGGGCCCCGCTGAGGGGTAGAAATATAAGAGTGCAGCTTACAGAATGAGAATTTTAATTGATTAGAAAAATTTAAAAATATATGAAGAATATGCAATAACAACTTTATTTATAAAATTTCAAGATAATTCCTAAATATCCAACAACCTGTAAAGAGTATCCCTGTATTTACATAAGGCAGTAAAAAACATCACATCTATAATAACTCAATTAAATGTACATGTATATTCAAACAAGAATAAAGCATGTGTTTTCAAATATCACCAAGTCTTGACCTTAACTTCAAAACAAACATCAGTTGCAGACAAAGGTTAATTTATCTTAAAGTGACAAATAAAGGTAAGCCTGGAAAATTTTCTGCCCCAGACAAGATAATTAATCCCAAGGGATTAATTGTACTGCTCTCTTATCCTTTTCTTCCAAGTTTACAATAAGAACTCTTTCAGTAATGATAGAATGAGTTTATTATTGGACTACCTGTTAAAATTAATAGTATTCTTGAATTTACATACGGCAGCCAAAAAAAAATGAATAAATAAATAAAATAAATAAATAAAAACAAAAAAATAAATAGAGGATATTCAATGTTTTGTAGTTGGATATGGAATTTATTTCACGAGTGGGACAGGATTTTTTGATATTTTCACGAGTGCGAAGCACGAGTGAAAATATCAAAAAATCCTGTCTCACAAGTGAAATAAATTCCATATCCAACTACAAAACATTGAATTTTCTGTTTATTACATTTTCTTTGATTTTCTCTTTGCCTCTGGCTTTTCTTAACACAGTGTCATAGGCTGTGACGTTATAGTTGAGCAGTTGAGACGTCATATCTTAGCAATTGTGAGATTGAAAACATTGTAACATAGATTTTAGCAACATATTTGGAAGAAATATTGGCAGTTTTAGTCTCTATCAAGATGGTTTAGTTAATATCTTACAACTGGCCAGATTTTTTTTTTTTTACTTACTTTGATATCCTTTCACACTGAGAGAGAATATCACTCTGGTATCCTTTCACACTGTGAGAGAATATCACTTTTATTCAATAAATAAATCACAGTATTTCACTGTTGAAAATGTAATAAAAAAACATATCTTTATGTATATCTTGTTTTTCAGAATTCAATAAAATCATAACTCATTGTATATTTTACCAATATAAAGTATGAACATTATTTAAATCCACATTTCAGAGAATGTAAACATCATTCAGAATTGACCTTAACTTCAAAACAAACTTCATTTGCAGACAGACGTGTTAATTAATCTCAATTTGACAGAAACAGATAATGCTTTGGATTCTCTTCAAGAGGAAAGTTAATTAATCCCATGGGACTAGTTGCAGCTTTCATAGTTTACAATTGGAACATTCTCAGCAGTTATCTCTCTTTGCCATGGCATTCATTCTAATGTAAAGTTAAGGAATCTACCCCACCACCCCAGCTCCAAACTGGATGACATAGAGAACCAAACTTAGCATCAAAATATGTCTTACTGCCTCTTCAACCAACATACCAAATTTGACCTTAATTGGTCAACTACAAAAAAAAAGTTATTAGAAAAAAACAGAAAATTTGTGGACGGAAGAATGACAGACGGACAGACAGATGGACAGACAGACAGACAGAGTGATTACTATAGGGCACCTGCAAATCCTTGCGGGGCCCTAATTATCACATGTGTAATAAAATAGGATGGTGATCACCATTTTAATTTCAGTTTTACACTGAAATGACTGTTATATATACATACAGGAATTCTACATCATGGTATTCCTTTGGTACTTTGAATGCCTTTCTTTTAGGTATCTTTGTGATGTACATACATTTAGTCCATTCTGTGACATTTCCTGTACACTTATAACCATGTCCACTGCAAAAAAAAAAGTTAACAAACAATAAATTTACACAAGAGAAGTTTTAATTAAATTACCCCTAAAGATCAAAAGTTTAGAGCATTTAAAACCTAAAGTAAGTATGATACTGACCTATAAATAAGCTGACCCTCTTTGCACTCAGGACATTTCTCTGTAGCTCCAAATGCCATACAATCAGACACAACATCTAATAGCTGAAAATGAAGATTTTCATTTTAAATCAAAAGCCTAAAAGGCTTCAATGGCATTGAACAAGAAAAACAATTTAAAAATTCTTTTGATTAAATATTAAAGTAAAACATTGTAAACAAAGTATTACAATTATAGGTATAGGGCTTTATTCCATGGTCCAAATTGACCAGGGTCCGGGTTCATCAGATTCCATTGAAAGTAAACAACAATGCATGGAAGCCTTGTTCATGTTGTTAAGTAATTAATTCATCTCTTTTCAGTCAGTTGAACAGTAGGAAGGATTTATCTAATACTTTTCTATTTGTCAACTAAGCATCACTTTTTTTAATTTTTAGCTTAAACATTTGCATTGATTGCACCTTAATATCTAAATGGTGACACGTGGAATTACATGAATCATCATTTTTTGGGCAGGGAAACCAAGTAAAAAGAAGATAAACAACAAAGCGATAAAAAAATTCACAGAACTATTTTAATGGGAAAAAAGAGAGTGTTAGATTTTTTGACTTTTAAAGTTCGATCTTTATCCTAAAAAATCAATTTTATCACGAATTGGGTTTCTTAGCATATTGTATACCAAGCCCGATCGTAACTTTACTTGAAGTTAAGGTGCACTTCTTATGTTAAAATAAACATACAAATAGTATCTCTATTTATGTAACAGAATTAATTGTAGATATATTTGATGCAATTTTGTTTTCAATTAAGTCACATCTTTATTGTGACCATTTTCAAAAGAAATTGATTTTTATCTTTTGTGGATGCATCAACTGACATCTTTGGTTGAGTAAAGCCGTTTATGATAAGCAGTATGGCTTTCAATGTTTGATTTGTGCCATGAAAATGTGATATTTAAAAATGCTATATCTGATAAAATCACCATCAATGTACATGTATGTACCACTGAAAAAGAAATTACTTTCATCATCGAAATTTAAAGGAGCGTTTCAAATGTCAATAAGGCTGAAAAAAATTAAGGGAAAAAAAGTCAAGAAAAAATGTTTTCCTTTAGTAAAAAGCACTTTCAAGTACAAATATTACAATTAATTTGATGGTTATTTTCCACGCATCTGCTCTCTTTTGTTGCATTGCAAATACAATAAGCTATATTCTAACTGTGGTGAAGGTCTGTCCCCAAACACCGATTACACTAACTATAGTAAATGTATTTCAGAGATTACAATCCTACCAAAATTTCAAGAACTTGACAAACACTACCTGCATCCCATTCTGTGGAAATTATTTTTATCTTTCATCATTCAATTACTTTAAAAATTTAATTTTGAATTAAACTATCCTTCAAAGATTGTGCTACAGCTTTGAAGGTTTATGTGCAAATCCTTAAAATTTGGTGATGACCAATATACAATGTAGTTTAAAATCTTGCCTTGGAATCCCCAGAAGGAACTGTCTGTTTGTTGACTTCCAGAAGGATTTTCAATGCTTGTTTTGACACAGACTTTTCCAATTCATCCCGGATCTTCCACAGTAACTTACTTTGTTCCTGCATCATACAGATAAGACATAACTGTACTACTAATCCAACATAGAAGAATAAAATTGCACAAGATACAATTTCAAAGAACATGTATATTCGACTTATTTGTGTATGTTTGCTTGACTATGGAAAAAGAGCCTGTAAAATGACTGCTTCAACCTTTGACTGCCCCTCCAGTATAATTCTGCCAGTGTTCACTATTTACCTTCAGTTGTTTCTCCTCTTCTGTTTCTTCTTTCTTGGCCTTTTTTCCACCTGAATCTTTTGATGCATCACCTTTTCTTTTTGTTCTAGAACAACATTTCATAATTTCAACTAAAAAACATTTGACACCATATTTCAGTTAAAATTCTGAATGAATGCATTTAAATCAACTTTATCTTGATTTAATTTTTTGAACATTAATAAAATGTCATCAGAAGTAAAGATGAAGGCTACCATATATTTAATGTTATTATTTTAAATGTGTTTATCCAAACTAGGCTTTTATTACAGTTATATATCATTTATACGAATGTATTAAATTACCCTTTACTTCCTTTTCCTAGTTTTTCTGTTAGCATCGCTTTATCATCTTCTTTTAATCTTTCAAAACCTTTAATTCTGTTCACAAAAAAAACATAGGTAATCATCAGAGATTACAGAGCTCACCTCAACGAATGTTGTCTTTAAGTAAGGCAAAGTCCCACACTTAACTAATAACCTTGGAGTGTGCATCCCTAGATGCAACATTTATGCAATTTTGGTCTGATAGGGCTTGCAGTTACTTGGGAATAGACTTATCTGAAAACTTAAAACTAGTCACTCATTCAGAAAATGCAAGTCAAATCCAGCATCCAAAGCAAGTTTGAGATTGTTCGTCCCTTGATGCATCATCCATGCAAGTTTGGTTCAGATAGGCCTTATAGTTACTTGGAAATGAGATCTGCTCCAAAAACTTTAACCTGGTTACTCATCCGGAAAATGTAAGTCAAATCCAGCATCCGAATCAAGTCCAGTAGTGTGCATCCTTAGATGCATCATCCATGCAAGTTTGGTTCAGATAGGGCTTATAGTTACTTGGAAATGAGATCTACTCCAAAAACTTTAACCTTGTTACTCATCCTGAAAATGTAGGTCAGATCCAGCATCTGAAGCAAGTCCAGTAGTGTGAATCCTTAGATGTATCATCCATGCAAGTTTGGTCAATATAGGGTTTATAGTTACTTGGAAATGACATCTGCTCCAAAAACTTTAACCTGGTCACTCATCCAGAAAATGTAGGTCAGATCCAGCATCCGAAGCAAGTCCAGTAGTGTGCATCCTTAGATGTATCATCCATGCAAGTTTGGTCAATAGAGGGCTTATAGTTACTTGGAAATGAGATCTGCTCCAAAAACTTTAACCTGCTCTTTAACCTGCTCCAAAAACATTAACCTGGTCATTCTTTAGCTGAAATTGCAGCATCTGAAACCTTGACTGGTACAATGAAACACACTAGAAGCATCCTCCATGCATCTCTAATATAGGCCATAGAAGTACTTGAAAAGAAAACTGCTCCAAAAACCTTAACCTGGGACACCGACGCCGAGGGTATTACATAAGCTCCCCCAACTTCGTTGAGGTGAGCTAAAAATAATCTAACCATGAGACCATGGCTCCACAGACATCAACCATTAAATAAGCTGAAGATAAATTGTACAATGTACTTCCATTTTTATTATAATACTTAGCATGACCAGATATACTTACTGGTTTGCTCCCAAATTATTCCCAAACTCCAATTCATTTCGATTCTCCACAAAACAATCTACATGATACCATTGATCCACAGGGCCATACATTTTGGCTCTTTGACTTTCGTAGTCTTTCTTACTAATTCTAACTTCATCCTGTAATATCAAATGCCACAATGACATTCAACAAAGACAATTCCTAGAAAATAATTCATGATAATCTGCTCTACTGTTTGTCTCACTAATTATATATAAATTACATGTATACCAAACTACAATCAGAAAATACTACCTTTCCAATGAAGTCCTCACAACCTTTACATCTACTTTTACCACTTTTGGCGTATTCTGTGCTAAAATCCCCCGCAGAGCCGGCATCAGTCGTGTCCCCTCCCTTACTGCTTCCTCCTCCTGTCATAAAAAAGATTCTTAAACTCACTCACAGTAAACTCCAGAATTATAACATTTTTACTAATTAATAAACATGTATTCCAGATAAGGCTACATATTTCAGCGTTTGAAACTCACAGTTAAATTAGTTAGACATGCAGGGCTGACTGCTAGTGAAAGTTGTCAGTCCTGCCAAAAATCTACTAGCACGAAAAAATAATTGTCTTTTATAAATTTGTTTCTAGCGATAATGTGAACAGGGCAAGATCACCATAACTTCCATCCTGAATCCATATTCTGTCGAATTCTACCCCTTTGCTTGTTACACTGTTACAGTGTTTGTTAAAGCAGTTGTTAAAGCATTGTTACATTTTGAGTTACTGCTTCATTTTTACGAGTCTAAGGGATAAATATTGTTAAAATGGATCATCAGGAAATTTGAAAATGGTGAAAATCAGGAGATTCAGCTTCCAAATCAAAGATCGTAATGGGGGGGGGGGGGCAAAAATGAAAAAAATTATGGGTAAATCGGGAGAGTATGCAGGTCTTCATAATAAATAGACAGATATCAAATCTTTTGATACGCAAGCTCATCTGAGTAGTAAATGTATGTCACAACAAAATGGTGTCAACATTTTAACTGAACCTACAGAAAAAAATTATTACTTAATTTTACTACCTCCAATGTTTTCCTTTATTTTCTCTTGGTCTTCCCATCGAAGAGCATCAAATCCATGAATATCACCATGTGTAACAACCTTTGCTCTTTTCCAAAAACATTTCTGATGGAACCAATTTGGGATCTATGATAAAAAAAATACTTTACTTAATGTTACAGGATGTGTTCTGTACAATTTTGCTTATATAATGCAACACTTCTTTGTAATTTACGATTATTGTCTATTTCACAAAGTCATATAATTTATCAATCAAACTTACCCTTCCATCAAATACAGGAGACTGAAAAAAAAAATAATGCATAAAATTACCAACAAACAAAAAATGTCTGCTAAAAAGATTCCCCAGCCACTTAAATAATTTCAAATACAGTTAAACTTCGTTATCTCGAAGTTGACGGGACCACTGATGAACTTCGAGATATCCAGGGGTTCGACATATCGAGGGTTATAATTCAAATGATCAACTTCAAATAAACTTAGTGCAGTGAACATATTCTGAATAGTAAAAACATGTCAAATTCCTTCTCGTTTGAAATTCTGTATACGATGTCTTTAAATAAACATGTACATGTATTTAGCAATAAAAAGATTTTTACATCCTCTTTATAATTCACAAAATAAAAAGTTTGTATAATATGCACAGAAGTTTAATCCTTCTACAAATGCAGCAAGTCAACCGCTAGCATCGTTTCCGATGTATACATAACCAGATATCGTCTATGCATTGTAAATTTAAAACCAGTCGCTGTTAGAATAACAAAAATGAAATATACATTTTCTTTTATTGGAAAAACATGTTCATACATGTAAAAATCAGTTAAAAGAAAATTATTTTACCATAATAAAATCAACTGCACAAGAAGAATCACGCACTTTTGTCTAACAACAGAACAACACTGAATTACAGGGCACTGCAGCACAAGTTTTCACTGCGACACATGCTCACATGATGGTGTACGGATGATTGTAAATTCTGAAAGCTCATATAGGGAAAATAAATTCTAATTGCTTTAAATTACAGAATTTTGTTTTACTTTGATGTTTGTAATTTTCACTTTCATATGCATAAACTATGCATGCACGCATATTTCACATAGCATTAAATAGCAATTATCAAGATAAACGTACCCAAGCCACAAAACAATTAACATGTCATCCACGCGTATGCATTAGACTAATACACGCAGCCTTTTACTTGCATTTATAATTACAATCAAGGTAAGCCATACACACACTTCGTATAATTATAGAGCTATCATCTGTTCATCACAGGAACACAGGTAACCTGAGCGTGACAGACAGGTGGGTGTTATCAATAGAGCATTCAGTTTACCTAACGGACTTGATCATCAGAGCGGAAAATTATCCCAACTTCGAGATGACGCATGTGATTTTAATAAATGGGTACACAATTTTACTTCGAGATAACCGGGGTATTTGACATTACCGTGTTCAACATAGAGGGGTTTATTTTAATCATTTATAAAGCAAATTTCGTCGGGACCGCGGCCTTACTTGGACATATCCAGGATATTCGAGATATCCGTGTTCGAGATTTCAAAGTTTAGCTGTATTTTAAAAATAACCAAGGTTCCAAGACTGGCATGAGCCTCAATGCTTACTCAAGTTGTCTTATTTGGTGACAACTGCATTTTGATATTGACCATGAAATTCCTCTTTGCAGTTCTGTAGAAGAGCACTTAGAATTTTCCTAAATATTTTTATTTCAAACATAATATGTACAAGGCTGTCATACCACTTATTCATACAGAGGTTAGAGCCATCAAAATTGGGAAAATTAATATTTTTTCAGGAAAATCGACATACATGTATATAACAAGAGGCCCATGGGCCACAACGCTCACCTGAGTAACTATGGCCTTGCTGTTTTTCACCTGATATCCCCCCTTGCAGTACTTATTGTGGCCCCGCCCTACCCCAAGGGGTCATGAATTGAACACTTAGAATCTACACTACCCCAGGATGCTTCCACATAAGTTTCAGCCTTTCTGGCCCAGTGTTCTTGAGGAGAAGATTTTTAAAGATTTTTTTCTGCATAATTCAATGTAAAACTTGGATTTCCTATTGTGGCCCCGCCCTACCCCCAGGGGTCATGATTTCAAGAATTTAGAATCTGAACTACCCCAGATTGCTTCTACATAAGTTTCAGCTTTTCTGACCCAGTGGTTCTTGAGAAGAAGATTTTTAAAGATTTTTACTACATATTTCAAAACTTGGATTCCCTATTGTGGCCCCGCCCTACCCCCTGGGGGCATGATTTGCACAATTTAGAATCTACACTACCCCAGGATGCTTCCATATAAGTTTCAGCCTTTCTGGCCCAGTGGTTCTTGAGAAGAAGATTTTTAAAGAATTTTACTACATATTTCTATGTAAAAGTTGGATTCCCTATTGTGGTCACGCCCTACCCCATGGGGTCATGATTTGAACAATTTAGAATCTACACTACCCCAAGATGCTTCCACATAAGTTTCAGCTTTACTGACCCAGTGGTTCTTGAGAAGAAAATTTTTAAAGATTTTTACTACATATTTCAATGTAAAACTTGGATTCCCTATTGTGGTCCCGCCCTACCCCTAGGGGACATGATTTGAACAATTTAGAATCTTCACTACCCTAGGATGCTTCCACATAAGTTTCAGCTTTCCTTGCCCAGTGGTTCTTGGGAAGAAGATTTTTAAACATTTTTATTACATATTTCAATGTAAAACTTGGATTCCCTATTGTGGCCCCACCCTACCCCCGGGGGTCATGTTTTGAACAATTTAGAATCTACACTACCCCAGGGTTCGACACTCGTTAAAATTTGGTCTCGCCATTTGGGCAACCTTGGTACCGATTTCAGGTTGCCCGAATGAATTTCAGGTTGCCCGAACAAAATATCAAAAGAAACAAAAATGTACAATTTTTAAAATTTGTTAAGGTAACAGAAGTTGTGCTATTATAAAATGTAAACCAGACATTTTTGGAATATCAGAAGATGTCTTCCAGTATTTAATCAAACAAAGAAAATAAGCAAAAAATATTATAAGCAGATCGAATCAGAATGCTAGTTAGGCTTTAAAAAAAATATGTTTATTCCAAATAAATCAAGGGTTGGTAGAATGGGATTTGATCTATTTTATTTTATTTATTTATTTATTTTTTTGCTAATACACAATCTCACCTCACATATTGAAACAAAATAAAGTTTCTAGTTTAAAACATTCATTTTCACTTACCACAAAGGCCAAAATAAATGGGATCAAACATCCCTGGACTGAATTATCCAGGTGTGACGTTTACAGTGGACACCCAACATGGCTGTCTAGCAGCAGAAAACGAACATCAGAAAGTTGTGGGGGAAATACTAGATGTTACAATAATGATCATTACTCTTTATATTTATGGTGATTGTTGACTAGGATGACATATTTTATATCTCAAATAAAACTTAATTTAACACTTTTGGTAAAAATTACATCAGCTGATTGATCAAACACAGATTTGGCAGAAAGAAAAATCTACGCGGCTGCTAATTGAATGCCATGGGTCGGTCGGGTTACAGGAAACAATGTTTTCAAGGCCTTATAAAGTTTATTTTGAAATATTACACATCATTATTGAATATTCCCAACTCGTCCCAGGTCGTCATTTTGGCGAGCCAGACTGAAAATCAGGTCGTCCAAAATCAATCAGGGGTGGGAATGACGAGGTGACGAGCGTGAATGTCGAACCCTGCTACCCCAGGATGTTTCCACATAAGTTTCAACCTTTCTGGCTTAGTGGTACTTGAGAAGATTTTTTAATACCCCACCCAATTTTCGTATTTTCTTGATTATCTCCCCTTTGAAGGGGACTTGGCCCTTCATTTTAACAATTTAAACTCCCCTTCACCCAAGGATGCTTTGTACCAAGTTTGGTTAAAATTGGCCCAGTGGTTCTTGAGAAGAAGTTGAAAATGTGAAAAGTTTACAGACGGACAGATGACGGGCGATCAGAAAAGATCACATGAGCTTTCAGCTCAAGTGAGCTAAAAACCCATCCCATTTTGGGTTTCTGTGTTTTATCTTCCTTATCAGTACCAATGACAATATTGGGACAAAAACATCATTCAGTTGTGGAAAAGGGACATATTTGAGGCAGGCAGTAAATCTAGTACTGCAGACTCCCGACTCTCTTAGTTTTCTGTTGATATTGATCTTCATATCACTTGTCCACTTCACAGGATCACTTCATACTTGACAGGTACATTTTCTACCTTGAAATACATTTATGCATACATAAATATATCAACAATGCTACTATACTCTGAGTTTAGAACTTTCGATTTCTGATTCCAAATTCTTCTAAATTGTGATTTTTTTTAAAAATTAATCTTGATCATTTCACCAAAATGAATTGCTTCCACATTCTCTTTCATATTTGTGTGGCAGATACATATTTTATTATTTTTCTCTGCATACATGTATATATTAAGTACATGTATTATAAGTGTCATTTATTATATTTATTTTGATTTGAAATGCACATGAATAATATACTTATTCATGAGTTTAAAGCCTTTTGTGTGCATTCACCCATGGTCTGTTAATAGGTGTATATAGATAGAAATGGCTTTAGGTCATTAATTATATCCAGGCCTAATGTTGGACGTTTCTTTTAATTTCATTGGTGTTTTACTTTGTATTTTACTTGGGGAATGGTTCGTGTTTTTCCCTCCAGAAGGTTTTTGGTTTTCTGGACATTGTTTGTCCAGAGGTTGGTCAGTAAAGATGTGTATATTTAGTTGTCTGACATACTGACAATGACCTTTTGATAGAGACCGACTTTTCCTCTCCTTCTGGTCACTCTGAGACTGTATGGTATTGTCTATATGCAGCATTATTGCTTGCAGTTACACACCTGTTCCCATAGAATGGTATGCATATACTGATTTTATGATTATTCAATAATATATAATGTTCAAATACATTATGATGATAATTAATGTAAAGTTTTATGATGGGAATTGATTATTCTTTAATTGCGGAGAAATACATATGTATATTCTATGTATAATGAATTATCTCCCTTTACAATCATTGTATTTTCATGCTTAAATATTTACACTTGTTATATTGTTAATATTGCAGGGTTTCATCATTTGATTTCCTCATTTGATTGTCTCATTTATCTGGCAATACAGTCTTTCAAAAGAACCCTCAACAGGCTGTTATTCTTCAATAACCAAAAACCTGTTACATTTGTTACATTAAAGTTAATCCCACACACAAAAATATGATGTCATCAGTCCAAAAGAGGTAAAATAATACTAAGGTATACATGGTATAAATGCAGACATCTAAAAAAGAATTCTGATTTACTGAACTGCTCAATTTGACAAATTAGTCTACACAAACCATCATTCATAATAATATTATTGATATTTTTATGTTATGTGAATCAAGTTCAATGTAGTTAATGTGCCTGGAAAGTGTGAACTGAATCGTTTTAACTATGCGGAGAATGTAAAAAATATTAATCCAAGAAGGTCGGGAGTCGGTAGTTACTAGATTTATAGCTTGCCTATATTTGAATTGGGGAAAAGGCCATTCAGTGGCACCAGGACAATTGAGAGCTCTGATCAGTGCACTAAATGGGGAAAATGCCATTCAATGCCCCCGACTCAGCTGGAAAAAAAATAGTTTAGTTTCTTCAACCTTTCAAGTATTTATTTTAATAAAAAGAATTTTACATATTATGTGAGATTGTGACAATGATTTTTTTTAAACACAGTTTGTCTCACTTTATCAAAAGGCATAGGCATTGCATGGGCAGCCAATTCTTGATCGCCAGTCTGTTGTGAAATCGGTTTGTCAACAGCATGAAGTAATGCAAACTCTAATATATTGTCAAAAGGGTTAAATCAGTGTACCTTGTATGTGTTACGAAATTAAACATTAAGCATATGGCATAAAAAAGCATTTTCTTGTTACATTAGTTGACATACTCTGACAAACACCCTAAAGTGGGATTCGTAAACTAAAGCTGATGAATATGAAAATGAAAGTTTACCTGAACCATGACAGCCAGTCTCAATGATCCCTGTGATATGGAACCCTTACATGCTTTACATGATGACCTCCCACTCTTCGCATACTCAGCCTTAAACGGTAAGTCATGATCACCCATGAGGAATATTGTTTTGGCTCAGCTTGACTCACGACATGCGTTTCAATACAAATGTCACGTGACTTTCCCCGCCACAAAGGGGACAACGGTAAAACTAGTACGGCAAAAAGCAGTAATCCAAAAGTTTCAACCTTTCAGTATGTCATCTAAAGTAAATAATGAATTGGGAATTGATATATTAAAAATATAGGAATTTTCCTGAAGTTTATCGACTTTATTATCATATTATTATGATGTTTATTCGGATAAAAAACATGTCTAATAAATGGTATTAACGAGTTTACAATCATAATAAAGGATACAAATTTTCTCTCACATTTACAACCATAGTGGAGACTATCACAGAAATAAATAACAAAGAGAGTCAAAGAGATCATGGACCAAATAATTAAAGTTGGTACATGTATTCATAGATATGTTTTTAATGTATTTGTAACATATATATATAATTGCTTGAAAAACTTTATTAAGCTAAGACTATAACTGATAATAATACTGCCTTCCAGCTTGGTTAATCCAATTATTGGCTTATTTCCATTGGGGTTCATACCATTCATATTTTATTTCCTCTATAAAGAGATACAAATTTCATAGGCGTCTGAACTTAAATGAAAAGGGGGGGGGTAAACCAATAAAAAATGTTTGGGGACTAAGCTCAAATTTTCAATGCCTATATTATGTCTATCTTTGCAAAAAAGGGAGAGTTAAGCCCCCCCCCCCCCTCCGCCCAGCCCCCCGGTTCCGACGCCTATGAATTTGAGCTAATTAACACATTAATTTATATACAATTCATATTCAATTCATATAATATTATCTAATAAATCATAACATTAATCTATCAATTATATATGTGGCGATTTGAGATTCTATGTATAGGAGATTCTACTGCTTGAGAAATCGGCAATAGAACCAAAAGTATGATTTATAATTCATTTAAATAAAAGCTAAAGTTATGGCCCTTTAATTGTTTATTTAAGAGTTCAGAGCCCTTTGTTATGAAAAAGGGTCAGCCGCACCGGCCCCCGATTTTCGGGATATATTTTATATTCATTTTTCCGTCGTTTAATCATAAAGTAGAAAGGAGACTTGGCCCATTCATATTCAAAAGCATTTTTTTATTGCCCCGATAGACATATATCCTCTAAATATGCAACTTGAGAATCAACAAGTTATTCAATTAAATAAATGAATCAACTGTGTTAAAAATGACATTGCCGAAATATTTTTTTTTTATCAAAGATATAACTTTTCCATGAACTTTGATAATTGAGAAATATAAAGTCTCAGAACAGGTGGTTGTCCTTGCCATGTACGCCCCCAGTCTTTCTTCACAATAAAAATAATTTATTAGTACCCTACCGGTGGAACCGGAGGGGACTATAGGTTTCCTCTGCGTCTGTCCGTCCGTCTGTCGGTTTGTCTGCCTAGCTGTCCCTCTGTCTGTCAGTCTGTCCCACTTGGTTTTCCGGACTGTTTTCCTAAACGAATTATTTATTTAGAGAGAGAGAGAGGTATAACATTTGGAGGAATTTCAGATAAGAACACATGACTGTATCAGCAAAATGGTAGAAAACCGTTTACGTCCGAGGTTAATGTGCGAGGCACGAGCCACCCGAGGAGCTCCGACTGAAATTTGATAACATTCGGTCTATGAGAATAATAATTACCCAGATATTTTTTTCATTCGTTAGGTAAAGCTTTACACGGGATGGCTTGAAACGGGATGGGAACCTCTTAGTTGTAGAAGACAAGAAGCTAGAATAAAAACTATGTTCAAGCTTCATAATAATTTAGTGCCTGAATACCTAATGGACATACTTCCAGATATGTGCTGTAACACATCTATCTACTCTAAAAGAAATTCTCAAAATTATGATATTCCAAAATGTCGATTACAAACTTATAAGTCTACATTTATTCCGACAGTAGTTAATGAATGGAACTCAATTCCACTTAAAATTCGAAATTTACAGTCAATGTCAAAATTCAAATCTAAAATTAGTACTAAAAAATCTGCTCCACCATCGTACTTTGATTACGGTAACAGACGACTAAATGTTCTTCAAACCAGACTACGGCATAATTGCGTATTGAATAGCGACCTTTATAGATGCAATTTAATAGCAAGTCCTTTATGCTCTTGTGGTAAAGTTGAGGATACATATCATTATTTTTTGTATGTCCAAAGTATGAGAAAGCCAGAAAAGAATTTTTAAATAAATTTTTACAATTTGACAAGATCCATATTCTAGATACACATGTCTTATTTGGGGGGGGGGGGGTTAGATTCATTGAATGCTGCAGAAAATGAACGTCTCTTTTCTTTTGTTCAAACATTTATTAAACATTCTGGTAGATTTCCTTGTTAGCATTAATTCATGTATCAGTATATGCATTTGTACAAAATTAAGTGTATCTATATATTAGCAAAATGCATCGATTTGTAAACTTTTGCAAATATTGTATATTTTAAAACTTCATGTTTAACTGTGACGATTTAAATGTGTAATTTACATGTAGGGAGAGGGCGTAATAAGTTTTCAGAACTTGTGCCCAATCCCATTGTATTTATAAATTACAATAAAATATGTTCAAACCAAAGCTTTACATTCTAGAATATGATGAAATTTATCAGCAATTTGACCATTATTACAAAGTGTATAAAATATTTCAAAAAGTGGTATATTTGTATTGATTTGTTGTACGAAATTTTGAAAGTTTTTTTTCTGAATTTAGGAGATAATTAACAAATATAATTTTCAAAACCAAAGTTTTGTTTGAAGATTCTGTAATTCTGTCCTTTCGAGGAATTTTTTACGTCACTAACCAATGTTGAATAAATTGATTTTGTAATATTTGTTTAACAATAGCATGCACTTATCCATTTATAATTTATACTGACACCCTGTTGCTACCATATGCATACATTTAATAAACCACACATGTTACAGATTTTCTGTATGCAGTTTAACCATGGGTTTGTTAAATTTCCATTTTCTATGATTAAATTGTCATAATAAAATTTTATTTTGAACATTGGACCTTTCGAAAATACAAGAATCTTTGTTTTTTCCACATTCACTTTCGGTTTCCATTGTAAACAATATGTATGAAATTCGTTAAATGCATGTTGTAGTTCATCGGCTGATTCAGCCATAATTACAGTGTCATCCGCATAAAAAAAGTACCAACAGTTTTATTCTCAATGGTAATTGTAATACTTTGCGAGCCTACAACATTCTTATTCAATTAAAATTCTTCAAGATCATTTATATACATTGAAAATAAAAGAGGTGAAAGATTTTCTCCCTGCCTTACTCCGACATTACAGCTAAAGGCTTCATTAAGCGTGTTGGATTCTGTAATTTTGTCATTTTGCGTGTTAGAATGCCGTTGTGTTACTACCATTCTCAAACATTGGAACATTGAAAAAGACAGAATTTAAAAATTTTCTTATACCACTGGACTACAGATCTGCCGTTATAATAATAGTATACTTTTCACATAGGGCCTTCACCGCTGACCACCATCTCTGTCAGAGGACATATGTTGTACCATGCCCGGCCAAATCTATCTCTGATCTTTCATTTTCTTTTCTACTGTTCGCCCCTCTGGTAGCCCTCTGATTCTTTTTCCTGGAGGAGTTATCATAAAGCTAACCTAGGTATTTCTGATCTTACAATCTTATAACATGGCCAATTTATTTCAATAGTTTTTTTTTTTAATAATCTGGTCAGATATGACAACTGTTGATGCTCTTTCGTACAGCTCCTCATTTCTGATTTTGTTTTGTCAGAATATCTTGAGTTTTCTACGGAGGCATCTTGTTGGGAAGGTGTCTTGTTTTTGTGTGATTTTGTTTGTTACAGTCCATTACTCAAAACAATTTAAAAAAAAGGACTCCAATTACATTTGTCTTGATTTTTTTTAAATTTTGGCATTGATTCTAATTCTTGACGATTTCCAGATGTTCCGCAGGTTTGCTATTATTTACATCCATGGTGGAATTTCCATTGTATGTTTGTGATTTTGCTGCCAAGATACAGAAATTGTCTACTTCTTCTATTCTGTTGTCGTTTGCTGTGACTTCTTTGTCTCAGGCCCGTTGAACGCGGGGGCAGCCCCCCCTTTTTCTGAATATAGAATTTTGCAATAGTAAATTTTCCTTTAGATGCTAGTTGCCCCCCCCCTCTTTTTGTTGCTGTAAGGTCGAGCACAAACAAATTCCAGGATTTGGACAGTAAATTAAGGTGGGTTTTTTTGCCCCCAGCCCCAACACTTTTGAAAACCGTTGCTAGAGGCCTGTGTCTATCTTTGTATCTATCTTCATTAAGTTTGTTTTGTTGACATTTATATTAACTGTTAAGTATTACTTTGAATATCTTTATGCTGCAAAGTGAAATTATCTGCAAATGCTTTTCGTAAACCGAAAAGAAACAGATGCATGTTTATTTTTATACATATTCTTCGTATACATGTTCTTCTATGTGTAAGAAAAAAATATGCGTCTAAATCGCACCAAGCGACTTTAAATATTTAAATTTCAATCTTACGATCGAGTTAGTGCTAAATACATTCTTCAACAACCAATACATATCTTGTCATAAAGTGTTTAAAAGTAAATACTGCCATATCCTAATTCTCCTTGGATATTAAATCTGAAACTCTGTCAACACCTTTTGCTACAAAAATAAATATTTGAGATTGAACAAGCATACAAGGAAGCCACAAAACAAAGTTATGTGACAGTGTCTACTTTATCCTCACAATACCAAACACAAGACCAAACCAGGAAAACCATCAAATGTGTTTATTTTTATAAGTTAAACACTTTAAATCAAGTCCAAGTTTTTGTTAAAAATTATTGCAAGAAAATTAGAGTTATCTTTCTTGTCCTCCGCCAATCTGCTATCGTTTTGGTTAAAAAAAAGTGCATGTGTAGCAAGTACATGTACAGTAAATGTACATCCAAATTTTTCATCAGTCTGCAAGTAAAGCCGGAGGAAAAGTTTTCTGTCCGCTAACCTGTTTGTTTTTCAGCTAAAACGAAGGTTCTAACTAAAAACGAAGGTTCTAAAAGCTAAACAAAGGTTCTAAAAAATTCATTTAAATGACATCTAGGAAAATGAATATGTGTCTGCATCTCGTGTGTTGGTGTTAGTGTCTGTATGCTTGTCACCTCTCGCTTTCGGCTCATCCTCTGGTTAGCAGAAATGCAAAAAGGGAAGCTAAATGTAAGTCTTCCTTTAAAAGTACGTACCCTCTCAACTGCATGGGCACCGTACGGCCTCAGGCTGACTTCGCAAGGGCGCACGGGGAGACAAGGCTCGACAGTCTTGGCCGACAACTCATCTAGGAGAGGAAACTCTTATCACAAACCTGGTTGGAAGGGACCGTTATTGAATGCTATGTTGGCCCTCCAGACATGAGCTTGGGGGGTTGGGGTTGGACTTGAGGCCAATCAACCCTGTCCTTAAAAACGATGATTACGGAAATCGTTACAACAATCAACACCACTACGGGAAAGGCTACAGGCTTAATGAAGATAATCTTCATTGAGAACGGGAGAGTTGAAGAACATCATAAAGGAGCAGGACTTATACTCAGCAGGACAAGTCGTCTAAGCCTGATTAAGTGGAATCCTGTCAATGGTAAATAGCCAATACACGCTATTTCTCTCTTTTTGCAAAAATGACTATAATGCAAATATACAGTCCAACAAATGACACTAACGAAGAAGGACAGATTTTATGAACATTTACAGAGAGAGATTGTCAAAGTATCGAAACATGACATTAATAGTGATGGGCGATGCAAATGCAATAGTGGGAATATGAAATGAAAGCCGGGAAAGAGTCAGGGGGGAGTGAGAATGGGCACTATGAAAGAAAAAGGGGTTATAGGGTAGCAGAAATGTGTGCCTTAAACAACTTGGTCATTTGTGGAACTCTCTCGAGCTTACTTGAGAGTCTCATGGAAGAGATAACAACCAAAATGACAATGTAATGGTGAACGTCAGGAATAGGAGATGGTCAGTATGCGATGTCAGGATCATGCGTGGTGCAGATACCAGTTCAGATCACCATCTTATACATGTACTAACTCGGCAGAAATACAAAACCAAGAAAAAAAATAACAGGAAAATGTATTAGGTCAGCAGATTGAAAGATGAAATGTGGAGATAACGAACAGTGTTCAAGCTCATAGTCCATTTAAACAATACAAATCGGGAGCCGAGCAAACACGGACCTCCAAAAACATCAGACAAGGTGCCATAGAGGAGTAAGCATCCCCTGTCGACCGGTCACACCCGCCGTGTGCTCCTTGTCATGATTGGGTAAACGGACAAATCCGTAGAAATCCCAATGTGTAAATAATGTCCAAACAATTAGTATGAAAAACGTCAGTGTTTGACCTAATGATATATTGTATTTGCTGATAAGGTCATTGTATAGACCATAGAACATGCGAAATGACGACTTCAAAGGAGACTGTTGATATCTTTGGTTCATCAACCTGGCTTGCATCGTTTTAAAAATTGATCGTACGTAAAGCATACTCTTGCGTATCGAATCAACTGGGAGACATAAACCCCATATGCAGGTGTTAAGGGTATTTTGCTACATAAGTAAGGGAAGTTGACGATAGAAAAGTTGAAGTCATCACGTTTATCATAAAGTTTTGTTGTTAGGTTACCATTAACGTCTTTTTTCAAGGGAAGTTGACGATAGAAAAGTTGAAGTCATCACGTTTATCATAAAGTTTTGTTGTTAGGTTACCATTAACGTCTTTTTTCATTAAAATATCCAAATATGAAACAGATGTGTCAGACTTTGTGGCGACTTTTATTTCAGGTTCACTGGGAGATATCGAATCGACATATGAATGGAAGTATCTATAGTTAATTGATAATACGTCGTCGATATATCTAAATGTCGAGTTGAAGGCCACAGCAAGCATTTTCTTCTTCTTATGTAGAAGTTTTTGAAGATTCTGCTTCATATGAATACAAAAGATCCAAGAGTATGCAGAGGATTCTTACTTGAAATAAGAAAAAGGTTCCAGCAATTGTCAGAAGAGAAATACACATCTGAGGAAAAGTGGACCAATGTGAAAGAAATATATGACAAACAGCAGAAAAAAAAATCTTAGGAGTGAGAAAGAGGAAACACAGAGACTGGCTCACCACAGAAACCTACAGAGAAACAGATGAAAGGATATTGAAAGAAGAAAAAGGAACAACAGACTCGGAGAGAATAAGGGAGAATAAGAGAGAATAATATAAGGCAAAGGATAAAGGGAGGAGTCAAAAGAAGAGAAATAGCTGATAAATAGGGGATATCTATATTATGTGATTTTATTTTTGCTTTATCCAACGAGTTGAAATGGTGTATATTCGCGAGGCTTGCCGAACGACTATACACCATTTCAACGAGATTGATAAAGCAAATACAAAATCACACAATTATAGATGTTTTATTTATATATGTCGATACGATATACTAGTATCCCGTTGAGCTTGATATAAAAGATACCACAGAGTCTGACACATCTGTTTCATACTGGGATACATGTATTTTACTTGAAAAAGACGTTAATGGTAACCTAACAACCAAGCTTTAAGATAAACGTGATGACTTTAACTTTTCAATCGTCAACTTCCCTTACTTATGCAGCAATATACCTTCATCACCTGCATACGGGGTATATATCTCTCAGTTAATTCGATACGCAAGAGCATGCTCTACGTATGTACAATTTCTAAAACGAGGTAAATTATTGACAAACAAGTTGATGAAACAAGAATATCAGCTGTCTCGTTTAAAGTCTTCATTTCGTAAGTTCTATGGTCGATACAATGACCTTGTCAGGAAATACAATTTATCACCGAGTCAAATGCTGACTGACGTTTTTCATACTAATTGTTAGGCCATTATTTACACACTTCTGAGCTCGAATACTGTTCGTTATCTTCATATATTTCATCATGATATTTGAGCTTTTAACACTTTGAGATTACCCCTAGAAAACGATGTTGTTGATTTATTTCTGTCCAAATCGATGATCAACACGTTAATAGATGACGTCGTCCTGTTGATGTTGACATGCAAAAGGAAAGTTATTTGTTGATACAAAATATGAAAACGTGGAATGATATCTGGTCTAATGCGTCTTTTAAAACATATGTGACAACCTGTTTTATTTCATACAAACTTTTGACTGGAACTTGTAGGAATAAGAACCGAAGAATTATGAAATCCTATATGTTTACGGCCACAATGCTGCTTACATGTACAGATCTTTGGTAAGTTTGATGCTCTTAGTGTAATGTGTGAAAGCATTGTTGAAAGAGACCAAACTTTCCTGCATAGTCAAATAAGTCTGGCACCAACAACTTCACTGCTTGGCAACGCTATACCTATGAAAAGGATTTGGGTGGAGGGGACAAAGCTAAATTTGACAATTCAACAAGGTATAATGGACCTTTTCTTGTTTTTAACGGACGTTTCTGCCAGAAGTCTTTATAATAATTTTATAACGCAAAAATAGAAGTTTCGATAAATTTACATCTTGAACGGAGGGATTGTGTCAAAATGGAAGTACTATTGATAAAGCATACTCGTGGATAAAGCATAGTTTTATCTTATGGGCAGTATCCACCCATGGATAAAAGGAGAAACCTAGAAGGTATGGCATGCAAGGCAGAAAACGCGGCAAACACAAAACTATTTGAGCGAAGTGAACCAACTGACTAAACAACTTTGTAGAAAGAAAAGAAGCGGAACAAGTGGATACGATCCAAAAGTGGCGAGCTGCTCATTGAGGATAGAAAGATATTTGAGAGATGACGAGAGCACTTTGTAGGAATCCAAACAGAAATTACAGAACTTCCCGAAGAATGTCTCACCAAGTGAAGACATATACAGTCCCTGAAACGTTCTACTTTCCCATTTTTCCGTTCGCTCACCGTTCGTTCACCGTTCGTTCAGCGTGCGTTCACCGTTCGTTCACCGTGCGTTCACCGTTCGCTCTCCGTTCACAGTTTTGCGTTCACCGTTCACCGTGCGCTCGCGTTCACCGTTCACAAAGCGTTCAGCGTTCGCTCTTCGTTCCGTTCACTTTGCGTTCACCTTGCGTTCAGCGTTCACCTATCGTTCAGTTTTCATTGTCATTCGGAACTCCGAAGTGAAAGGACTTATGTTTTTGTAGGTTAGGAGTTACAGGTTTTTTAATTTAATAACTTACATATCGTGTTTGAAGAATAATTATTTCATGGGGGGAAATATCTACGATATATATTTTTATTATTCTAACTTAGCTGTTAGGTTATTTATTAAATTACTCTGGAAAATAAATGTTGTTATAAGCACATTCTGTACTTATGTAGAACGATGCTGAAATATTAAATTTAACTAAGGGCAATGTGCAAATACTTCAAGCACTGCAGCATTTTGTTGTTTTGTTAAAGACGACAAACCGATAATGGAGATATAATTATCCAAGTCAAATAATTACGCAGCAAAATTACGAAAATATTTATTTATAACACGTTTTTTTTTCAATTACTACAGAAAATATGATAGAACTAGTTCTGAGAGTTATACATAGTACTGCGGATATCGTATTAATTTATTATCTTTGGAGCGAATTAAATTGATGGTGTGGTTAACGGAAATACAGAATTTTCTCTATTATAATATGTAAAGTCTATAGTTATATAGAAAAAAAATCTTTCTTCACCGTAACTTTATATGTTTGCCATTCGATATGATTAATACCCCCCCCTTTTCCCCCTAAATCGGTTACTTAGTCAGTATTGTATTTCCAGAATATTTTAATTAACATTTAAAAAAAAAGTTAGGGTCTTTTTTAGAACAAAAATTTCAGTCTCAAAACAAACAGGCATCTACAAAAAGTCACAAAACAATAGTAGTTCAAAATGTACACGTGTTGGCGGTGGTATTTGGAATAGGCAGAGAGTACGTTTCAAATTCAAGTGTTAATGCCCTATGTATTTTATTCAATTATTATTCAAATGTTGGAATCAAACCTAGAAATGATAAAAATAAATGTAAGAGTTATAACTTGTTGGAAATACTCGCACTTCGTCTTCGATGTGACGAAACTTTCACACCTGCACAGTGTCGAATGATTTTGATTGACAGGGCAAGCACGTGGACTTCGTGTGAACTTGAAGCAGGAAAATAAAAAACGAGTATGACTGTCAAACAAATGGATTTGATTTGTCGATTTAAAAAAAGTTACTTTCACTGTCTGATATACTTAGAACAAAATTTCAGAGTTTTTGTTTGATATAGGTACAAACATGTAGTGAAGCCTGAAATGGGAAGGGGGGGGGGGCTAAAACGGAATCTCTCTCTCTCTCATTTGTCTGTTTAATAAAAACTAAAACAGCATATTACTTGAATATCAAGTTCTGAAAATTGAATTTATAACAAATAATATGAATATGTATCTTTATATTATCTTGTCCGAGTATAATCACGGCCATCTACAGATAAATGTAGAAGTCTGCTCAGTAAACATGGCCGTAGGAACCGGGGGGGGGGCGTGCCCCCTCCCTCCCCAATAATTTTGCCGATATATAGATTACTATAGTAAACAAAGATACTATATGATTGTGCCCCCGCAATAAAAAGTCTGATGACCTTTTTTTTTTTTTTTTTTTTTTTTTGCTTGTCATCAGGAAATTTTTGGTACACTTGTAGTGCCCCCTCAACTATCAACTGAAAATGTATGGCTGTGCCCCCCCCCCCCCCAACCGAATTTGCTTCCTACGGGCCTGATAAATCATCATGTAAAATAGAAATGACACATATTATTGTATTAAAAATTTAAAATACAAGCGTATAAATGCAAAACGTCCACTGACCTTTGTAATTATTTTTTTTTCATTACTTTACACGAAATCGCCTTAACACGGAGATATATGAATGGATGTTACAACCACTTAAATTCATTCTATAAGTCAGAAGTTTCCTCTGATTTGTTATCAAATAAGAATAAACATTTTTATTTTCCGACTAAAAAAAACATCTCTTATACTCCAGCGTTCGGCAACAATTGCAATGTTTTAATGCGATAAAAATCGTGTGATTAAAAACTTAATGTGCATGCATCGTCTTTCTCAGGACAATTTTGGAGAATTTATTTTATTGACTTATTTATTCATTCATTTATTGGTTTACTTATTTATTATTGATTTATTTATTTATTTTGTTTTTTGCACCTGACATTATAAAACAATAAAATAGTTTCAATGCAAGGAAAAGATCAGAGGCATTCCGAATATATCGTTCATCTTGCGTTCACCGTTCGTTCACCGTTCACTTTGCGTTCGCGTTTGCGCTCCGTTCGCGTTCTGCGTTCACCGTTCACACATCGTTCACCAAGTTGCGTTCAGCGTTCACACATCGCTCACTCACCGTTCGCTCTGCGTTCGTTCACCGTTCGTTCAGCGTTCGCTCACCGTTCAAGTGGGAAAGTAGAACGTTTCAGGGACTGTACAAAATCGATACATCGCCTACAAGAGAAGGGGGAATTAAGAAAGCAATCCTGAAAATAATTCAAAAGCCCTGACATAGATATCATCAATGCAGAACTATTTAAAGGGAGTGCAACATCAGAGTTTGCAGAACTGTTCAACAGAATCATAAGCGAGCAGGAATACCACCAAATTGGAAAAGATCACTCATTGTGAAAATACCATAGAAGGGAATCTACATGTAGATGTTTCATATCGAAAAGGAAGATAAAGGTCAGAACAAATATATATCCTAATAAATATCACTATTATCCAAAGCTTTATAGACTTCGAGAAAGCCTATGGCAGCATAATAAGGTACAAGCTGTGGGACATACTAAGGCAGTATGAGATTCCTGAAGTATAAATAAACATCACCAGGAAAATATATAATGGAAGCACTAGCTGTTGTATAGAGAATGGAAGAACAGACTGGTTTAAAATATAGACAGGAGTGAGGCAGGGATGTGTTATGTCTGGATTCCTGTTCATTATTATGTAGAACGGATAATGAAAAGAACTAACGATAGAGAAAAAAATTAGCAAAATGCAGGAAATTTACATGTACGTGGTGGCACGGTGTTTTAGGATTTTTTTTTAAACGCTAAGCATACTACAGTTTTGGTTTGATTATACTTTATACACAAGTAAACTTTATAAAGATTCTTCTTTCTTTATTATTAAGTACACACCAGAAGAGCTACAGCCTCGTCCGAGACTTTTGGCTTTTTGAAATGTGTAACACTTTTATTTCTGAAGGGCTTGTCAATTGAGTAGATGAAGGTAAATATAAGCCCTCGTTTCATCGGGACAATGACTACAATGTTGTATTTTCATATACAATGTACACTAAACATGTGTTAACATTCAGAAATTGTAGAGATGTAGGGTGCATGATAAAGGTTACCAGTTTTATAGAGCATACTAGTAGTATGTAATTGTTGCTAGAAAGAAAAACTGAGGAATGATCTGTAATCTTTGCAATAAGGATCTTTTTTAAACACATATACCTTTTTTCGACGGATTTTATACATTCCAGAATCTAATTATTAACAACGCTGCTTGATTAGTTTCATCTTCGGAGTAAAAGTCCAAGAGTTATCATTTAAATATTATAAAGGAGTATAAGTTTACAAATTAAATAGATAAGTCTTCTTTATTAAAGTGTTAAATCATAATCACAGGCCCGATGGCATGTTTTGAATTAAAAAGCAGCAATAGCTCATATGTATCCACCTCTCAAGAGCACTTGATATGGTAATCGATTTTAATAAAATCATATGTATACTTGGTGATTTTTTCTAAAGATTTTACCGGAAGGTTATATGATATGCAGTGTGTAACCGGTTTTCTTCGATTCGTACATGTAGATTCTTGTTAGTAGTCAAAAATTACCGCAGGCCTATTCATGACTTTACCATAATGTGTGTTTTTAGTAACATCCTCCACTCGGATATCATCACACTTTAATCAAGATTCTTCCATTAAATTCCAAGTCCTCGGGTGCTGAAGCGGAAGATTGGTGTGATGAGGAAGTTAAAAGCACCCTAAAACGGATCATCTAGGAAAGTAGTCCCATATCAAGGATCCTGATTGGAAATCATTTCGCAATCCAATTCCATATGCGCTATCAGCAATGTCTTTAAAATCAAATTTTATGTGGTATTTTCCTCTAGACAAACACTGATATACCGACAATAATTGGTTTCTACGACAAACCGCTGAAGCGAATAACGTTATTATGTCGTTAGCATTTCTCAATGGTCCGCTCGGGATCAAATTGCAACGATGTAAACATCCTTTTTAAATAGTGCTTTGGCTTTTTTCGCAGATAAGGAGACAGAAAATGACCAGAAGCTATGAGGAATTTTCATTTCGTCTTGAGAGTGAGAACTAATAGATTCTTCCACTTCAAACACAGGCAGAATGAATTCTAATACGGCGAACACAAGGGGCAATTGGATATAACTTCTGGCAGAAATTGTTCCTTACTCCGTTTAAACATTAGACGGTAACTTTTCATCTTTCTCACCCGTTAGCACGGAGAATGAGGTAATGTAAATGTCTACATGTGCAAATGTGATATTTATGATTTTCGAAGGCAGAACAATGGTTTATTTTGAACATCTCAGTACACTGTTAAACTACTGTGAATTTCTGAAAATTGGATCTACCTTTAATTTCAAAACGAGGTCTTCACTTTTTATTTTAAATATTCCAGGTTAACTGCTCAAGACAGAATCAGGGTCGGAAGACTACAAATAGATGATACAGTATACAACATATGTGCATGTACATAGTATATACTGTAATAAGATAAAATTAATATAAGAACACACTGTGGAATCATCAAAGTTTGTGAATTTCGTGGGTCACTCTTACCTACATCCCCACGAAGGAATATTTTGTCGACATATTGATCATTGAAGAAACACGAATTATCCATCAAATTTACGTTCTCCCAAACCAGTAAATGATTGCTTGTGTACGAACATTGAACACACACCCCCTCCCCGAATTAATGATGATTCCAAAGTACTAGGAACTTTTATTTTGGCTTGAAAATATTTATTGTCAATAAATTGTGCAAAGGGATTATAGACAAGAGTTTTAAAACTTTTTATACCTTTTCCTTTCGGCTATGGCAGTTGAAAAGGTACATGACGGGTTTGTTCTACAAACGTGTTTGAATCGCGTTATCTGTGATTCACTGTACTCACAAAAATGGTTTTCATTGTATACAGTCATTCTTTACCAGTTTAAAATTATCTTTATTGAGAGTGATCAGAATTCAATTATATTTCTCCATCATTTAAAAATACAATGTTTTAGATTGGCAAAATATTTTTAAAATTTCTTACAGATCACCGTCAATCACTTGAGCTGGGAAGATGAGCAAGTATACCATAAATGAAATCTTTTGAGAAACGATGCATCTAGCTGACGAATTTCATAATATTCTGGAATGTATAGTTCATTGTCCACAAAACTCTGCTCGCCGAGTGGAAAAGTCGAATTACACCATGAAATGGCACGTGCTAATCCCGGGCAGTGATTTTGATTGGCTAAAATCTGTTTCTAAGAATACATAGGAAAAAAATCGTAGTGTTTTTATGGAAAATGAGACGTAAACAAATTTTATTTATTCACTGCAATAATATATAGACATCGGAATTGAATTTTGGAATTCAATGGAATTGAACCCACTCATCTTTTAATTTTGCTCTCTGTCCGGGATTAGCACATACATGTACCATTTCATGGTGTAATTCGACTTTTCCACTCGGCGAGCAGAGTTTCGACGTTGTTTACGGAGTAAAAAGAAAATAAAGACAAGCATGCCATGTATGGTTGTTTAGGTAATTTATCGTAGAAGACAATGATAAACAGTTTGCCAGTGCATTTCCTCTGAAAGTGTAAAAGAGTGCGATTCTGGGGAGGGGGGTACTCCATGTAATTCGGAGCTGGATACCTTGTGTTATTATCATACCATGGGTTAAAAAAATATTACCGAAACAAGTGCCTGTGGCATTGTCACACATAACGAAAACCATCCTTTTAGACAAAATCTATTTACAATTTCATTTTATGGCAAAATCAGATGTTACTGAAGTTGTTCAAAATTTTAAGGATGTTACTTAGTCTGTCCTTCATGCCCTTATTCTTATGTTTCTCTTTCATCCTCTGATTTGGTATCATATGTACTTGTACCTCTGGATAGTTTGTGTACTCTGAAATATCTGTCATTGTCCTCAAGCACGTTTCAAATGGTTTTGAAAGAATAATTGAACTTGATATCAATTCATTCATTTAGATGAAAGATGCAACACGATTTTTATATTGGTTTTAAATTGTATATGAATGACGTAACATTTATTTGTTGTATGTGCAGCTAAATACATCTACCTCCTTCATTACGTTTTTTAGAGACACTTCTGTTTGCTTGTTCAGTCCTATAATTGTCTCTCAGAGCCCTATAAATGTGTAAAGAGACTAAACGTTGAAAAAAATCAAAACATGACCATTTTATGACGTCATTATGAAAGAAAAAGAATTTGAATTTTCCTATAGACATACCATGCTTAAAGGGGTAGTCATTTTAGGGCACTAGAAGCTACATGAATGATACCCACACTTCCTGTGCACATACTATATACTTTACATGATCAGGGGTTCATAAGAGAAAAATAAACACAACAAGATGTTTTATTTAAGCACCCTTCCACAACTCTAACCTTCTTGATGACCTAATGATATTGTTCACTTGACCTTGAATCTCAAATTAATGTCAGGGGCAATAGCGTTTTTTAAAAGCTGGAATAACCCATTGAAAGGTTTAAAACTTATATAGCGTAGATATGACTACGTGAACAACATACTAAACTTTTAATTCATTGTAATAGGGTCTGGAGATCGAGTTACGGTTCTGACATTTCACAATCTCATTGCTTGGTGACCTTGAGGGGGTGGAGGACATTATCATTTATAAATACATGGAAAATTGTTATAATAAACTTGTTTGACCTTTTTAACATTTTGTTATTACATAATTTGTATATCTAATAATATTACTCAGCAAAACTCTCAGAATGAGTTCATCATCACAATCTGATATAATATAAAAGAGAATTAGAAACATTGTTGGAAACAATTTTTGTCCAATGAATTTACTTTCCTTTGTATTTATCAGTGATCAGTATCAAAAACATGTCCGTCTGAAAAAAAAAAAAACAAACGAACTTCCTTTTTTTCTTGGCGCGACTCCATAACATCTTCATTTCAATCATACACCAAGAAATGTAAATATATCATAATTTGCGACAAAGTTTTTTCTGCAGACGAAGAAACTTAATAGTCTTGTCGCAGTGGGAGGACTATTTAGCTGTGCTTCAGTTTCCGCCACGCTATTAGTTGTAAGCGTTTTGATCCTTTGCAAGACACGCGATATCCGGTCCTGTCAGTAACAACGCGTTCTCCATGGCGGTCTCCGTCGGACATAATCTTGACATATTCATTTACGGACCCTGGCTCTACGTGGTACAACTGTGCAGATATTTTAATACAAATTCGGTATCTTTCTGCAACGTAAATTACATCTAAATTTTCTTCTACCAATTATTTATGAATTTAATAGCATAGTAATACCTTTTTAAACTGGCTTCATAGAACCTTTGAAGGCAAGAAAGGGGTGGATCTACACATGTAACAATCTTGCAATCTTGTTAATTAATTCAACCAGGTGTGAATTATTTTATTTAATAAAGAGTGATCAATTTACCTGTTCGGAACTTATCAGTTGGGCTCTCATATTTCAGTCGATTCCCACGGACGCTAAATAACCGTTGTTCCCTTGCCAATTCACACCATATTAACGTTCCATTATAAATTGATGATATGTATCTGCCAAACATTGTAGTCACTCAGTAAGGGGTAAATGGTGCTAAAAAGAGTATAATAGAAATTGTTCGCAGTTTTTACCGCGGTAAATGTCAAACATTCTACTAGGTTTCATCTTTATTAATGGATATACTATTTTCTAAGATATATACATAAATTGCATTATAAAGAATCCATCCTCTAATATCACGAGCCAAAATAATATTAAGAACCCCCCACACATCATCTGGAGAAATCAAATCATAAGTCCATACGTAAATAAGTCCTATAGGGAATCAGTATTAATCTGCTGTAAAATTTTGTAATTTGTATGTATATTTTTTCTTTCCAATTACTGAAAAATGAACTTTTCATATGATTATTCCAATAAAAACCCCACATATTTTCTGCATATGAAACATTTCATGTCTATTTTGTTTTTATTTCTGCTTTTCTTATTATCATGCATGTCAATCAGTATAGTGTTTGTGTGCCAGGCATCGTTTTACTTTATGCAAGTGGAACATGTGTAAACTTTGTCCTAAAACTGTACTTTTTATCATTTATTTATCAATATTTATTTTCTTATTTACTCATTTTATTTTTTTACAGTTCTTTTATAAATTAAATGTTTTAATAATAATCTACTTAATTTTTTTCTTTCTTTATTGATCTTTCATTATTTAGCTCCCTCACAAAAATAATGTATGGACGCGCTAACATTTATAAACAACATTACCAAATTTCTGTTAAAATTTCTTTTTTAATATATATATATATATATATATATATATATATATATATATATATATATATATATATATATATATATATATATATATATATATATATATATATATATATATATATATATTAAAAAATATTAATTAGGAAAACGTTTGTTTATTTATCGATATTCTGTCTAGTAATCTAGTAAAAGATGCATAAGCATTGTTAATTGTTCGTATACATCGTGAAAAGATGTATCTACTCTTGTATATTTACGTGTAATAATATTAAACAGCACAACTATCGATACAATTAATAAAGAAAATTATTTGTACATCATCAAGAGAGCCAAATAACAGTACACCCCATTTCTTTGTTGGGTATACTCTAGACATTGTTTAAAAAATGAATATTTTTTGTATCGATTTCCACAAAGTTACAGGACGATTCTTCTCAGAGAAAATGATTAATATGAAGATCTACATTCAAATTACAAGCATTGTTTTTAAGTTCACTTTCTTAAATTAAATTTCACCTTATATTTTGCAAAATTAAATAGTTTAGTACATTATAGGTGTTTTTTTTTATAATTAATTTATTAAGGTTGTATTTTTTTTATATCATCAAACTTTCATCGTTGAAAAGAATTCAGCTGTTCGTAGAAGGGGAATTTAGTGTTGGGTTTCTTAAATTGTAACTACATGTAGACAAGTTCAGTCATTTTATAAGGGTGATTAGTACTATAATTAGGGATGTAAGACCATAATTGTCTAATTTAACAGAATAAGCTTCTCGGAGATAAGGTTTCCCATCCCAGTTCACAATAAAGTTTATTCCTAACCGAATTACATCCTAACCTGTAATAATTCTGGTAGCTTCTATATGAATATCTGTTATGAATCATTCCAAACAGCACCTGCATGTTTATATGTACATGTCCTGTATGTAAAAGGTATTTGTTTTAACAGATTCCCTAGTTATTGTGTGTCGGAGCAGTCTATGTACTGAGTAACCAAAGAAAAAAATCAGGTTCTTCAGTACAAAAAGGAAAAATGTTTTGCATGTAAGAAATAAAATAAGTATTTATTATTTATGTAATTCCTCAAATCAGATTGATGAATATTTGAAATTATATTAAGGAAGCTAGCAGCGTGTAAATATATGCTAAGAGATTTCCTAAATCAGTCAAATGATCGATAATAAACGCGTTATAAACCACCGGGTTTTATCAAACTATACATATACATGTATATGTGATATAGAGCAGAATTAGAATAAAATGCAAAAATACCGGTACATATTTTGTAAAAATCACATATACTAAGGTATTTAACAACTGTTTGCACAGTATGCAGCCATACCTAAACTGCTTAAGTATTCCTTTGAATTTTTTGCTGTGTTCGAGGAAGTGAGGCGTTTCCTTTTTATCTATTATAATTTATCGGATTGTACACCCATAGTGAACAATCGTTACGTTACGGCCACCTGATTGACGGACAAATATGATTGACAGCCCGATCTTAATGCTTTGCAGCGGGAGATAATTTTCCACCAATCAAATGGCCGTTACGCCAAGAGCAAACGGATTCAACCTGATAAAATTTATAACAAATTTTGTTACAAGAAAATAAAAATGATAAAACCCAGTGAAGAAAAGATCGGGAACCTCCCCCTTGATTTGTGTGTTTAATGATGTTGACATATCTCCAAGAATCATTGAGTTGTCAATTTAAAAACCTAAGGAGAGCGTATGACATATGTGTATTAATCCTATGTCTTCTTGGATAAAACCCCCGTATGATACTGCCTATCACACTAATACAGAAAAACACCATCGACAGAGAAAGGAACGAAACAGACAGTATATTTTCTGAAGTACTTCCGTAATGACTTCTTGACATTTTGCTAATTTATATTCTGATCATTGAATTTAATCTTTTTGGATTTAACAATCAAGTGAGAAGAGTTATTTGTTAAAGAGACAAAATGTTTGCTCTTCCGACTTTGCATTTTACACCACAACAAGTGGCACAAGTTTGTGAGACGCTGGAAGAAAGTGGAGATATTGAGCGCTTAGGACGCTTTCTGTGGTCTTTGCCTGTTAACCCTTCTGCCTGTGAAGCTTTGAACAAACATGAATCAGTTTTGAGAGCCCGAGCACTTGTTTCTTTCCACACAGGAAATTACAGAGACCTTTATCATATTCTTGAGCATCATAAATTCACCAAAGAGTCCCATGCCAAATTACAGGCGATGTGGCTGGAAGCCCATTACCAGGAAGCCGAAAAACTTCGCGGACGACCCTTGGGTCCCGTGGACAAATATCGAGTTAGGAAGAAGTTCCCCCTTCCCAGAACAATTTGGGACGGGGAACAAAAAACACATTGCTTCAAAGAGAGAACCCGTAACCTTCTAAGGGAGTGGTACCTCCAAGACCCTTACCCCAACCCAACCAAGAAACGGGAGCTGGCAACAGCAACTGGGCTGACGCCTACTCAAGTTGGCAACTGGTTCAAGAATCGGCGACAGAGAGACAGAGCCGCTGCGGCTAAAAATCGGTAAATTATATTTCCTATGCGCACATAAATCTTAGATTAACTTTTTGATTAAGAAGTATTAACCTCAAAAAGTGAAACTCTTAGACAATATTCCATCATACGGTAGAATTAAAATTTCCTTGTCTGAAAAGTTAACAAACTGCTACACTCATTTGAAACACTGCATCAAAAATATTCCTAGGCATAGACTCTGAAACGAATTTTAATAATAAATGATTGTAAAGTACTTTTTGAAAGATATAAAAAAAAAAAAAAAAACTTTTGAGCAGGATTTCTCTAGGAAAATTTAAATGATTTTTTTACATGTACTTTTTACACCCTTTAGTGATGTTCTTTTTATACTCCGCAATTACTCATCTGATCAAAAAAGAAAAAATAAAAATAATAAAAAGCTAAATAATAATAATCATTTTTAAAAATAAACAAAACAACAACAAAGTCGTTAGTATTTATTTATATTAACATACAAATATATGTGAAACTTGTTACCTACGATTTAATATCTATCTTTTTACTTTTAAAAGTGAAAATATAATCATACATGTAAATTTTTAATTATATTTATCAATTTTAATTTAATGCAAAATTACTTCTTAAAAAAATTTGGAAAAAAATTGTAAATTGTATATTCCAAATTTAGATACACCATATAAGATAATAAATTTATTGTTGAAATAAAAGCAAATCATGTAGGGTCCTCTGTTTGAAGGACCTAGCACGTGTTGACAATAGAGTAATTTATTTGCAACACTTTTTACTTGGATAGATTTGTCATACGAATAGATACAAGATTACATTCACGATAATACAAATATTTCACACTTTCTAAAACGAGATCAGTGGCTAGTATTTGAACTTCAGCGTCACTTACATAATTATCAAGAACTAATATATCCCACGGCCTTTTTTTATCGACCAATAAGTGTTGAAAGAGATTTTCTCCGCATTGGAGGAATTGCGTCTTTATCCTCAAATATTTTTTCTTGTCAAGATGTTAAACTCGATGACCAGTTATGGCCTTAAGATATCCATATCATAAAAATCATTTTCAGAGTGATTAGTCAAATAAATATATTTTATCATATCTGATTCACAAAACATAGTCAAACCTTGTTATTTTTTCATTTTTCGAAAGAAAAAAATCCGTTTTCTGCTTCCTCAGCTCATTACCAAACAGATTGTTCCTGACTTAATTTGGATTAGTTTTTTTCCTTTTTCGTTGATTTTGGGGATATATTATGTTTTTCGGTATTAGTATATTACAATATTTTTTTTTCAACCAGTTATTTTTAAAAAAAAATTATGGTAGTTATTCTTGATGTTTTTAAGATATTTTTTTATGTTTTGAATTTTGATAATTAATGAAAACAGATCGTGAAGAAATATAGACAGGGTACTTACTTTATTTCAAATAAGTCCCATGAACAAGTGCGTTTACAAACTTGTGAAATCTTGTACTTCTTAATTCTTTACCAGAATCAATATTTATAATTCGTCTTACTTACCGAAAATTTAAATATCGAAATTAAACAAATAAAGGAATAATTCCCAATTAGATATACTACCGTTTAAATGTATAACAAATCTAATAAAAGTTGCCACCCAATCAAATATTTTAAACTTTTTAAGCCGAAATTAAACTGAAAAATATTTTCACTTACAGGTAACGAAATTGCTTGGCAAATTTGAGCATTTTTGTTCAGTTTTGGGGATTAGTTGTTTCTTTGTGGGGAGTTTCTACTGAACAAACTCGGGCTTCTTTCTGAGGTTGACATTGTATTTATATATTTGTTTTTTCGGAGTATTAAGGCCGTTATGTCATGATAGCCTCCTTAGATCAATTTTGAGATCGCTTCTAAATGGAATTTGATCCTAAATTGTTAAAATAAGTAAAGAAAGAGCGTTTCTATTTTAAATATGTATTACATTTACTTCAACATCGGAATAAGAGGAGTTAGTTTTCACTTATATATATCATCAATGTCAGGGATAAAATTAACATACAGTTTTGTTATGGTGATGTTTTAAAAACCAGTTATATCAAGATAGTATTTTACTTGATTTTTACATATTTTAGCAAAACAAGAGTATGAAACAATGAGATTTTATTTTCTCTTTTGGTACCATATCTAAATCCTAATGTTACCTTTGACACATAGACACAAAATCCAACCTATCAAAACGTACAAAAGCAAATATTGAGGGAATCTCTGATAAACATAAATTACATTTTTATAAACGTAGTAAACAACGTTCAAAAGTCAATTACTTGTAATTTTAATGCTTTTAACATTGAAATAGATTATCATATTATTTACAAAAATTGTTCAAAAACATTAAGGACTTTATTTAAATTTTTAAAAAAACCTGTGTCAAAATGCGTCATATTCTAAAATCTAGATAATTTAAGAAAAAATGAGGAAAGACAATAGTTTAAGCAAAAATAATCCTGTTTATTTATTAGTTAAAAATTTAGATTATTTATTTTTTCATTTTCAAATTTAGATTATCATATTATTATTATTATTACTCCTGGAAACTATATTGTATGTTAAGTTGAATCGAAGAAAAATACCACAGTCTTTTTCTTATAATATATGCTCTAACGATCTTGGTAAATTTATAGGAGGAGAGGGAAGGGACATGCACCCCCCCCCCTCCCCCCAAAAAAAAAAATCATCATAAATTGTAAAGATTTAAGACACAATCTATTTTATTTTTATTAAATAATGGCATGATTTATCATTAAATAGTAGGACTGAGGAAAAGTGACGGTGAAACAAACGAGATGAATCTTTAAAATATTTTCGAATCTTTTATAAAATGTAAAGAGAAGTTTTCAATTTGGACGATCTTGCAGAAAATGTCACAAACTGTGCGTGTTAGGATGATGTCATTTTTGTATGACTGAATATAAAACCTGAAAATTGACGGAGTATTTGTCATCTTGAAAGTACAAAGAATAAAACTGTTTTGTTTGATCTTCTGATATTTGTCTGGATTATATACTCTTGAATACTACAATATGTACAGACTTCTAGATCGAGTCCTTCTGAAATGAATCAGTTTATGAAGGATTAATCATAAGCCTAGACCAAATGTCCTCATAGAGTCGTATTCTTTGTGGACGAATTTTTTCACGTCCGTCCACGTTTCAAATGATCAATATTTACCCCCACTGTGAAGAAGATATAATGGCCTTGAATGGAACAATTTTAGAGAATTAAGTCATTAATACTAGGAGCCTAAATATATGAACTGGAATTCTTATAAAGTTAAGAAATATCTTGTGTGTCGGTCACGTCCCTTTTTCTTCGATATGACATTTGGCTTTCATTTCTGTCGGCGTATGGATGGATCGTCGTTCAATTTGGTATTGTGATTATAGATACTATTGTGTATAAAATTATATACACCTGTCCTGGGAGCCTAATACTTTGCTTGTATTCATATTTATTTGATAAGAAATTCACCTTTTCTTTATGCCCTTGTTTACATCTCGCACCTGCTATCAATATTTTAAAGTAGAAAATCGTAATCGGTTTCAGAGATTCCGATGTTGAGAGGAAAGCCTCGCTCTTTTTCCTCTTGTTCTTATGCAAGAAAGAGAGGTTTGATTCTAACCGAAGAGATTAGCACGTATTTTGTAGTGTTAAGATATTCCTAAATATATTAACTTCTCTATCAGCTGACACGAGCTCATAGTTCGAATCCCGAGTTTATCCTCTTAACTAAGTAAACTGAAAACGAATCGATCTTCCTTGATAAAACTCTATCTCTTTAGACACAAATTATCAGCGACTATGGGATAATGGACCACTGCTAGTCTTGTTTCGCGTATTTATGTAATGGTATTTGTTTACTTCTCGCACAATAGATTAGATAGTAAAATCCGTGTAAAACAAACCCAGGGATAATACTCAGATAGCATGTTTTCAAATAGGATATGTTCCTCACGGGAAGTCCTCAATATTGTCGAAATAAATTGATTGTCCGAAATATTTTTGTGCTGATATTGGCAATATACCATTGGTCCGAATTCCAGAATCAAGTATTTACCCTCTCATGCTCATAACTAATTTCTCCTTTATAATGATGTTTTTCTTTTTTTAATTTACAGTACAAGAAAATACTAAGTATTGAACATAACTAATAGGTCTTGAGCCAAAAGTGTTCATAAAAATAAAAATTGGGCGATATATTTAATCCGATTAAATGAGCCTACTCTAAACAGATCAACAAATCAAATTAATAGTTATTGTCTTTTTAATGAATTTAAAGTATACTTTTTCCTCCTCACTAACGCGATTGTTTTATAACATCAATATTAACATCTAGACTGTTTATTTGAATTAATGTAAACCAACTCACAGAAGAAATCCTACATGATCGTCAGTAGAATTATTTTTAAATATGATTATATCGATGTTGAGCTGAATTTGAGATCAATTCCTTTTGATACCCTTGAATTAAACACCACCCAATTTAATGATGACATTATCGAAAAATGATTTATTCAATTGAATTTAAAAGGATCATATCTGGATTAAATTGCACATAATATTAAAACTGAAAATGAGCCTCTAGAATCAGATATGTCCGGGGCTGTTACATTCAATTAGTCCGTCTGAATCCGCAAATGGTCACGTGACCTAATCATCGTCACAGGTCACCCACGATGCGGTGTCATTCGGTGAAGCAGTTCGCCGATTCTATACTTATCAAGCCTTAACAAGCGAAACTCGTCAACACCCTGTTTGACAGCTAAAAGAGAACTTGTTTACTTTTTTTCAAATCAATTGGAATGAAATTGTTAACTGCTTGGTTGGAATCTATTCATAAAAATCGCATTGCTTCATTCAGAGTGTCAAAATTTTCTTTTCAGATCAATTTCCAGAGTAAATATGCTGATCTTGAGAAAAATATTAGAATAACGATTAGAACTTTGTTATTAAATCTCCCGGGAAAAAAGCCTTTGCATTTATGGTAACATTTTTTTATCCTGTCGGTGATTTTTCTCGGAAAAATAGTGCCGATGTTAGATATGCAAATTTTTAACTACTAATCTAATTTACTTAACATTATTAAAGTTTTGAATTGTCTAGTGAACATTTTGTTTAAATTACTGATCGTGTTTCATTCAAAATTTAAATTTATTTTTATTTCCTTCTGCATTAATAAGTTTTACTGCAACAATATAACAGTTTTGGATATCAACAAGGTAATGCTAGTAGGTGGCTATTAAAATGATCAATATATTTCTTAAATATTTTATTTTATTTATTTATCTCCGTTGTAAAATAACCCCCCCCCCCAAAAAAAAACTTTAAAAACTTCTTGTAATCATAAAATCAACCCTTCTGTAGTTGATTTATCGTAAGATGCATTTTTTAACCTCAAAGTGATAAGATTCGTATATATATGTCTTCAGATAGGTACATGCATAGTCAATGCTTGTATTTTTTTTCCTTCATAACCTAAACTCTATCATAAAATTATTATAGTTAACTATGGTACATACTTTAACACTTTGATTTACTCTAGAACATTCTTGGAGATTGAGAGCCATGCTATCTTTTAGACTCCATTCCAATGATGAAAATTTCGGAAATATGTTTTATATTCTCGTAATATTTCCTTTCATATCAAAAGTTTGCATGAAAGAACTGAAGAAAATGAAATATAAAATATGAAATTCATAGTAAAAATACTTTGATTTACTGTAGCAAAAACTTGAACTTTAGTAAAAAAAAAAAAAAAAAGTACTGATCGTTTACCCGTTTACCAGCTACTACTAATATGTCTACTCCGTCAACAAGCACATGTATATGCATTTAAATTTCTATGTTGCAATCTAAAATAAATTCGTTATGTCATGCCTATTCATTAAATATTAAAAATGATGATGATGACGATGTTACATGTAAGTAATGTATTATATGCATGAACCATAACCTTAAATATGGAAATTTAAGAAGTATATTTTTACGGTCTATAAACTTTTGCCAAATTCCCAAAAATATTTGTCTTCAAACTAATTACTTTTTTTAAAAAAGATTAATATTAGATCGTTTCTTTTTGTTGATTTTAAAATGGGGGGGGGGGTTTCTTTACTGGCATTATCAGGTACCAATTAACAATGCTCATTTGTATTTGGAATCGTTAAATTTTATTGAATATTTAAATTTTTCAGTGTTTAAAATGTAAGGTGTTTTATTTTTACCACCATAGGCAAAAATAAAACAACGCAAAAATCCAGAATTACAGTAACATTCTTAAGGAACACAAAAAAAGATTTTTAATATTCTGCAGCAAATAATGAAATTAAAATGATTCTTTGGCGTACTGATTTATATACGAGTACTTAACCACATAGAATAAACATAGAATTAAACAGAGTATTTTTTTTTATTTGATGCATATGGATTGTAAAATAATGTACAACATTTATATTCAACTTTTAATTTTTTTTTCCTGATTTTGTAGTCTTCAGAGCCAGCAGAGCGGAGATAAACTTAATTGTTTAGGAGCCTCATCGCCAACAATTACTTCATTCGACGATGATGAAAAAATTGATGTTGACGTCGATGACGATGATGATGATTTCGATAATTTGGATGATTCTCGCAGCAGCACGAGTTCTCCAAACTCCCAAGTCTCCGCACAAAGCCCGCACAGCCAGATGAAATTGTCACCTACGTAATGGGTCAAAACTGTTATCGACATATACTGCTAATCGGGATTCTGGGTCGATACTGACGATGATCGATCGCCGATATGATTTCAGCATATGAAAAACGATTGATAGATCGACTCTTGCCATCTCTGGATGTTGTTTTTGTTAACATTTCATTGGCCTCGCGGTAGTGGGTTTACATTGCTTTTGTTTTCTGTTATTTTATTATGATGAAGTTTCCTGTGCATTATTCCCTCATTAAGTGGTTGTCTTGAGTATTTTCTTGTACTAAAGTGCTGACTTAATGTATTTTTAAAGATTATATTACTTTATCTATAGAATCTTTCATTTTGCAAAGAAAAGTCTTACAACATCAAAAAAAAATCATTAATAAAAAAGTTATAGCACTCAGATTTTTTTTTAAAGTTATTATCAAACCGTACTTAATGGTAGGCGGTCGTTTGATTTCTACATACATTTATTTCGGACAACAATTTCATTCTTCTTTTTGGCATTTTCTTTCATCAAAAAGTACCTTTGTCATCCCACTGTAAATGTACATGTATCTAAGCCAAACTGAAATTTGAGGATAGTAACCAAAAAAAAAAAATTTAAGTATACTTGCAAAATCGAGTTTTGTTTCACTTGATAATACAAGTAAACATGTAAATCATATTTTTATTAGATAAGATATGATAAATGAATTTTATTAGATAAAATATGATAAATGAATTTTTTGCAGAACTTAACTATTGAAATCAATTGAAAAATAGATTTTTATGTGAAACTAACATTGAATTATAGCTATAGATGTATAGGGTAAGAACTTGTCCATTCACTTTATGAAATGTTTCCATTGTTACGTTTATTATGAGTAAACTGATTGAAATACCTTCATTGTTTCTTTCCTTTCTGTGAGAAAAATAAATTCATTATAAGATCAGCAACAAAGTTAAGTATTACTAATATTCTCAATGCACACAAAAACTCTGACCCTCTGCACTGAAGTACTACAAATGGTGGCGTTGAGTAATATTTAGCCATATTGCACTTTCATTTGAAACCCAAAGAGCAGTCGGTAATTTATAATCATTTCTATATATGACTTCACACTAAGATTTCCGCAAACCTGAGTCGGGTTATCCGCGGCTAAGCATAAGCTGTTCATGCATAACAGGGCAATATTTTGCAATGAGAATAATTTAGATTCAATGAGCTTTTGTTGCAAAGCACTTTCACTTCGGATAATAACCAATTTAAAAAATGCAAAACACAAAACCAATTTTTAAAAAAAAAAATGTCTTTCTTTAACATTCAAAATACCTGTATCGATTCCAGACATTATTGTAAAATTAATATGTTAATGATATTCTGATAGTACTTCCCGTGAATTTTTTTCTTCTTCACCGAATACATGTAGTTTATTTGACTCCTGAAATTTAGTAAGTGTAAAAAAATAATCATGATTTTTACAGAACGGATTATAAGATCTGACATATCATACGAGTATCGCATGATTAAACAGGGACTCAATGTGCTCAAGATTGGTTATATATAATTCCTTTGTTGTTTTAATATGGCTTGAATATAAGCAATATTTCTCAAATTTGCAAAATATACTATACGTCACTTTGCTACGAGTTCATAGTCAGTAAGTGATTAGAACGAGCACAACAACAACTACAAAAAAAACAACACACACACATATGCACACAAAAAGCGGCTTAAAAACACACATGTATTTTACGCTAATTTTTTTTTATGTATTTATATTTCTCTGAATATTATAAAGTCATCAACCTTTTTTTTACAAACAAACAACATGCTACATGTAACGTTTGTCTGCTCCTTTTAACTGCTTAATAAAAGTTATGAATTTCGAGCCCGATCAATTCAATTTCGTCTAACAGCGGGATCCAGTAAATAGGCCTAAGTGAAGACGTCTCTCTTTAGCCATTAATCGGGGTGTTGTAGACAATGTTTCGCTTTTGTGTGCGACAGCAAATTAATTTACAATTTTTATTCAAACGTCAATAAACTGTAATTCGCGTTCAGCCAGTGCGAGCACCCTCTCCACGGGCAGTCATTTCCCTTTTGTCCTCACTCAATTGCCCGCCCCGTCTCTCAATTCTTGATTTGAGCTTCTGGAGAGTGGTTACCTTGTTCGACAGCTTCAACATTGCTTTGTCAATTCCCAGTCGTGCCTTACAATTCTTTTGTGTAGTGTAATACTCCTGGATTTTGACAAATTACCAGAAAGAAAAGAACAAATCGGACGCTTTCTGCACTGGACTTGTATAGACTTCTCATTAATACTTAAGCTTTATCATAGCATCAGATAATTAGGGTATTACCCATAATATATAACAATGCTTAGTTGTTGATGTTAATATTTTTTATATTTATTTTGTTGTTTATATGAAATACATTTCCTGACTCATAATTTTGATTACGTGAGGTATAGTAACCAAAATACATAGTAAAATATAATACTTTCCGTCAAAATATAAGAAACTAAAAGTTCCTATATAATGTGATCATAACGTTGATTGTTTAGAAGAAGACAATAGTCAGACTGTATCACGTGTACATGTAAATGTTTCGAGTTAAAACCAGACACCCCAAGTAGTATTGAAAGAGGGAGTAGCAATTAAACTTGTTTAAAATACTAGTTTATATCGGGAAAAATATTTGAAATAAAAATCTTCGTTGCGACTTTTTTTGTAGCATCATATTTAATTTTAAAATACCCCCCTTTTTTTTAATCCTAAACAAAATTCAAACAGTTCAAAATTACTAGAACAATTTCGGATGTTGTTAAGCTTAATAATTTGAAAGGACATCCGCTCTTGAAAAAGAATACATCGTCAGATGGTTGGCCAGAGGGCATCAAGATTCAGTCTCTTATACTAGTTCCAACGAAGGACGAGTGTAACACATATGCTAATTTTCATCAAACAAAACATGTCTCCCCTTTCTGTTAACAATACGAAAAATTAAATAGAAAAAGCACTTAATTTGTATCTTAACAAATAAATTCGTACAAGAACTTCCGATAAAACTTTGTTCCACAGTAACATTCATTATTAAGATATTCAATTTTGTTTAAATCGTGAAAATACTTGAGTAAATGGTCGCTTATTTGTTTTTAAAACATAAGTAGAGTAGAAGTGACATTGTCACTGCATTATCATTAATGTTAAATACAAGTCTTTTGTATGAATCAGTTTATTTGTTCAAAACCAAAGAGACTGATAATTTGAAACTGATATTCTCTTATCCTATAATGCATGCATAACTCAAAAAACAAAATCAAATAAGAATAATATATATGTTTCTTTGATTTACACCATCTGAGAACACAGTTTACTCTGGTGTCTAATCATAAAAGACTCTTGACAATCATTTTGTCGGTTTCGGATTTCACAAGGCAGAACTGTTATGTGGCATCAAGAGCACAAATTTAACATGCGGAAACCTCTTTAATTTTTAACAAAACTCTTTTGGAAATAACGACATATCCGGCACAAGGATTATAACCAACAATTTATTTCTTTGTCTAAAGGTGGGACATCAGGCATTTGCATAAAAATAATCGTAGCCTTCTAAGTTGTAATAATCTGCCAGCCTAAATTCAAACAACGACTGTAAACTGAACTGTCTCAGCGTTTGGCCTGACCAGGTTCGAAGTTAAAGAAGACACCCTACATTTTATATTCTGCACTGTATACGTTAAGTATTTGTTTGCATTCTTTCAATTGTTACATGGAAGAATCGTACATATATATAATAAAATTATTCATCAGTCTTTTAAATATATGTATCATCAAAGGATTTGTAATCGCTGCTTTCAAATCGACAGTGTTCAAGATTTTCTTAATATGTTTTTAGTAGGGTAGATATCGAAGTTGTTTGTAATATAGTAAAAAATATAATTTACGAAGAATATAGGGAAAATATTAAACGAGGAATTTACCTAATACCCACATCCATTAATATTTCTATTGTGAAAACTGATTCGAAGGTTTATCCAAACAATTTGTAGCTGTAAGAAATGAAAAAGTCTTCGTGCTTTACACATCAATAAGTCACACAAAACTATAACAAAAAATGTTTAAAAACTATGCATGAATTTCTTTTTAATTGTATGAACAATCAAACTTGCAAAATTTACAAATTACAAAATTGTAACACTGAGCCAGTCGTATATCTAATATTTTTTCAAGTTTTACCTAGCTCTGATGTTAACTATGAACTATCTTTATAAATAATACAATAAAAACGGTATAATTCACTTCTGACTGAACAAAAATACACTCTTGTCTTGCTCGTCTTGTATTCAAACTTTTAGAAAATATAAATAAATATTATACTCATATATGACTAAAGACTTTAAGAAAATATAAAGAAATATTATTATACACTTTTTGGTTGCAAGTTATACATGTCTTCAAAATCTCTCCTATAGTAGAGTGTGTCATTTACAGTTAAATCAGTGTAGATCATTGCATGTTATGTGAGCAGGTGGCAGACCTGTCAAATAAAAGAGAGAATTATTCTCAGCTAATTGGCACGGATATTAATTTATAATTGCACCAAATAGTTCCAGAATTGAAAGCTACACAGAAATACGAACGTCTGTAAGCGACTCGTATAAAATGAAAGCTTTGCTAATAAATGGAACAAAACTAAAGGCACGAAGCCGAGAGGGGGCGTGGTTGTGCGTAATAATTATTTTGCTCAGATACGCAGTTGACTGTTAACAAAATTCAAAATTTCATTAAGACATCATTTTGGTATTCATAGTTCTCTGTTTGGAGACGAAGTGGAATTCATCATAATTTTTAGGTTAACAATAGCTTTAAATCTTTATGATCAAATTGCATTGGTGTCGCATATGTGTTATAATTGAAGGATAAGGTTAAAACGGGTGCATAGAAAAGTATGACTGATATGGTAAATACGAACAAGGTTTGCCAGTTTGATCTGATTTACAACGAGCTGATAATTGATTACAGGGGAGTAAATACTAGATATAGAAACACTAATGTTCCCCCTTTTCCTGTCATTCATACCCCAAACCAGATATAATTTATTTCTCTGTAGACCATGTCACTTCACATAGGGTTGTATTGACATATATATACTTTTGGTAAAAGGCATCGACCAACCATTGCAAAAAAAGTGTGCAATGTCTAATCTCGCGTCAATCGATGTGCAAATGTTAGAAAAAGTCTGTGTATTATTCTATCTGCACTTTTGCTCATTTTATTTCTTCACATGTACATATGTACGGTCAGAAACCGAGCTGATGTTCCAGAGCAAATTAAAAATGACGTATCAACATTTTACACATTTAGATAGACACTAAAGTGCCCAGTGGAAGCTGCTGCCTACGTTTCTTATGACAAATCCAATTATCGAAACGGACATAATTATTAATACCATAACAATATTATTTATACTTTGACAAAAAATATGTAACTTTAAACAAACAATAATGTATTTAATTGGTTTGTGGGATCCTCTATAAAAAAGGTTTAGAACCTGTTTCTCTGATTTGAATTCGGAGATACCAAAAGGGAATTCTTATCAGATTAATCAATTTAAGTCCTGCCATTCTAAATGAACAAGATATTCACAAAAATTCCTCTAGCATTTCAAATGACAAAACTAATATCCCTAGACGAAATACTAAAATGAATTAATTTGATGTATCTACTTCTAACTGTCAAACGCACACAGTTAGGCTGTATTCTATGAATCTATGAAAGAAAATAAGAGTATCCTCTTAAATTTGACATGTTTATCTTGTATTTCTTTCGTTTTTCATCATTAAATGAAAAGATTACAATTCAATAAATGTAAATTGCATTCTTTTATATCAAAACTACCACAGAGAAACGCGTCATTGAATGTTATTATATTAACAGTTTACTACATGGTCAGTACACTTATTGGAAAACAAAAAAAGGTCCTATACAAGAAGAAAATGAATTTATACCATGTGTTTTTTAATAAGTTCCTGTCTACTCTGGGTGTACGGATACATTACTGTTTGTCCTTGAAATATTAACGAGGTTATGCAATGTTAAATCCTCATGGGAAGCAAGACAAAATTGCAGCAGAAAGGAACACTTAAGGACTGTACAGCTCTGTAATAATTAACAATCATTTAACGGTATCATTGATCGAGACAACAAACAGATTTCTATACGTAAATATGGTTTCATTTTCTGACATTGTTCTGTCGTTCTGAGACAGACGAGACAAATTCAATGGCTAGAAGTATTGTGCCATCGGCACCTCCATGTCTCCATAAGCTGCCTGGAAGAAAACTCGCTCAATGTGATCGCTTACTGAATACAATGAAATTTTTATACGGAGAAGCAGGATGTGCATTAAAAAGTAAACAGATATTGACGATTCATAGACATAACGTAATAATGGCTAATCGGCGGGAAATGTTGACAGCAGCGGTATCACTTTTCAGTATGAAGACTTGCATTTTTCCTTCTGACACTCAGGTTATTTGAACAACCGGTTACAAAAGCTAGTTCGTCCTCTTGACATTTCGACCCTTCTCAGTGAGCATGAAGACTAACTTGTAACGTGTTTGCTTACTTTGAAAAACTCTTATGGACTTCTCAGTTTCATTTTAAGCCTCAAGTAGCTGTGCTGGCGTCTGTCGGTCCTGCAACACAATATGTTCTGTATATTGCCTCGCCAAAACAATACCGAAAGTGTTTGGCAACTGAATCTGAAAGACAGAATAGGTTGGAACTGCTACAAAATAAACATATGGAAACAAAAATGAACCCGTCAGTAAGTATTTAATTTATTTCCGCAAAAAAGTGGTGCCAAACCCATCGTATTTGAGAGCGTTCAATCGATTTTGAACAGCATCGGCATGATATCCAGCATGCGGTGACTAGACAAAGATGCACTTCATTTGATAAATATTTGAATGTATTTACATGATCTATGATAATGAAAGATCCTCAGTAACAGCCAGTATTGATAAATAACGCTGTCGCATCTGAATTTTAATTGGCTATTGCTATGACAAATACAGCATTTGCAATATGAAGATCCTTCATGGTGAAAGCACAGTTTAAAATATGAATCCTGCGTTTTTATGATACAAACACGCACATGTAGAGAGAGAGGGGGAGAGAGGAGCTGAAATCTAAATTATAACAGAAAACTCTCAGATAGACACGCTGGGTGTAAATTCAATTTAATTGAGAACTTCATAGGATTTATATTATTTCAGATCTGTAAAGAACATAATAATAAATACGCTATAGAGTAAAAGGAGACCCCATTTTCCTTATTTATTACATCTCTCTCAATTTATTTTAAAAGACATTTTATCAACTAAACATTTGAAAATTTATTTTTAAAAAAACATATGTTTTCTAATCTCATTATATCACGAATAAGTCTCTATCGCAGTCGTAATGTTGTTTGTACAAACATTTGATGCAAAATACATCAAATCCGGATAAGAACGGATTAGGTGATAGTTTTCCAGTGTACGATCTACCCTTGAAAACGATATTTCCCTTGGTGTCAATTTCGGATGAACATTCGCCAATGTTTTCATAGTGATTTGGGAAGAGGAGTTATGCAATGAGAATAAACCCAAGCAATACTCGAAATCTCACCTTACAGCTAAATATGTCAACATAATTCCTCGTCATAACAGGTGAGTCAATACTGTAATAGATTGCAACAATAAATTGGAACCTGGGCTATATAGCTAGGATCAAGTTGTTGAAAATATTCAGATTATGACTCTAAATCTCCGTAATCTATTAAAACAGCTTCGTCTACCAATATTGGGGAATCTTTTATGACATGTTTTTATATTGTTTTCATATCTGTATTAATCGCATTGGAACCCATAAAGCACATTCCGAACATATGTTAGTGTACCAAGTTTCCTGTGAAATAGTGCAGATATGGCTTCTCAATTCCCAGACTTTGTAAAGGTCTTGTAATCCCAGGTTAAGATTTGGAAATATTTGTGCAGGTCTTTTTAGGGAAGAAGACGCTGAGAAAAATTAAAAATATTTAGATAAAGTACAACATACTAAGTCTTCAGATCCTTAATTTAATAAATGCGGATCCTTTACTTTACAAAACGCATAATTAAAAGAAAATACTATTTGCGATCCAGAAAACATATGAAAAGAAATTACATTTGGTTCTTTAAACATGTAGCATATATGAGATACTCAATTGTGTGTGCGGAGGGTACTTCCCCTCCCCCCTTATTGTTGTTTTTCATTGTCTTGTTGGTTTGGACTTTTTGAATTTTAGCGTGTTTGTTTTAATTTGATTTTGTTGCTTTGTTTGTTTATATTGTTTTCATTGATATTCTTTATTTTATTCGTTTGTTCGATGGTGATTATTTTTTGTTTGTTTGTTTGTTTTGGTTGGTATTTTGATTGTATTCTTTTGTTTAAATATTTGCTTCCATTAGGTGAGTTAACTGTAACCAAATGATTCATAGCAATAGCGGATGTATAGTTCGATGTAGGTACTTCTCATTATAACTGGATAGAGGTGTCATGGAATGATAGCTATAGTATCTAACACCAATCATCTACACACGTTGACACATCACACTATTTAATACACAGATCTATTCTGCTGTCTGCGGTGCTCCTCTCCACGGCACGGACTAATTGCGGGTAAGACTTACGATAATCCCCTTTCAGACCGAATAGTGACAGTGAGTCGGATGTTGGCCGACCTCCCTGACAGACAGACCAAACCGAGGGAGTCCTGCTGGGTAAATAACCATCCGCGTCAATCAAGGCCAATCTGTGAATCTGGCAGGTTCTATCAGCGAGGAGCCACCGGAAAAGACACCATTGGCCGGTGGAACGATTATGGACAACCGCGCAGGTTACATTGCTGACACGCTTCCTGTGCTAGATATGTGGTCTCTTCAATACAATAATTGTAAAGAGTGATATGTTTTTATTTAATTAAAATTATAAGTCTATATTTTTTTGCTTACAAAAACCTCCAAAAATCATATATATATATATATATATATATATATATATATATATATATATATATATATATATATATATATATATATATATACACACACGTATATACAGTGTATATATATCTTAAACGCCGTACTATTTCTGAATATATGACCATTATTTATTCAAGGAAGATGGTTTTAATATCTTTTAATCTTCAAAAGTATATTTCACTAGTGTTATTCTAAGAGGGTGCCACCAGCAAACTACAAGTAATTAGCTAGATTTACCGTGACAGGAAAATTACCTTATATCCGAAAATGATAAGGTTTGAGGATTCCTAAAACTAAGACAGATAGCGGGAATTTATTTAAGTACGTGGTACATGGATCATTATCGGTTACCTCCTGTACTTCAACTCAGCAAGCTCAAGAGCTCTTCATTTCAAATATTTCTTGTACAGGGTATATCAATGTCAGGAGATGATTAGATGACTCAACGCTGGAACAGTTTTAATCTGCAGGACTGCCACAATTTCTACACGCCGTAAAAATAGAAAGAAACACCGGATTTTATTGTTACTTTAATATCCCCGGGTGAAGATATTGATAAAACAACTTGGTTTTCGTTTCTTTAAACGTCTTGATGTTAACCTTATAAATTAATGCAATGGCCATATGACATAATAACGTTTGTTTGTCTTGCGAACCTGACTTTTCCCAATAACTGATTAACAATTTTACAGGAGATACACCTTGTATTAATATAATCTGTTTGTGTAACTTTGTGTCAAAGAAGTGTATATAATAGCAAATTATATATATATTGCTTATACTGCATAAATTTAGCCCACTTTTTTCATGAATATATAAGTAATGAATTACTGTGTACATTGTTAAGGAATACTAAAAAGAGTCAACCAAAATACACTACAATAAACAAATATGATATACAATGCCTCAAATATTAGTATAAAAATAGAAATTAAAAAATTAATGTGGTGTATAGAAATAAATATGGGTATATTTTTATTATCTACTAATTACATGTAATTCAAATTGCTCTCCACTATTTAGAAATAAATTTCCCCTAAGTCACAGTATACTATGAATACACTGATAATGTGACCCGACCCCTTTTAATGATGTAGAAATTTGTGTGGTCCCATCTCCTGAATTGTCGTCATCAAAATCAGTATTATATTTTTCGCCTCCAGGAAACCACATGGTTTCACTTTATTTTTTCGTTAAAATTCGCCAATGGTTTATTTTCATTTTAAGTAATCCCGGTTACCAGATACTTTCATTTCGATAGGATATATGCATGGAAGTAATCTAGCCACTTTTTTATGATATCATGCCTCGCAATCAAACAAAAATTAATTCTATAAAGTATGTTTCATGAAATTAATACCGTTGATTAGAGGCAAACGAACCTAGTGACATTTCGGAAATTTTATTTTTCAGATAATTAGTTGTGTTTCGAAAATCTGCGATGTTGAGAGGACGGTCTTATCATGTGCGCACTGGATCAACTTTTTATCCAAGCTTCTTGGAACAACACGCATTGAACATATAGGGCCTTTATATGATTCCTGCAACCTTGATATTGCAAGACAGAATAAAATGTTGAATCACACGATTTAAGTTTAAGTTGGATTATTAAGGGATAAAATTTACAAAAACTAACCCGTATTTATTCTTATTCGTATAAGATGTATGAAATAATGAAGAGATTTTATTCACAACAAAATGCATTTGCTCTGGATTGTCATAAAAAAAGAGAAGATTTTGCCATTGTCACCTGGAGTACCATCACAACGAATTTAAAATGTGTAAATACTACAATGTTTTATTGTAGTTTTTAATTTTTTTAAATAAATTGCTAGTCTATTAATTTCTCTACTTCTCTGCAGCTTAATGTAATTTTTTTTTCCATGGGCTGAGGGTACTTAACGTTTCCATTTACAAACAGGAAAGTTTGAAGTTGAACTCGAGTGTCATTTTCACAGACCGCCAGGTGGTGGCGCTAGATGTGTGGTGTCATTCCTTCCACGTTTAAACCTCCACACAAAGCCCTGTCACGAGTAATCTCATTAGAGTATCATTTAAAAGCCTAAATAAAGTCAGTGTCCAAAATTAAAGGATAGCATCAGACATAATTAAGTGTGAAAAAGAATATGGCCTATAGTTCGAAAGAGATTCTGAAATTGACGACATAGTTTACTTTCTTAAAAGGATTAAAAGTACCCCGTCTCGCTCGTTAATTAGCGACAATTGGAAACTTAACGTTTTTGTTCTTTGAATACGATCTTGCATTAAATCACCCGAAAGAAGCCGAAACTTCGGCTCTAATAAAGCAGCTTGATGTCGTTACCTAGCCTGGAGGTGTTGGAAGCCGAGGGTACACCCGTAGTTGTTAACAATAGCTCAGGTGTTGAAGCTAACATAGATGGCAAGGCTTTTGAGCAAAGATACACAAATTTATTCATTCCTGGCAACAATTGCTATCCGGACGCAACGCCTTATTCAAATAAGAACACAGTTTGTGTCATGTGACTGCAAGACAGTTGAGAACTTATATTACCAATGAGTTAACAAATGCACTTGCGAGGGAAACCAGTTTACAAATGTATGTGTAGTGTTATGTAGCAATATCCTAGGAAATCGGTGAATCATAATTACATGTACAATTGCTTCTCAGTGCTAGAAAACATTAGAAAAGTAGAAAGAAATCTTATTTCCGGATAATTATGTGGTTGACTGGAAATCTTGTACCTAAACTTCTCGATGCACTTAATACATGTACAATACAACTTGGTCAATACCCATGATTTCGCTAAATTTTGTATACTATGCAAAATTTTCCCCATATTTGTTATTATTATAGATATTTTGGGTGAATATCGAAATTATTAATCAAGAAATGCAAATTGATCAATCGACTTACATTTCAGAATACATATATTGGAAGCATTTTTCATTTACATTTAAACTATATGTATGCATTTAATAAATTGGACAGTATTTTTCTTTTCAAATTATATGTACGTGTACGTGTATTTCACATTTTTGATGCAAAATCATGCATATTTAGAACAGACTTAAAAGATACGTAGTGCGGTTTAAATAACTATATCTTTATATATAATGTGTTTAATTTTAATATTGTCAAATTCAGAAAGACAAAATTAAAAAAAAATGAATTATTAATTTTCTTCTTTTGCCCTTGTTTATAATTTTTTACGTATTATTAACGTTATAAACTGCTAATAAACAAAACGAGAATTAGGCGGTTAAAATGTTATATGATCCCTATCTTTGTTCATTTTACAACAGTGATTATCAATAAATATAGATATTATTTATTGGATTAAAATTGTATTCCAACAAGAAACGGATTGACAAAAAAGTCTTTAAGAATGAACAATATATGCAAGGATGAGTAGTAGCCATAAAGCCCGTGAAAATTCTCCGGGAACACAAGAATGAGCAGCATCTTTACAATCTGAGGAAGGTCTCTTAATTGAAAAAAAAATGACCCCGTCCTAAAACCAATAAAAATATTTTCATTACGTGGACGGGCCTTTCTATCCTGATATGAGGTATAGGACTATCCATGATATCTAGCACTTAGTTCCATTTCTGAATGATAAATAATAATAATAATAATAAAAAACACCCCAACTATATATAAACAAAATAAAATTCAGCGAAACATTTCAATTTTCAATACATGCTTTAAAATTTTTACAATGTATTTCTCTTTTATAATTTACATATTTTTCAAACTACTAAACCATCTCCTGAATTAATGCTGTAACTTAGAGCATTTTAATTACGGTCAATATGACGTCTCTTTTGTTCAAGAATGACCAAGTCTCTTCGATAGTTTGTTATTCCCGTAAACTGTTGAAATTTTAAAGACAAAAACCAAGTTTTCTTTGATTTGTATAAAACTTGTATCAGTTGCCTCTCTGTTTGCAAATTACATGAAAAATTATCTGGAAATCGCAAATTGGCCACCTTCCGTTAGTGATTTATATTACTAGTAATTAAAAAAAAATGGCAAGTAAGAGTAAATCTTGATTTCAGTGATTTTAACGCCGATTTGCCAAAAAATTCTTTGTCCAAAGGCTTTTTGCTTTCAAACATTATTTCAATCCAGGAATTGACCCATTTTTAAAAGCAGGATCAGGCATATATGTCCGGTGTTGAGATTAAGTTGGTATTTAGGCTACAAATTTCAGTATCTATTAAATCTGAAATGATAGAAAAGATTATGTAAAATTAAATTTTGTATCAAAAATACGAAATTGTGTAATACATAGTTTGTCTAATGATCTGTTCTCGCACCAGTTTGCCAACAAAAGCGTCATGTGTATGCTGCCAGAACAACCTACCGTGGTTTGGGGTTATAATAGCAATTCAAAAGTCATCAAATATACATGTAACATCGAAAAAAAGTCCCATTAAACAACATATTGATTTTTCAACCAAAAATGGTCTCATTTAATAAGCTATCGTTTACTATATATCTTCCTTTTTTTCTTTTGCATAAATATGTGTTCGTAAAGATAAATTATTACATTTGCTATGTACATGTATATTTCATGTTCATATATTTACTTTATATATTAAAGGTGAATCAAGGCTATATAAAACTGTGGACAATACGGAAATGTATGGGAGGAAATCATCATTACTATCCCATATAATTAAAACTTGTATAAAGTAAATAATTTAGGATAATAAATGTAATCCTACAATTTACTACGCTTTCTTTTCTGTTTTTCAATAGGAATATTTGGCAACTATTAATTTATACACACCGAGCAACGATTTGGCATAGACCCTCTACCTTATCGCTCGTCCATTGACCACAGTACCAGTCATCCACTTGTGTAAAGACGCCATAACTGGTACAAATGGAGGAATTACAAAAACGAGATAAAATGGTAATTGATTATACGGCAGTGAAACAAAATTACTGTGTATGCATATCTTTGCATTGTAAATATATGTTTTGACGGGAAAGAATACCTTTCATTTATGAGACCCACCCTTAGTTCCTTTAAGAGATTGGTCCACAAAGAACATTTTTAAAATGCATTTCGACACGTTACACACAACCCTTTCAATATCTAATTATACGTTACGTTACTTCACACTCGTTGAAATTATAATTTAAAGTGCTTAACACTGATTTTATGTTAAAATAGGACTGAACAACATATTTTATCGATCCTTAGAATATAATAACTACATTGATATTTTGAACGTTGAATTGGAAATTGATCATATTTGCTTAACACTATCTCAAAAAGCTCTCTTCAATTCAGTTCGATTTAAAAATTACAAACAGCAGGGGCTTCTTGTCGTTTGCTCCCCGTAAGGAATTGCAAAAGTCTTTAATTATAGACCATAATTAAAACTGATCAAAAATGTATGACTGATGTAACACTAATGCATGAAAACATTGACGTTCGTGGGAAATAAAGTTGATAAAGGGGCTACAAAAAAGACTGTCTTGCTAAAAGTCAAATTATAGGTTTGACTACAACGACTAGAGATTGCTACGCTATGCCGACAATTCTCAATTCCCAGACTGAGACTAACAAAACACAGCGATGTAAAAACTTTTGGGATATTATTCTTGTCCCTACACATACAATTGTATCAAAAACAAAAACAAAACAAAACAAAAAAAAAACTTCCAATATTTCAAGGAAAGATAAATAGAGACTCCGCTAAAAATAACAGAAAATGTTTAGATGTGTTTTGATTTAAATAATTTAAAAAGATTAGAGAGAGGGGATACAATAAATGCTTGACCTGTTTTAGAACTGTTTAACTTATAATACTCCAGTTATTGATATCCCGCAAAACAGTTCAATCAGTGCTCCTCAATATGATGTATAAAATTTTTTATCGGGATTTCCCGCCTCTTTTATTGTAAAGATATCGACTTTCTTCTGACATATGTCACCGTTTCCACGCCAGGGGAAGGTGTTTCAATAAAACCATTTGATGCTCATTATATTTTATTATAAGTTCCATTAGTGTCAAAGCCGTTTTGCTCGGTACGTTTTGTAAAGACATGATGGAGACGTAATAGTCATCCTCATATTTCTCATTAAATCTCTCATCGATTTCAATGTTATTCAAAGATTTATTTAGATCAAATTGCGTATAACTGTTTATTACATTTATTTTGGAAGTGACCAGGTAATTAGAATATGTGGTGAATCAAAGTCAATATTTAGTTTTCTTTATTAAGCTCAATTGGAAATGAGAGAAATACAAACTATGTTATCAAACCAGATTTAGATAATGTAGAAGATCCCAGGTACCACTGTAATTCGAAAGGATGACTATAGTAAATTGACATTTCAGGATTTGACATTTTAAGATCATCTATGGAATGTCTTTTATTCATGGAATGAAAGACAACCAACAATTAAGGAATTTTTCCCTTTCTCATTGTACATGCAAGCGCTCATAAAATTGTGAAGTTCTTATATATAAAACAAATTGAACTGACGACTATACTGAAAAATAAATTGCTGGTTTGTTTTGGTTAGTGTTATGTTGATTTGTCCTGTGCTACTAAAGGTTCTTCGACACCGAAGAAAAAATCAGTAAGATCATGGTTGTGAAATAAGAAAAATTATCAAGCATGCCAACACATGTACAGTAGGTCGAGGTATTTCTAATTGTGGACAAAGACAGATCTGTTGGGCAGTCTGGTGAAGATATTCGAATCCCACGTTTACGCCATAATTACATATTACACAATTATTTTTACAGAAAAGTATATTTCTAGAATACGTTACCAACAAAAGTATTTTAAACACAACAAAATTAAAGTTCTTTAAAGCTACAGACGCATTCTATGAATATTTGCATCCATATTGTTATAATAATTAAAGATGCCACGGGAAAAACACTGCACCGAAAGACGTTTGATTCACTTTTATCACGCGGCTTATGAAAACATGTAAGCTATTTCTTTTCATACAAAAACAATACAATTGGCAAACTCAAAAATGATCTCATGATTATATTAGCTTTGTTAGTGAGATACGTGATTATGAAGTCGGTTCTACGAAGATTTGAATATCTACCGAAGGGGACGCCAATGGAGGCAAAGGTCGCAGGCGGTATATGCTCTGCTGATCAAATAGCTCTATCAGTTCTGGCAGGAAAATTATCTCGCGACTTCGAGAATACGGTGAGATTTCTTTAGTCAAATTGGCTAGTTAGCGTAGAGAAAACTGTCTGTGTGGCGCTTGATGAAAACGCATATTTAACTATGATTAGGGTCGTTAAAAAGGTGGAAATATTGTAAGAAACATTTGGTATGCATTTGTAAACTTTCTCTCTGAAAAGCTTATCACTAGTATTCTGCTATAACAGCACATTCAATCCATTTCAGCAACAACTATTTACAAATATAATCCATGGGTACTGCGATATATCATTTTTTGAAGTAGCATTTCGAAAAAACAACACTACAGATAGACAAACAGACAGACAGGAGGTGGTGAATACAACATACATTTGTCTATTACATATGTATCATGTTGTAAATTTTGAATTTACTTGGTGGAGGTAAATACAAAATAAAATTCAAAATTTAAATTATGATATAGTTATGGCTGTAGATCAGCCGAATTGCTCTTTGTTTTATTTACATGTATGACGTGTATAGTTACCTTTTTAAAGTCAGTAACTGATTAGTAATATAATTGATGAGTATTTGGTGTGCAAGAAAGAAGAAAACAGAAGGAATACAAAACTTCAACCAAGAAATTCAAAATTTTAAATCAAGAACGTTGACCCATGTATGGTATGTCGCTTAAAAAATCCACACACACACACACACACACACACACACATATATATATATATATATATATATATATATATATAAAGCACATTTAACAACAAACCCTGAAACTAACATAACTGCCCTAAGTGAAGAAATTTTAATATAGAAAGCACACAGAAAGATACCAACTTCCGCCCCAACCCGGGGTTGAACTCACGACCTACGGAATCTGTCTCCTAGTAGTACAGGAACAGCGTTCTAAACCGCTCGGCCATCTAGGCAAGTCTTATAAACTTGCTTTCGATGCCGATGGAATTCTCGCGGCGCTGTCCTACATTACATGGTCATTGAGAATGGAACTGAGATGCAGTTATTTGAACATTAGACCAGCATTTTTTTATTTTTTGGTTAACAAACCCGCCGCTTAAATTTTTGAATTTTCAGAAGAAAAAAAATAAAATTGAGAAAAATGGAATTTTTTATTTCCCATGTCGAATTTGGGTCGGGATCGAGATTTGAATTTACGAACTCATACTTCCGGTTTACGATAAACATGGAAACATGGAGATAGATCTGCATAGGCCATAGCAGCATCATAGCCTTGGTTTAGTGAGAAATTTATCAACGGTAGTGCCATTCAAAACGTTTTCACCTGTTGAGAGGGCAAATAAAATGCTGACGACTTTGTTGCACAATGGCATGCTAGTGAGATAATTTTGTATCCGTATTCAAATGTATCTGCATGTAAATTAATTTCCTCTCACTGGTTAAAAACTGCCCATAGTAGCTAAAGCCAGAGACATTGTTTAGGTCTCGGCTATAGCTTACAGTCGAACCAACATTCTTTAGAAAAGGATTGCTTATGCACCTGAGTATAATACAACAATTTAGAGATTCCATAGAGTATAAAATGAACTGATAAGTGAACCTTTATTGTCCAAAAGCAAGAAAAATAGGGTGATCAGGATCAACAAAATAATTAGTCTAGTATTCATTGACAGTTCATAGATTAGGTTCTAATCTGTTCCCCATTTATTACTATCACCATACAGTATATTGACAAATTATCAGTGATTCTGTACTATTTTAATTCCTTGATGAAATCTCTTACATTGGACTCTCTTGGTCTTTGATGAACATTGAATAAGACAAGTTATTTATGTCTCATTTTTATTTATCTATTACTTACAAGTCTACCTGATCATTTAAACTATAAAAATACTTTTTGTATTATACAATAAAAAATCTTGCATAATTCTCCTATTCTATAAACCTTTCAAGTACATTATTTACAGTATTTAATTATCTAAAGTAAATGGCAAAGGGGAATAACTCCTCTCAGTTGAATACAAATTAATAGAGCCCTGGCCAGGACCAGAACACTTGACAAAATGGTCCAGATGTTCAAAAATCTTTATTAAAACTTTTACTCTTTTTGCCTTTGATATGCCCAGGTGCAGAGAAGATTTTCAAAGAAATAATGCATTTTTAATACACATTCACTATATTATCAATAGAGCCCCCCCCCCCCCCCCCCGCACCAGAACCCCTGACCTTGGGGCCATGAATTTCACAATCTTGGTAGAGTCACCCTTGCTTATCATAACTATGTATTCAATTTGTTTCAATAATACCCAGGAGTAGAGAAGATTTTCAAAGAAATAATGCACTTTCACTATATGATCTATATAGCCCCGCCCTAGCACCAGAACCCCTGACCCTTTGGTAGAGTCACCCTTGCTTATTATAACTATGTATTCAATTTGTTTCATAATACCCAGGAGTAGAGAAGAAGATTTTCAAAGAAATGATGCACTTTCATTATATGATCTATATAGCCCCGCCCTAGCGCCAGAACCCCTGACCCTGGGGCCATGAATTTCACAATTTTGGTAGAGTCACCATTGCTTATCATAACTATGTATTCAATTTGTTTCAATAATGCCCAGGAGTAGAGAAGAAGATTTTCAAAGAAATAATGCACTTTCACTTATGCACTTTATGATCTATATAGCCCCGCCCTAGCACCAGAACCCCTGACCTTGGGGGCATGAATTTCAAAATTTTGGAAAAAGCATCCTTCTGCACCATTACTATGCACTTAGTTTGTTTAAATAATACCCAGGAGCAGAGAAGTAGATTTTCTAAGAATTAATGCATTTTTCACTATATAATCAATAGAGCCCCGCCCTACCACCAGAACCCCTGACCCAGGGGCCATGGAATTCACAATTTTGGAAAAGGCATCTATGCTTATCATAACCATGCACTTAGTTTGTTTATATAATATCCAGGAGCAGAGAAGAAGATTTTCAAAGAATTAATGCATTTTCACTATATAATTAATAGAGCCCCGCCCTACCACTAGAACCCCTGACCCATGCAGGGGCCATGAAATTCACAATTTTGGAAAATGCATCAATGCTTATCATAACCATGCACTTAGTTTGTTTATATAATATCCAGGAGCAGAGAAGATTTTCAAAGAATTAATGCATTTTCACTATATAATCAATAGAGCCCCACCCTAACACCAGAACCCCTGACCCTGGGGCCATGAATTTCACAATTTTGGAAAAATCATCCTTGTGCACCATTATCGTGCCTTTAGTTTGTTTAATTAATACCCAGGAGCAGAGAAGATTTTCAAAGAAATAATGCATTTTCACTATATAATCAATAGAGCCCCGCCCTAACACCAGAACCCCTGACCCAGGGGCCATGAATTTCACAATTTTGGTAGAGGGCTCAATGCCAACAGTTTGACTGCTTGATGCTTGAAGAAGATTTTTAAAGATTGCATCAATTTTGGTGGTTTTACCTCCACCCCTGGGGCCCCAGGGGGACAGGGACCATGAAATTCATAAGTTTTGTTCCCCCTTCACCCAAAAATGCTATATGCCAAAATTGGTTGAAATTGGTTGAGCGGTTCTAGAGAAGGAGTTGAAAATGTTCAAAAGTTAACGGACGACGCACGACGACGGACAAAAACGGATAGCAATAGGTCACCTGAGTGACTCAGGTGACCTAAAAATATATACAAATGTTTACAGGCACATAGTATTGTTTATGAATGTGGCAGCCAAAAACATTATTTTACACTTATTTGAAAAAAAAATTTGATTCCTCCCCAATGCTCCCTGTGTTATATGATACATGTAGGAATATTCAATTAAGCTCTCAAGTATATTTTTAGAACATTTTCTACACATTCACTTAACACATATTTTAAAAAATGAAGATATATTGAAAGAGTGAAGAAATTCGAATTTTTTTTAAATTTAGTATTTTGACCAACATCTCAAAATTTATATCACTGGCACCAACTGGCAGACGATGAAATTAACAATTTAAGGTTCTACCTTGTCCTATTTTTAACCATTGTGTGGCCATTGTGTGACCTGTTATGAGAGCAAAAAAAAAAAAAATAAAAAATAAAAAAAAAATGGATGTACAGAAGCCGATAATTTATTCCAAAAAAACAAATTTATTTTTCTTTATTTCCTCCTCCTACGGAACTTTATAATTCTGATGTTCGTAAACCTAGAAATAAAAAAAAATGCTGGCCTTAGTTTTGTTAGAGGATCGTTACCGATACACATTGTAATGAATTCTTTGTGCTTTCTATATTAATATTTCTTCACTTAGGGCAGTTTTGTTAGTTTAAGAGTTGTTGTAAAATGTGTTTTATAAATAAAATTAATTCATTACAATATGTATCGGTAACGACCCTCTAATAAAACTAATGTTCAAATAACTGTATCTCAGTTCCATTCTCAATGACGAAGTGGTGTAGGACAGCTCCGCGAGAATTCCATCGGCATCGAAAGCAAGTTTTTAAGACTTGCCTAGATGGCCGAGCGGTCTAGCACGCTGTTCCTGTACTGCTAGGAGACAGATTCCGTAGGTTGAGAGTTCAACCCTGGGTTGGGGCGGAAGTGGGTATCCTTGTAAAAGTGAATTTCTTTGTGCTTTATATATATATATATATATTTATATATATATATATATATATATATATATATATATTTGAATTTTTATTTGTAAATCGTATAGAATATGCACGATGACGTCAATGACAGAAACTGTCGAACTGACATTTAGTGTAACCCAAACAGGCATTTTATACACATTATGTACTAAATATAACTAAAATTGGAGATGAAACTTTGTACTTGTCGACCACCTCTCCCTTTTTACTGGACAAGCCACGGTCATTTCTGTTTCCCTTGTTATTTATTTATTTATTTATTCACTCATTTATTTATTTAATTGTACCATACTCTGAGTACATTCAATGTTTACAAAGTTTGCAAATATGCAAAGGTTAGCGTTAACAGCAATTAACACACAAATAAATGAGATAAAGAAAATAATATGACAAGGCATATTGTCTAATAGCACAAAAAATTATGAGTATTGCGAATGAGAAACTTACATATTTTTAATGACTACACAAATGTACTGATGGTTATCTTTACAGTTACAGTTGTTCCTAAAAGACCAGATCCCATTGCTTTATCAATGTAAAATGCTTTAAAAATGGACTATTCAAAATTCTTCGTTACTTTTATTTACTGTTTTGAACACAATTTCAAGCATCTTTTTAATATCAACCTCGGATTAATTGTGTGTACAGTCAGAAAGTTTTTTTTAAGAAAATAAGTTTGTAAAGGACCATTGACAAAGTATACAAATTTACGAGTTCATTTTTATTGAAGAAACAGTTGTCTATGATATCAAAAAGTCTGGTCTTTAATTTATTGTGGGGAGTGTTGAAAAGATGTACGTTTTGATGTTATTGATTTTGGAAGAATTTTGTGATTTCAAATTTTCTTAAAGTTCCTTGAAGTATTTAAGTATCTACATCTGATTTTCGCCACTTCTCGAATATGTTGTCGTACAATATTCCTGTAGAAGCAAGACAAAGTCTCAAATCAAATAGATGTTCTAGTAGTGTGCATCCCTCTGCATTACCCTTGCAAGTTTGGTCAATATAGGACGTATAGTTACTCAGAAATGGACTTGCTTTGAAAGCTTTAACCTTATCACTCATCCAGAAAATGCAGGTCAGATCGTTTCTGAAGCACTTCTAATAGTATGGATCTCGTTATGCATTATCCATGCAAGTTTGGTCACTACTGAGCTTTTGTAAGCTGAAAGGACCTGCTTCTTGAACTTGGTCACTCATCTGGAAATTGTATAGGTCAGATTCTTATACTACCATGCAAGTTTGGTCCAGGTAGAGCTTACAGTTACCTGAGAAAGGACTTGCTCGTTAAAATATAACCTGGTCACTTATCGAAAATGTAGGTCAGATCCAGTCTTCAAAACATGAGTGTAGTATGCTTCCAAAAATGCATCATTCATGCACGTCTGGTCCATATAGAACCTATGGTTACTTAGTAATGGAATTGCTCGAAAGAAATATAACGTGGTCAAAAATGTAGGACAGATCCATCCTCCAAAGCATATCTGTTAGTAAGAATCCCTACAAGCATCATCCATGCAAGTTTGGTCACCATTAGACTTACAGGTACATGTATAGTTACCTGGGATTGGACTTGCTCCAAGAACTTTAACATTGTCATTTATCCGAAAATTATAGGTGAGATTCAGTATCCGAAGCATTTTTGCTTGTGTACAACTATCATGTTGTAAATTTTGAATTTACTAGGGGGAGGTAAATGCAAATTTTACAACATGATAACTGTTATCATGTTGTAAATTTTGCATTTACCTCCCCCTAGTAAATTCAAAATTTACAACATGATACAACCCTAGATGCATCATCCTTCCAAGTTTGGTCCAGGTTGGACTTATAGTTACATGGAAATGGCCTTGCTCCTAAATTTTTAACCAGGACGCCAATACTAATGCCAACACGTCGCCGACGCCCGGGATATACCATAAGCTCAAATGCACGAGGTGAGTTAAAAGGAAAATAAAATAAAATGGACGAACCTCTTGAAAACGTATTCTTTAGCAAAATATTCAATTTTTCTTACACAGAAAAAATAATTTTTTTTTTATGTCTGAATAATTCCTAGACTGTCCGAGATCCAATATTATAGAAATCATGATGTAATGTATACCTTCATGAGACCTTCCAGGTGAAAATCACATTATATTTTTTCTACACTAGTCTAAACTTCTAAATTGATACATTTGGTTAACGTAAATTATATCACATTGTAAGTACATTGTATTTTTATATACACGTCTCTATAATAAAATATTTTACTTACTGAATATGAAAAGTTATTTAACTTGCACTTAACTTCCAGGTGAACATTACTTTTATTTGTTTCTATACCAGACCAAAAATTTATCAAGAAATTCCAAAGTAATACACTCGTCTGTTAAATTTAAATCCGCTTCTCTCCCTGCGTTCGGCTAGGACTTCAACAAATGTAGCAAAATCAAGAACGATAACAAGGTTTTCTTGACGGGTTTGTATCATTTAATCATTGAATCATATAATAAACTAATTGATGCCATTTTTGGTCACCTGAGTCACTCAGGTGACCTATTGCTATCTGTTTTTGTGCGTCATCGTTCGTTGTCCGTCGGTCGTAAAATTTTGAATATTTTCAGCTTCTTCTCTGGAACCACTGAACCAACTTCAACCAATTTTGGCATATCCCATCTATGGGTGGAGGGAGACAAAAATTGTGAAATTTATGACCCCTGGGGCCTGAGGGATGGGGCTAAAACCTTCAAAATTCATGCAATCTTTAAAAATCTTCTTCTTTACTCCTGAACATCAAGAAGATAAAAGAAGTTTCTAAACACGCTTTTATAATGTTTTGGTGTGAAATGCTCTAGCAACATGGAAGTCATTTTCTTATACCCTCGAATTACAATACTCACCTTGGCTTTCGAGATCGGTGAAAATTGTACTCCACGGGTAACTATATCATCGTATTGACCTCAAATACAGCAATATTTGCATAATTCCATTTTCTAGCATATGCGCTTATTTTTCATATAATAAACTTCTTTATTTTTGTTATTATTTTCATTTTTGGAGCAACAAAAACCGATTTTTTAAAGGTTCACCGATCCTCTGATAAAAGACATAACTCTAACTGGGTCTATATAGGTCTAACTGTCTAACTGTCATCTATATAGGTCTAACAGGTCTAACTGGTCTATTATTCCTTTATAATATTTTCAAGTTAAAAGGTAATTTCTGTCAAATTTTGCCCCCAAAGTTATTTTAGAAATTGTTTGCATTTTAATTAAATAATAGATTTGGAAAATCATAAGGCAAGATTTTATTTAAATAAACGAGGAATCTTCCTTTAATTTTTTTATCCTACTCCTTCATGAAGATAAACTCGGCATACTTCTCAATAACAGTTTCAATTCGCGCGGAATAAGAAAGTGCACCTTGTGCCTCTTCTCTGTATTCAGTCAGGGGATTAACCAGTAAGGAAAACCATTTCGCCTTCTTGACAAAATAAACAAAGAAAATCTATTCCATATACTTCGCCTCCCTACCCGCTGCGATAAGTTGCTGTACTTTCGTGTCAGTGCATCGCCACGAAGACCACACTTGTATTATATTAGCCTAGGTAACAATACAATCTTAAATAAACACATTTCCATGTGTTTTGGCATTTAGAAATATATCGCCTAAGTAAACCAACCTAAAACGATTCCGCTTGATGCTTGATTTGATAAAATGACGATATGCACGTTTCAACTGACGGATGCCAAACACTGGGGTATTTTTTGTAAGGCATCGGACAAGACAGAATTTTTATCTCCGGATAATGTTTGGGATGTTTAGCAAGGAAAATGATCAAGTCATTGATATTTGATCGGAATCGATTGTGGAAAACCGCTAGCTTGATCAACTCTACAGATTGCTAAAAGCAAATACCTGTTGAGAGCATTTTCAAGAGCTGCAACTGAAAATTACAATTTGTAATAAATATATTCTAGTTTCCTAGGTAAAGAAAAGTAAGTTTCCCCTTTATCAAAATCAGACAAGAGCTTGTGAATATATTCTAGTAAAGAATGAAAATTTTGTGTGTACAGTATATGACCATAACTAGTTTGTCATCATTTTATTTTTTCACTATAATTTTCATCAAAATATGCCTTATTGCAACGTTATTACGGCTCATTTCTTATTAGTATAAATAACATCATAAAAAGCAGAAATGCTTGTAGTTTCTTCAAAATAAGTTTATCTGTAGGCTTGTGCTGATATCACATGTCAAACGCGAAAGTCGAATTTTAGGGCAAAAATTTAAGAAATTCAAGTTTTTTAAGATTATATACGTATATATATTTTGACTTCTTGATATTTTGTAAATTATACTCTATGATCAATGTTTCTCATTTTGCCTCACTTCTTACGGAAAGAAAATTTGAGAATTAAATTTTGCATAGTTAAGTGAAAAAAATATGGAAATAGGGGTAAATATACGATGGCCGATATCAGCCTTTACATATTCCGACTGCTGTTGAAATTTGTACATTTAGAATGTACATTGACATGTACATTTTGCACTGACAGTGCACACTTTGTGCTCTTGCCTTTTGTCTGCACATCTACAAAATGGCAAAAAAGGCAAATGTCAGAAAGTGGAAGCATATAATACATACCCTTTTAATTAAAATTCCAGGTCGACGAAGACTATTCAATATGAATAAAATTGTACAACGGCACTGGGAAGAGTTTAACTCTATTGAAAAATATTAGAGGAAAATGTTCTGAACCTTTAATTTTATAAGGAAATTCTAAACACTGCTTACTGAAATGTTCTAATTCCATGGTAGTTTTACACAGTTGGAATGAACTGATAAAAGTACTTTTAAAACTTTTAGGTACTCTTATAGACCATGATAAATTAATCAAAAACATTATTTGCATGTATTCTCAATTCATGTAATCAGCAATTTCTGTTCACTAGTACATCGTCTTGGACATTTATCCTGGAGAAATTATGGCATGTACTTTTTATTGAAAATAAATTAGATATGTACATTCTCCATATGATTATATTTTTTACAATGTCTGATAAAGATTTTCATTAGTGATAAGAGCTTCCGTAGAGTCTTGCTTTTACAAACATTTGTGTGTAACTCCATGTCCATCTTCGCTAACCAACTGTTTCTGATACCCAACTCTCCTCATAAACCCTTGGCATACGGTGCTGACAAAAGACGGGATTGTTTTCGTCACGTGATCACGATTCTTACCAAGTACGCACAGATTGCGTCATCGACAGAAATAAAAAGCGTATTTAAAAAAATAATGTTTTAAAGAATAATTAACAAGAAGGTATTGAGTTTTGTTAATTTGTTATTTAAACATGTTAAAATGCAAATCTACATCTTCAGTATAGATTCTTAATAACATATTTTGCACGTAGCTTAAGATATTGGATGACACCATATAGCTATTCATAGAATGGAATGTTATCTTACGGATCGTTGTTTACTTGCGTTTTTCATTCCCGATATTAAAGAGTCAAGATATATCCCGAACGCAAATAAAAACAATTGCTGATTGGTCGAATGATGTCAATCAACTCCAATCACAACTTGAGAAAAAAAAACCAATTATTTTTAACACCGTATACCAAGGGTTTATGAGGAGAGTTGCGTATCAGAAACCCTTGGCTAGCGAAGATGCACCATTTCAGTATCAATACATAGTTGTAATTCATACTGGATAACATTTCTTTTGAATTCTGATTTTTGTTAAATTTATCTTTTTTTCACATTGTCATCTATAACATTTTGATCTATTCCCAATCTCCCTACTTTTTTCTTTTCTAATTTTGTTTTTTAACGAAAAAATGCTTTATGTTATATACGTTTACTAAGTTTTTATGATATAAATGGTTTTGCAATGAAATGTGAAAATTTCCTTGGCCTTTGCAACTTTCTTAATGCAAAACGTTAATGTACATTTTAGATGAATAAATTTAAATACCAGTCAGAATATGTACATGCTGATATCAGCAATCGTATAAATAATTATGACATCACAAAAAGTTTTTATATTATAAAATTTATATCAAAATTGTTTTTCATGGAAATGTACGAGTGTAGAATGTATAGTGAAGAAAAATGAAATGACTCACCTATGGCCATATGTATTATATATTAAAAATGAATATTTCACTATAAATATGGTCGAGGGTCCTATAGTCGTGCGTGCCCAGAAGTCCTGCACCAATTTGTTTGTTGTCATACGTGGGTCACGTGCTATGATATCACTTACGTCATAAACGGCTGATTTTCAAAGATTAGAGAAAGAAGCGCCTACACTGTAACAAAGAAGTTAAATATGCGGAGGAAACATTTATACATCAAGGTATGTCACTCGTGACATAAATAATATCAAGGATTTTTTGAGAGATATAATATACTGGAATATCCATGCGTACCAATTGCGCCCCTTTATTAGCAGCAGATGAGAAGAAAACACTTGCTGTCTGTGACCTTCAACTCGACATTTAGAAATATCAACAACGTATTATCAATTAACAATAGTTACTTCCATTCATATGTCGACTCGATATATTCCAGTTAACTTGAAATAAAAGATACCACAGAGTCTGACACATCTGTTTCATACTTGGATATTTTACAAGAAAAAGAAGTTAATGGTAACCTAACAACAAAATTTTATGATAAACGTGATGATTTCAACTTTTTCTATCGTCAATCTCCCTTATTTATGTAGCAATATACCCTTATCACCTGCATATGGAGTTTATGTGTCCCAATTGATTCGATTCGAAAGAGCATGATCTACGTACAATTTCTAAAACGAGGCAAGCTACTGACAAACAAGTTGATGAAACAAGGGTATCAACAGTCTCGTTTGAAGTCAACACTTCGCAAGATCTATGGTCGAAACAATGACATTGTCAGCAAATACAATTTATCATTAAGTCGAATACTGACTGACGTTTTTCAAACCAATTTTTAGGCCATTATTTACACACTGAATTCTCTGATTTTTCCGTTTGCCCGACCATGACAAGAAGCACACAGCGGGTGTGACCGATCGACAGGGGATGCTTACTCATTTATGGCACCTGATCTGGCACTCTGATGCTTTTAGAGGTCTTTCTGAATGGAAAGTATCACTTGACCATACAAATTTACATCTACTATGCAGAATCCTAATATGTTTCCAGCGTAAGTGTTCCCACGCGAGGAACAGTTTACTATCGCCGAAAAAAAACTACTAGACAACAAGCACAAAGAAATGATCAACACTCCTCAATTTTTCGCGTTTTCTTTTCTCTACTTGTATAAAATAAACCAAATAATTTAAACTGACATCAGTGTTCATGTTTTTTGCCACGCCTCACTGAAAGTCCAAGGGTAACAGAGATGCGAACATTATTGGGCAAATAAAATACAATTTTCGGCAGAAAAGGTTTTTTTAAGTCCACTTCAGCTGTAATGGTGCAGAATACGTACTTATGAAAGATTGTTTCCGATGTCAATTATTAAACCTTCCCCCATAGAAAATTATCCCCTTGGAAGAAACCTTCCAACATGAGGGAAAAATTACTATATATATCTTCCAACATTACCGTAAATGGTTTGGATTTTATGTACTATATAAGGAATAAAATAACAGATGTACTCAATTTTTTTTAAATGCTTAAATGTGGAACTCCCATGACCAATATCATTATAATCCCTGCTTGAAAAGTGGAGGGGTATAGTGATGGGGGTGTTCATTTGTCTGTCCGTCCATTCGTTCGTTTGGGTACCCATCTCTTATCAGAAACTCCTATACCACTGAATAAAATTTAATGAGACTTTCACAAAATATTTATTACATTGAGCCATTGTGACTTCCTACTTTACTTTTTTGATCGGACACATATTTCGGCTTTTACATAACAAAACATGGACACTGCCATTCTTTCTATATCATGGGGTACCCATCTCTTATCAGCAACTCCTCCTATACCACTGAATAAAATTTAATGATACTTTTACAGAATTTTTATTACATAGTGCCATTGTGCACCTTTTAATTTATGTTTTGATCGGACAGATTTTTTGGCTTTCCCATAGCAAAAAAGGACTTTACCATTATACGCATACGGGAGCAAGGGGTATCATTTTGTGACTTCATTGCTTCCTAGTGGCTTCTAAATGAGTCAGAGAACCAGAGGAAGATTTAGTGGATGGTGATTTTGTAGTTCTCTGATACATAATTAAATTAATGCTACATAAAAGTTTAAATCTTAATATAATTTCAACTTAATTATCTATTACTATCTGTAAGTTATAGATAAATTTAAATTAAGATTTGACCTCTTTTATGTAACATCTAAGTTTACACTGCTTTAGATGTGTAAAATTGAAATGAGCCTTTAACTGATGAAGGTATTTTATAATCTTGCTTGACCTCTTCTTATTGGTGAATATTGCTGTAAACCATTCAAATATTAAATTGCATACTATTTTGAGTAGGCTTATGATAAATTATTTTTACCGATCCCTTTATTTTACAGAGAAAACGTAAAAAGCTTAATAAAGATTTCATTTCAAAATAATTCTACTGAAAAATAAAATGTAACAAGCATGCCAGTCATCCTGTGTGGTTCTTTAATAAATATCCAGAGTCTTAATGAACGCTAGCAGGATATACATTATCCATGGTTTTCTACCAATATCGTGTAAATAGTTCAATGCTGATACTTATTTCCTGGTGTAAGATTCAGTGAGTTTATATGTATTTTTTCACTTGATATAATTATTTTTATTTTATTTATTGCTTGTGCAGAAATTATACTTTGAAAAAAAAACAATAATCGGTGTGGAACAGCAGAGTAACTCACGCAAAAACTTGAAAGTTATTTACGCTTGACATTTAAAAATTAGTACATTTTAGAATATGAAACGTGTCAGTATTTTTCATAATTGTCGTGACAGTAATTTAATGAAAATAAAATGAGTGCACAGAGCTTCCGAGAGAGAAAAAGGGGACAGTCGCAATAATTCAGTGGTCAAAGATCATGCGAAGTCTCATCCCCTGGTACACAATTAGAGGTCTGTCCTACAATTTCTAGAAGTCTTGGATTATTAACCATTATTAAGCTATCACAACTGTCGTGAAACAGATCTGTACGCACGCAAAAACAGTATCAAAGTGCTTTCTCATCCTGTAATCCTCGGAAACCAGACACGCTCTTGGTGCAGTTATTAAGAAATCCTGGTTTTAAAAACAGAGGCAGTCAGATAAATATTTATTATTATTTTTATTAATAAACTAAATGTATAATATTCCTACAGGAGAGACGCAAACTATTGCTTTTGTGATCAATAGTCTTCTGAGGACAATATCATGCGCCAAAAGGTAAAATATTACTTCCTTCTCCGAAGTTTAGCCTCAACGAACGACAAAAGCGATAAAGCTGAATACGGTTATCATGAAAAAACATGTTTCCCGTACTTATTCTAAACTAGCATTGCATGAGATTTTGTGGATTACGCTTTTTGGAGAAACTGAGAGAAAACTTTGTTTTTCAGGAGATGTGCTGCAAATGTGCATTTTAAAATTTATTTTGATAAAGGAAACGTTTTTTTTTTAAATATCTGATGAACTATTTCGATTGCTAACAGAGACGCTGGTACAGAACTCTAAATGCTAAGCCCGCAGGCTTTGTGTATATCTCGGTAGTTTAGGGACGTCGGTAGCACTAGCTCTAACTAGCTATACATGAAATTAAAACAATGGGTTCACCATTTACAGAAATAAATTACTGTAACAATAGATTTTAAACCTGTTTAAGGGGCTCTCTACATCGTCACAACATGGCGTACTTCCATTCGAAACGCCATTTTGGTCCAAAATGGTCAGATTCTGTCTTGAACAAATTCACTAAACACCGATAATTCACCGGGTATACAATAAGATACGAGATTGTACTCCTTTGTGAACAGAATTATCACCTCCAAGCGACGAGGATGGCCAAGGTACCATTTCTTTAAACATTATCTATTTATTTGGTCAATATATTCAAATTCGACTGATTTTATTTACACACACAGACAAATACGCATAAACTTAAAAAATAAAGTTTGATTGTAAGTAATAAAAAGTTCTTAAAAAACCAAAGCCTTATCATGATATTTGAACATTGTCAAATCCACTCAGGTGTTTCCATTAAGTCCTAAATAAATGCTTCTTCCGAAAGCATATACTTTCCAGCCAAATATATGCACAAAGTGCAAAATTAGATAGAAAAGATATATCCACCACCTTCCCGTTGACCTCGCTTAGAGGATACACGCTGTTCATATTTGAGAATACACCCCGATTATGTGGGTTTATCCGATAAAATTGGAACTCTTCATCAAATCTCAAAAACCATTACTAAACAAGACGAATTGTACATGTATTAGCTCAAACGTTTGATCAACATTGATTATCAGCTTTTTTTGCATGGAAAACGTAAATATTTGAAACGAAGTAGGAATTTCCTTATGCCAATTCCTTCTACCTGCTTTTGACCATTTACTTGTCATGTCATGTGTAGCACAGAATAATACATACAAATTGGATGGAAGGTAAGTAAATCTTCCTTTATCAATACTTTGAATTTGAATTTTACAGTATATGACCTTATTAAGTCTTCTTTCAATACATGTGCATGACATAAGATTAAACGAATATAAAGTCGTTACCAAGATATTTGAGTCCACTGTTTGAACAGATCTTTCCCACCAGAATTTTTGTGATGTTTAAAAATTTTGTTAGTCTTTCAATTTCATTCAATTTCTTTTTTTTTTCATCGTTTAAACCCTTTGATATTATTTTTATTTTCAGATTTTGAAGGGAATCCGTCCTTCTCTTTTCATGAAAATACTGTTTTAGTGTTTCTTATGTCTTTCTTATGTCTTTTTCGTAGGTTCAAATAATAAAAAAATGGCACATTTCGTTTATGACTTTGTTGCTTTTTATTTCAATTTTTTTCTTTAACATTGAAATTTCATTCGAATTTAAAAGCATTCAGCTTTTAAAAAATATAAAAAAAAATAAGGTGTTTCGACAAAAGGAATTAACTCTTTTTAATTATTGTTATAAATAAAGGTACATGTAAATACTTTGGAGGTTTATATTATTGCATGCAACAAAAAATAGGTGATCCGATACAAATGAAGAGAGTCTCATCTATTCAAGTGTGGTCATTCGAGATCTTTCGATAGTAAAATGTTCAATTTTTTTTTCAGTTAGGACAACTCAAGTTATAGGATACCTACAAATCTGAATATCCTACCAAAATTTAGTGAAATACATGTAATCGATTAATGTTTCCTTTCTTTATGATTTAAATATATACAGAAGAAGGCAAATAAGAGAAAAGTAAAATAGTTATTTGAATTATATGAACTACAAATTATACAGTGGTAAAAAATATTTTAAGATATTTACAGTTGCAAATGTTTTTCCCTTGTATAAAACTATTTGAAAAACAAGTTCGTCACATGACCACAAATCCATATCGATCTACGTAATTTTACAGTGACGTGGTCGACTTGTTCAACACATTCAATTTATACCGTTGAGTTTGGAAAAAAAAATCATTTCATGGGTTTTAAACTATAATACGCAAATATTTTCATAAATTAGTCACAAATGTAAATAAAAATAATAAGGTATCATTTATAGACATCTATCGGGCTATAAATACGGATTGGTACGTAATCAAATCTAATGAAGCCCTTCGGCCTTTATGGAATAATATAGGGTTTTACAATAAGGTAGTTGGTTTAAGTTAAAAATATGGACGAGGTATTAGTGTATTTATTTATACGGATTTGCATTAAAATCAACAAGTACATTGTACATGTATATCGAAAATCATGCAATAGTATTACACAGCATGTTGGTAAATAAAAAATTCATGAATATTTTGGAAAGACCTCACATGACGAACAAGTGAAAGTCTCTGTAACAGGACAAATGTTCATCTCACCACAAATATTGTATAAACATCTATATTATGAGATTAAACTGCTCATAAACAACATGAGCATCCTGCATTTAATCACGGAATCAAAAACCCATTTCCGACAAAAATATAAAGCCTATTTGAATAAGATCAAAAACGCACTGGGTATTCATTATAAAGTATTTAGTTAATGACTTCGCTCTCTCGCAGACTGACCCAAGCAGAAATAATCTAAGCAATGACCAACACAATCATTCGACAAAACATTGTTCTCTTGATCAAGGGGGGCTTATTTCTGTGTAATCCCTTTATAAGATGAGGAATAATGACTTTAAAATGCCCTATCACGACAAATGTACCATTAAATGACTTCTCGGGTTTTGTGATAAGTAAACCAAACATTTGTCAGTTGATTCAAATGGCTTTTGACTGAAAACTCTTGTGTGTATTGAATTTTCATTGAACAGCTGGAAGCTGACAAAACATAAGAAAAAACGCCAGATTTTTGTCCCTTTTTCTCATAGCGCCCCATGAGAAACTTAACTGTTTAGGAAAAGATAAATTCAGAATACAAACAAGGTCTACAATATCAATATGATACGTCGTTGAAAATAATGTTATGATATATCTACTCGTTTTTATGATAAAACAAAGTATATTATTATTATTTTATCGATTTACAATTTGTTTCCTGTTTGTTCACTTTATATTGGTTCTTTCTTGTTTGATTTCATAAATGCAAGTTGTTTTTTTTTTTTTGTTTTGTTTGTTTTATTTTGTTCTATATAGTATGTAATGTTTTGTTTTGTTTCATTTTGAATATGAATGTTTGTTTTGTTTATTCTTTGATTTTGTATGCGAGTTTTTATTTTTTATTGTGCGTTGTTGTTCTGCCCTTTTCTTAACGAATTATCAGTCAGAATATGTCTAAATTAAAATAAGTTCAGGATATTCCTATTACAGTGTACAAAGCTGGATAAATTTTACGGAAACTATATGATTCCAGTGTCAAAAGCATGCTATTTAAAAACAAGTCAACTATTTACAGTATTCAGATTATACAATATTAAACAAAATTCATCATTTCAGAATAAGTCTTTTTTTTTGTGGTATGGATTTTTAGATTACGAGACATTGGTTATATTGAAAAGCTAATATTTTTGTTTAGCTTCTCAGAGCAGTTTCCATTCTTTATTTCAATTTTCAAAAATCCTGCATTATTTAAATCACCTTCATTCTTAAATGTATTCAAATTCCGGATTTTCTACAACAGATGGTATTTTTTGTTAAGATGTCATTTTAATTACGATTTCATAGATCTCGGAGCGATTAATCGTTATGAATATTAATTCCAATTTACGGCTGAAGGAAACACGATATTTTCCTCCTTTGTAGAGTAAATGAGCGGAGGGTTCTTGTCTGAGAGTTCGCTTCGGTGCTAGTCTCACAAATATAAAGGAAAACACTGCAGGGTCATCAACAGGGGCGGAGAAGATAAATGAAAGGAATTCATAAAATTTGATTTGAAAATACGAAATGCAAATAAATTCATATGACTATCTAAATTGAGTAAATTTGTAGCCGTTATGAAACCGATATCTGAGTATGACACTTCAACAAAGAAAAGCAAAATATATATGTGAAAAAGAAATAATTAGAGCGGTATTAAATGAACGAATGAGATTAATCCCTGTTATAATATGAGTTCTTTGTCAAATAAAACTATCACAATGAATAAGATAATTGCCGACTCAATGTTGAATTACAAAGGTGTATTCAGTTCATATTTCTACATGCAGAGGTTTCGGAGGTGTAGCAAAACTAACTTTGTCAACCACGAAGAATCAAAATATAATGACGAACTCGCAGAAAATTAATGCAAGTAAAATTGGGAGTATCAAATCCGAGTTGCTCCAGTTCGGCATCTCTCTTATTGTATGGCAAACAGCATCACAGGAAGCTATTGGGATTTTTTTTTCAGCAATGACCCCTAGATGCAAAGTATTCCAGGGCTTGTTCATTGTATGAATCGGTTATGTTATTTGATCAGTAGTATACATGTATAATACACAATACGATAAACAAGTCTATTGAAATACTTGTAGATGTTAACTCTACATTCCTCACTTTATCGTTATCGGTTCAGACTGAAATAAAAATCAAAACTTTTAACGAGAAGTCATAAAACAGAGAGCTATTCCTTGGGTCATCAGTCTAATTGAGATTTTATTGTCAAGATTTGGTGAAGAGATCCCTGTATCATTTCGCGACTGTGTGAAAAAATTGAAAACTTTAGAAATTACCCGGCAATTACGTTTGTGTGTTTCCGAGTGGGGCCGAATGACACGGATAAATGGCCTAGTAAAGTAAGGGTGGACATGACGGTGATATCACGGACAACTCTGACGGCCTACCAAGACTTACAGGGACACCTCAAGTCGCAAATCTTTCAACCATACAGTAAATATATGAAATAATAAAGCTTACACGAAATTTATTTGTTTTCTTTTGTTTAGCTTAAACTCTTCGTCTTTTGTCGGACAATGGAATACGTCAAAAGTTCTGAGTATAAATTGGCAAAACAATTTCATCAAGAATCACTAAAGATTTTTCGAAATGAACAAACAATTGTGAGAAAATTCTTTGTAAAATTTAATGAAATTAAAAGTTACATGTATCTGGCTCCGGGATCATGAAATTGCCTTGTCTTAAGTCAGACTTAACTCCATAAATTTGCACTTCAAATTCAAAATTGATCTTAAAGTGGATCTCAAAAAAAGTTAAAATTGGAATTTTGTCTTAAATTTTAAGAATACTCATTAGCAGTACCTACATTGTTTTATTGAGCTATAATACTTTAAGGTATGTCACACGTCAGCTTTTGAGAAAAGTATGGTTAGAACATCAAAATTATTTATTACAATTCAATTTTTATAACATATTTAAATTAAACAATTTAAATTATACAATATTCAACTTTAAAAAAAAAATGCTCACAAAATCGTTAAGAAACAAAATTTATGGGAGATTATTTCTTATGATAGAAGGATATTTAGAGGAGAAGTCTTCAATTCTACACATTTATTTAATTTAATATCTTGGAACACTAGCCTTATATAATTTTTACACAAATATTTTTTTTTTCGTTATTATATGCTAAGAATATTAAATAAAGGGTTCAATTTATATTTTTAGAAAAAAATTTACTCATTCACTCAAAACTATATGATACTCTCAACCGATAATCATTGAAGTCATAGAAAGCTTGATAAAAGAAAAAAAAATCCTGTTTAGATTTTTAATACTCCAAATATGATAATTTTTTTTCAAAAAAAAGGTCACACAATAATTTACTGCATATGATATTTTTTTTTCCAAAAATAAAAATAATCAAAATATTTTACATAAAATAAGATTATATTTAATGCCATGGATACATCTGGTAAAACGTGATAAAGATTAAAGTGATTAATCTTGAAGTTAAAATTTAAATGCAAAAAGGTCAAATTAATTATATTATTGCTCTGTAGGATGCACACTGACCCCAAATTTTCTTTGAAATTTGAGTCAGGCTATATGAGTATTACCTAAAACTCAAGTAAGGAGTGACAAGGTTTATGTAGCTAGACATTCGATTGCTTGGAATATCGAAAATTTTGCCAAATCAAAATGGCTCGGATAGAAAAATACACAATATATTTCTTCCATTTTTTAGACACGTGTTTATTTATACAGAATTGGATGTATTTTTCATGTGATGATGTAATGTTATGTTGCAGGTACTAATCTATCCAGCTTTCGATGTTTTTAAATAAGGATTATCATCAAAGAAGACAGCAGGACTCGCTACTTCTAATAACAATGCATTTATTTAAAAACAAAGCATTTTCTCTGAATATTCTGCGTATCAGTGGTATTAATCAGCATTGCATTGAATTATACAAACAAAAAGGATCTCTAGAAGAACTTATCAACGATATATAATCTTCATGGCACACATTATGTTCGACATTTTGTTACGACACAAATTTTCATCACTGAAAAAAAGGTGTCAGGATCACTTAGCATCAATTGAGAATTTCTAAATCAACTTCCAGTCACCAGTGTCAGCCTCATTGTTCTGTCGGTAAGCCACTTTCACTAAATAATACGCATCTCTGTGTTGTGTTCGGGTAGTAATGGGGCTATTGATGCCCGCCTGTCAATAACTATTCGCTATAAATTCTTGTATAAATGGTACGCACGCGACGAACGCGAAAAGAGGTCCATTACCAAATTAGAAAGACTATTGAAATGGGGGTTATTCGTTTGTAATTGTACAAGAGCTTGATTTCCAAATTGTTAAGGTCGAAATTTCATTAGTAACTTTTCACTGCTGCTCAATATAGCAATTTAAGCGGTATCAAAAGCAATATCTTATTTAGATATACAATATATTTCTTGTACATAGATTTCTTCTTTGCAGCTGGCAAAAAACCTACAAAAATGTCTGTAAATCTCAGCAAATCTGCCTTGACTGAAATGCTATAAAGTATACATGTATATGACTTATCAAATTTTATAAGATGGATAAGTAAATCATTTATGACAATGACGTGTGCAAGAAATATTGATTCTTTTAGATAAAACATTAATGGTATTTAGATATCTAGATGTTTTGTATAGGCCTATGTAAAATGTGTATAAAACAAGAGGCCCATGGGCCACAACGCTCACCCGAGTCACTATAGTCCTACTGTTCTTCATCAGCAGATTTTTTCCCAGCATATTCCTATGCAAAACTTTATCGCCTATTGTGGCCCCACCCTATCCCCGGCGGTCAATATTTGAGCAAACTTGAATCTAGGCTACCTGAGGATGCTTCCATATAAGTATGGCTAATCATGGCTTTGCTGTTCTTCAAGAGAAGTTTTTTAAAAGACTTTTTCCCTACACACTCCTATGTAAAACTATGATAATCCATTGTGTCCCCACCCTACCCCCGGCGGTTATGATTTGAACAACTTTGAATTTACACTACCTGAGGATGCTTTCGTATTAATATGACTGACTAATCAGAACTTGACCGTTCTTGGGAAGAAGATTTGTAAAGATTAATTCCGATATAATCCTATATAAAACTTTGATCGCCTATTGTGATCTCGCCTTACCCCTGAGGATAATGATTTGAACAAACTTGATTTATTTTACACTATGTATTGAAGCTTTCATATAAGTTTCATCTTTTCTGGCCCAGTGATTCTTGAGAAGATTTTTTTTCTTGAGAAGATGTCATTTAATTTTCACTAATTCTTGATTATCTTTCCTTAAAAGCCTTCATTTGAACAAATTTGAATTTCCTTCACCCAAGGATGCTTTGCGGCAAGTTTGGTTGAAAATGGCCTTGTGAGAAGGAGTCGAAAATATGAAAAGTTCAGAAAGACGAACAGACAGACAGACGGACGCCGTGCAAAATGTGATCAGAAAAGTCCACTTGAGCTTTCAGCTCAGGAGAGATAAAAAGCTGAATGTGAACTAAAATATCATACTTTATGATTTCTTGATAAAATGTATAGTTCATATGTGTATTTGGAAGACAAAATTTAGCTATTCGTTTACTTATTACTGTGTGTATGCAAAAAAGGATCCTTATGAGTTATGACAAATACCCCTTATATTGGTATAAACAAGCTAATAATTTTAGTAATAAAATAAATCTGCTTGGTCAGTTTCTCGTAAATACTTGTTGCAGCTCTAATGATAATAAGCAGAAGAGGTATATATTCAGTTGAATAAATTGTATTCCAATTTAACTATATTTTGCAACAATATAATTAAAATTTGATCACTGACACATTAACTTAGATCGATACAATGATAAATATATAAAAGATATACATATCTTTATTTTCTTTTTATACCTTACTACAAGTATCTTTAATTTAAATAATTTTCTCTCTAATAGTAACATCTTTCTATTTCTGCGATTACACTAAAACAACTACTAGTTTTCAAAAACAACCTTAACTATATATATATATAGATATATATATATATATATATATATATATATATATATATATATATATATATATATATATATATATACGTCAAATTAAGTGGTTTTCCATCTCTGTAGTATAAACGTGTTGTTATCTTAACGGATATAACGAATTACGTTTATAACAAATCAAAATTGCGTGTCCCTGGCACTTCGCTATGTGCGTGTTTGACTGTATATTTAAGAAAAGTTACCCTCTTTATAAATTTATTTTAAATATACTTTTATTTTCCGAAGAAAGGTTATTTTAACCATAACTTTTAATAAATTTATGTTTATTTACACCCCCCCTCCCCCCCCCCCCTCCAAAAAAGAAAGCTCGGTAGATTGAAATGATGTGAATGTCAATCTGTAATAGATGAAATAAACAAATTTCTATTAAAAGCAATTTCCTGACACATTGAAAACATTGCTGTCAAAGATCACATCTTTCCACGCAGTATTTACTCATTAAATCCCGACACTTCAATTAAATCAATAAAGATTCCATTTACTCGGTTTTGATGATGTGTCTTGGATGTTTTAAGGATGTAATACCCATTACACCCGGTGTTATCACTAAATGGCAACCAATACCCCAACAAGTGGAGCTGTACAACAGATAACGCCACACGAAGCCTCGTTGAGAGGCGACATGTGTCTATTTCTTTATTTGCCGTCTTATGATATTGTTGACACACTAATGGAAAGTAAAACATATCGTTTTGGGTGTGATGACATATATAGTTCTTTACTAAGTGTTGCAAGAGAGGGCACTTCAGATGTCTTTTAGGGTTACGGATATGCCCATATAGTATGGACAAGGATGTGTTTTACAATTTCTTGTCAGAGAGAAGCATGCAAATTAACAATCAACCAAAAAAAACTCACCAAAAACAACACTTTACGTAGTATTATGACAACAACCACAAACGCTCCCTTGAATCACAGTCTCTCCTGACAAATGAATGTAACCTCTTAAAGTTTTTCCGAACTTAGGCAAATTTTTCAGCAATTTTAATCTATAGTAAACTAATTATGATCGATATTAATTATACTTATGAAGTTTACTCATTCCTTTGAAGCCCCCTCCCCCTTCCCAACACCGAAAGACAGGATTAAAAAAAAATCTAAAATACTTGGAAATACTTGTGCATTATATGACTGGTGGTGTTACTACTGTTCTTAACAAAAATACTTTTTTTCTGAAATCCTGCTATTCTTGAAAACAATATTAATCTTTACTAACACTACAATGTGAAACTTTGATTCCCTATTGTGGCCAAAATCAGCCGAGAACCACGAAATAAAAAAGAAAACACTACTCATTGGAAATGATTTTAACTGTTTAAATTTGTTCATGATGCCCAGCTGAAGTTACAAGGAAGGTTTTTCAAAGATCAGTTTCTATTTATTCCTACGTAATCCATGCCTTTTGATTTTCACTAAGTGGGGATACTCTTAAACTAATTAAACTAAATAGAGCCCTTGTGTTCTTTAGAAGAAAATCTACAAACATATTTTTACATACTAGTATATACTGTTTTCATGTGAAACACCTTTACTCTCCATTATGGCACTCCATCCTTGAACCCTCTCTACCACAGGCTTTTTAATTGACCCAGTAGATCTGGAGAAGAGGTCGAAAATTGGAGGTGTTTACAGACAGACAAACGACTGGGAGGCTTGGATCAGAATAGTTCACTTAGCCTTTGGCAGGTGACTAAAATAAAGAAGTAAAAGAAACTTCTATCCAAAATTAAAGCTTGAATCATTTCTTTTATCTTGCTTTGACACTTGTTACATTGAAAACCGAATACGTAATAAAGAATTTAAAGTATGCTCGTCATTTATTGCGATAGTTTCGATATCTTACTAATTATGCACTGGAAAAATACAAGAACTAGTAAATACCGATTTCTTTAGTAATGTCTGGATGCTACCTGGGCATGAGTTGGAAGCTCAGTCTGGCCCAACGAAATTTGGTTTGCTGTTGCAACTCCCAGATAATCAAAGTTCAGATGATATTACACTGAGAATTAAATGAGCGTCATGTCCACTGTCATAACAAACAATGCCCCCCCCCCCCCCCCCCCCCGATATTTGCAGAGTTTATTTATGTGACGTTTTCATGGCATGTCAAAGGTTGAGATTTTCGGTAACTTCCAACTGTATAATATAATTTTTTGTCTGTATTATATATTTCACACTTTGTATTGCATAATTTTGTATTTGTATGGTTTCTTTTTGTATTGTATATTTCAAAATATGTATAGCAAATTGGTTTTGGTAGATCGTGACATAGAAAATAAATATATCCTACATTGAAGAATAAATAAATTTTGTTACCGAAAACAGATGGAATTCATGTACAATGCAAATTGAAATATTATGGAATTAAACGTTCTTTTTTTAGAACGTATGTATCGATGTGTAAACGCATGCCTTTGTAACTCAAAACTTAATAAAAGTGCGAAGCATATTTTGAAATTATTTCTCTTTCGAGCCTCCATACAATCCGTTAGTTCTGTACAGCGTATAGGAATACTATGCCGCGATGTGGAAATGAAACATCATCAAATGAACATCGATAAAATTCAACTTTAATTGTCAAAACATTCAATAAAATAATCTTACCAAAACTCCTCAAATATTGTTTGAGTCAACACATATCGTAAATACAAGAAGATATCAGAAGGATTCGTCCTTGACATCAAAGAAAATGCTTTAAAACGAAAGTTGCGTACCGACGACACTGTTCAAAGACGGGGCAGTTGATTGATTGATTGTATGTTTTTTTACGTCCCGTTCAAGAATTTTTCACTCATATGGAGACGTCACCACATACCGGTGAAGGGCTTCAAATTTAGACCTTTACTCTGCACTCAGGGCCATTGAGCAGTGAGGGTTCTTTATCGTGCCAACGCCTACAGTCATACAGGGCCTCGGTTTTTAAGGTCTCATCCAAAGGACCCGCAACTTTCACTTCATAGTGCCGAGTGCTTGGCGAAGGAACAGTCGCTACCCATTTTATATCGACTTAGGTCAGTCTCGGCCGTGATTCGAACACACGACATTCCGTGAGCGAGCGCGCTTACCGACTGAGCTACCGTAAGACGGTTCAGATAGCAGGATCTAGAATTGTGAATTTGATGCTACTGCGTCTCTCTTTCCTATCAGCGATTCAAAGAAATTTTACTCAATGCTTGTTTATTTGATAATATTAAATATTGAGAAATAATCATTTAATTTCTAAATATTTAATATCAAATAATAACAAGCATTAAGTATTAATTAATTTTCAATCAATTTTTAATCTGCATAACAAAATGTGAAAAAAGACGGAACAAGCTCTTCAGAGATAACATATACAGAAAAAGAAATCAATGTTGTCAAGAAGTTTTTGTTCAAACACGGTAATTAATTGTCACTGTACCCTATGCGGATATTGAATAGGAGAAACAATATACATTCTGAATACTTATTTCCTACGAAAAAAATATATATGAAGAATAGAACAACAGTTTCTTTTACGTCGTGCAATCTTAATCACCGATTGATGTTGGTTAATAGCCTATATTATCCCTTGTCTGCGACCGATCGTCTTTCTGTCTTTGTTAAATATGGATAGCTGTTCTTTTTCATTTTGTATGATTCTTAAGAGATCCTATTTCTTTTCTACACTCAGGAAATGAATAGCTTTAATTTCATTGCAATTCTTTGGCTGCTTTGTTTCTCTTGCAAACAGTTTTTGTCTGATGAATATTATTTGTTTTAGATGCGATTATACGGAAATCATCTCAAAGTAAGACGACAATGCCACAAAGCTAGCGTTAACTTTTAAATATAAGCCACCAATGCAATTCTCAACAAGGCAAATTTGTCAAGACATAAACTGTAATGGTTAAAATAAAAAAAAACTTCCTACTAGTACTGGCGTTGCTTTGATTTTGAACAATTTTGATTAGTGTATACTCAAAACAAAAGTTTAATTACAACAAAAGTTCAAATTTAAGTAGTCGCTCAGACAGGGAAGAGTATAACCCAGGTCAGTGGAGGAGGAATTCAGTCCTAGACTGTGATCAAGATTAGTTCGTTACATGAAATATTTATTGCATCTGTTGTAAGCTATTTGAATTACCGGTTGTCGTTCGGATAAACATCGTTCGTAAAGAAGATGGGTGAACAAGGCGGGCGAAGTGCCTATAGTGCGACAAACATGAAGTGATAAATAAAATCTCAATTATTTAAAAATTTTCTTTGATATTTCATCTAACATTAAAGTATATTTTATGCTAAATCTCTACAATTTACAAAAATCTCACAAATTCTTAAATTATTTGCCTACGATATAGCATACACAGACTAAAGAGGACAAAAAGGATCATTTTCTCATACTTTAACAAAATTTTTCGATATGAGTGGGTCTTCGCTCCATTTTTTTGAAAGTTGATCCTAAAAGTTTGCACAAAAATATACATTTTTTGGTTTACAAAAACATGGAGCAAAGACCCACTATACCTTAAAAGTACACTTTTATGACAAAGCATTCGCATCTTTCCGAGAAATACTTGAAGTCCATTAAGTCAAGGGTCATATCACAAACATGATTTAAATGCCACTATTCGTCAGGAGCTGCGTGGCGTAGTGGTTAGCGTGTTAGACTCAAAACAATATGATACTCCGGATTTTTATTGATAGGGGTTCGATTCCCACGAATACCATTTTATTTTTTTAATAAAAGAATAATTTTTTTCCGAGATCTTTTTTCTCAGAAAAGTTTTGTTGATCATAATTTCATGAATTTCAATAATGAGAACTTTACTTTAAATACTTAATTTACAAATTGAATATGATTTTATTAATATCTGAAGCTATAGGCATTCTAAACGCCTTGTTCACCCATCTTCTTTTTCATATTTTGAACCATTTGGGCTTATTTCAACCAAGCCTACGTCAAAGCATTGTTCAGTCATGAGAAATTAATTTGTTTGAGAGAAGATAAAGGCCCCTTTTCATTGCCAAGGGACGAACACAACAGAAGTAGGGTTACTAGGGTCTCTAGAAACACAGAGCCAGAAAGGACATAACATTTCTCATCAAACCCAATCTCCTCGCCTGGACGTTCAAGAATAATGGGGTATACATATTTCTCAAAGTTAAAGGTTTACCGGGTATACACATCATGTTTCTTATCAACCCTTGTCTCCTCAGCTGGAAGTGAACGGTTTTTGGGTATGCACATTTCTCAACAATCTGGAAGTTAACAGTTTTTAGAGTATCCAGATTTCTCAGCAATCCTAGTCTCCTCGGCTGGAAGTTAAAGGCTTATAGGGTATACATATTTCTCAGCAATCCGTATATTAACGGTTTATGGGGGTATCCACATTTCTCAGCAATTCTTGTCTCCTCGGTTGGAAGTTAACAAGATTATGGGGTATACATATTTTGTTTTTCAACAATTCTAGTCTCCTCGGATGAAAGTTAAAGGTGTATGGGATTTTATCATAATTTCTTGGCAATCCTAGTCACGTCGGCTGGAAATTGAAGATTTAATAGAGTATACACATCCCTTTGCAATCTTAGTCTCCTTGGCTGGAAGTCAAAGGTTTATGGGGTATACACCTTTCTCAGCAATCCTAGTGTCCTCCGCTGGAAGTTACAGGTTTTAGGGGGCTATATATTTCTCAGCATCCTAGATTCCACGGCTGGAATTTAAAGATTATGTGGTATAGACCTAGTCTCCTCCTCTGGAAGTTAAAGGTTTATAGGGTATACACATTTTTCAGCAATCCTAGTTTCCTCAGCTGGAATTTAAAGGTTTATGTAATATATACATTTCTCAGCAATCCTAGTCTCCTCCACCGGACGTTTAAGATTTATGAATTATACGTATTTCCCAGCAATCGTAATCTCCTTGGCTATAAATATCCGTGGAAATTTATAAACCAAAAATGTGTTTTGAATATATGTGTACGTTACAGTAAGACGTTGTAAGATTATTTGACTGGAGAACTTTTGGAGATCCTTGGGAAAAAATGTTTTCAACTTTGTTTCCAAAACTTTGTTTGGATGCCACCAATTGTCACACCGTTAGAGACCTCAAATTAAGACTTGTTTGTTAAGACAAGTAATTTATCAGTCTGTTGATCACCATGCTTTCATTGTTTGTGCTCAACATTACTTTTTTTAGTTTCGCTCAACATTCTCTTACCGTTCACTTGGGGTAGGAAAATTCTTCAGAGATTTACTATATATATGGACATCCTAAACCAAAACATTCCTTAAGTTTTTGCATGAAGACCAGCGAAGGGTGGTTTCGCGGGAAAAGAATGGAAACTGTATACTCACACTTTCTACACACTATTTTGATGGCGGAGATTTAAAAACGATGAATAACATTAATGATTAATATTTCCACATTACATGATAACCACCAAGAATTGATTCAGCACGATGCATAACGTTCTACTTATAGACCATTGCAAAGAGTGTAAGAAAGACAACCCATATGAATTCCACTGTGCTGAGAAACAACTAGATCTCAAAAAAAAAATTCTGCAATGTTTACCATTCATTTCAGCTCAATAATAAATTCCTTTAATTTGGTCATTTTAAATAAAAACAGCCATACATTTATGATTTCTGCATTAAATATGCAGTGTAACTCATTACATTTGATTTAATGAAATATAAGGGCAATTAACGTTTCCGCCTTGAAAAGAAAACCTAAAATGGGAATACATTAACATAAATCATGTTTAATACACAGAAATGTCATATGCGTCACTTGCATGTTTAATAATCAGTTAACATTCTGATCCGGATATATATATCTTATCAAACAGTATATGAAACAAATTTAAATGCCTTGCACATTTTACTTTGATTTTCAAAATATGAGACATATTCGAAGAACCTTTCGTTGATTGTTTCCTTTTACATAATATGACGAACATCAAAAACATTCGTTAGAAAAAAGCCCTGAAATACAGTATATGGTCCGACGTCAGCTATTCGGGGGTCCAATATAAAGTTGTTAGAATTGTCTACATTTCTAGCGGGAGTTCTACCGGGTTTGTGAGACCACATTCCGTTATTGTCCAAGCGGTAAAAATGATAGTCTCGCCCAGGCCAAATAACTAAAGCAACCAAGTTCAACCCAGCGTTAGGAAGACATCGAGAATTCGCAGGTAAGGGAGTTAAACCATCCACCATTGTTCCGTAGTGAACAGATTGCCCGTACATCTCGGGCGGGTTTCTGGTTATATTGTGTTTGTTGGCTCTTCCTGGCTGGGCAAATGTGTTGGTAATTATATTGCTGGCATAGTTGTAACAGTTATTGCGTCTTTTTACAAATGTGCGGTTGTTCCAAATATGGGGCTCATATTTAGTTGTTGATGGTGGTCTGGGACACATAAATCCATGATGCTATAAAAGGAAACAATGCTTGCGTGACAGAAAACTAATTATACCTAAATAAAAACGGCTTTGTTAAGAACGATTTCCATATATACGTTTTAAAATGATCAAATTAGTTTTTATCCATAAATACAGATGTGATTTCTCGTCTAATTTCTCAATATGTGTGATTGTTTTTTCTTAACGAATGCGAACATCTATACATAATTAAGTCACTTTTTAAGATAAGGTACCTAATCAGTCTTCTTGACATATCTTATGAACTAACATAAACACAGAGTTTATTAGATATTTAACAATCGTACCGGCATTCCATGACGTCGACGATGATTATGTCGTTGAGCCCATTCTGTCTGAATCTGAAAAGAAAATACCTTGTAGTATTTTTATCAACAAATGTATGTAAAACATATAAACTCTTCTCCCCTCTTTTACTGAATAATGATCTTTTGATCACAACCAATATCAGTTTCAAGTTTGATGACTCCTAAGCAAAGTGTCCTCCAATATATATAATTATGTATATATATATATATATATATATATATATATATATATATATATATATATATATATATATATATATATATATATATACGGCTGAATGCGTGAAGTTTGATGAATTCATATGACATTTACTTGAAATTCATGCTAGTTTTGATTAAAATTTGAGGAATTCATTGACTTAAAGATCATCTCTTTACTGGGTTTATGAATTTAATCAATGTTTATTTTCTTCACCTTTTTCATCTATTACTGCCAGTGAAGTTTCTGCCCTACAAAAAGGACTGCAATACGTGGACCATAGGCATGTATTTTTGACAGAAATCTTAAAAAAGTCTAGGTCGTAAGGAAAATATATGTTGTAAGAAAAATTTCTTTTATCTTGAAGCCCATACTTGTTTCATAAAGATTTAATGAATTCTAAGTATGTCTACGTCTAATCACGATCTGGACATCAATACTTGATCAAGGTATCTATTGTATACAGTCTTGCATCGTTCATGTATCACAATACTTCGTATCGCGATTATCTTTCGGTTATCTTACTTACTGCCGCTCTTTTGGGAGAGTCGAGAAAGCTCTAAATCTCACGTCATTTTCGGGGTATAATATATTGTTTACGCTACTGACAAACGAATTATTCGAACAATGAGTATGCCGAAGTACAATGTATTGCCAATGCATTTCAGAAAGCAAGTCATCTGATTCGGAAAGTTTACCCTTCAAAATTTAACGTTTATCAGAAAGAAATGGTTAAATTATTTTATTCTTGGAAGGGCCGACTTAGTGGAAAATTTCTTTAAAAGTATAACACAAAAGAACTAGCATCTCATAAATTTCATTGACGTGGTACACTGAACATTTAGCAAGATTCTCTCTATGTCCTTCAAACGCTACAGTGATCAGTCTCGTAGTGTATTCAACAGCTCAATTGCCTCCAGCTAATTGACGTTTCGTACCTCCACAGCGAAAGAGTTTCGTCAAGTTGATTTATTGCGATATCAAGTAATAAGTTATATGAGAACTGTTTCGTTTAAGCTCAAAATGATAAAATAAAACAGTGTTGTTGTCTTTGTTAGGGCAAACATTATCAAAACTTCAAGATGGTACCATAATTAAAGTACATGTACTTTTAGACTATAAAAAATATATTCTTAACTTTATATAGGGAATATTTTAAAAGAAGTAAAATAAACATGTATATGATGCACAAAATTTATGCCGGTGAAGTCTTCTCTTTCTTTTAAAGCATAATTAAAGCATCGCCGAATTTATTATTTAATTGAAGCTGTAAAGACGCCCGAACTCTCCCTCCTTTATAATATATGCTCGTACCATAGGTACCCCATCTTAACTGGTACTTAAATATTATTTTTACCATATTTATATACATAACTATATTAGAATATTTTCATTTAAGATAATAATATGACTGTGAACTTGGATACCCTTATTAATAAATAAAATGCTTTACATACAAACTTTAGGCGAGTTTTGCCTATGATTGGCCTTTTGTTATATGATTAGGGTGAATTGTTTTAAGGGAAAGTTGTCCTAGGGTCGAACTGTCTGGCATCCTTGTGCATGGCAAGCTGACTTTCCCCAAATGCATGTGGTTTAACCTCGCTTATGTACTTTCAATAAAGTTCAATGAGATATGATAGCAGAAAAGATCACCATTGACGTCTCATTCTGAACATCAATCGATGCCTCCGTAGAAGACACCTTTTTATAATTATCAACCATGTGTCTGTGAAGTTTGTAGGCAATCGGGTTGCCGGTTAACAGTGATTTAGTCGAACATAATTGGTCTCTGACATATCTACTACTGGCAAGCAAAAAACCTCTCTTCTTGGAAGTGTAAAATAAAAAATGTACCATATTTTTTAAATTAATGTAGATACTTATATATCTTGTTTAGAGATTCAAATCTTTGACCAAAAGACTAACATTTACCTTTGATCGCACAAATTGTTGAAGTTCTCTATCAAGTCCAAAACTAAGCCTTTCCAATAGTCCAGTTTCTACTCCGATGTCAGATCCGCAAGCGATAAATACTGGATTCTGGTCATAGTTGTATACCGTGAAGCCTTGATACCCTAACCCTTTTCATTCACAAAGAAAAAAAAAATATTGGTAAAACCATGTTCTGTCTCAAACCAAAAGTCTCTGCTGAGACTGTAGCTCTACTGATCTGTACGTATAACAAAGGAAAAGTAGCACTTGGATTTGAAACTTTGCAACATGCAACAATAAATAGAATTATGTATCTAAGTGTAGTCTTCTTCTGTGCCAAGTTATATCGAAATCAAACGAAAACTGTAGCAGGAGTAGCGTTTTAAAGGGATTTCACAGAAATTTCTATTTTTAGTAACCTTGGCAACACCATTCATCGAAATCAAAAACCGATGTACTACATTATGTATCTTAGTGTAGTCTACTTGTGTGCCAAGTTATATTGAAATCAGACCAAAACTGTAGGAGGAGTAGCGTTTTAAAGGAATTTCACAGAAATTTCTATTTTTAGTAACCTTGGCAACACCGTTCATTGAAATCAAAAACCGATGCACTAAATTATGTATCTTAGTGTAGTCTACTTGTGTGACAAGTTATATTGAAATCAGACCAAAACTGTAGGAGGAGTAGCGTTTTGAAAAATTGTTTACAGACAGACGGACAGACAGACAGACAGACAGACGGACGGACGACGGACACCTTACTATCGCATAAGCTCTTCTGGTCTCTGACCAGTAGAGCTAAAAAAACAACAACCAAAAACAAAAAAAAAACATTTAAAAAAAAAAACAAACAACAACAATGAAAAAAAACAAGAAGAAAATAAAATAAATATATAAATAAATAAAAACACAAATTCACACCAAAAAAAAAACAACCAAACAAAACCCAAAACATTTGTATTAGAAATGTTTGTACCAAACAAAACCCAAAACATTTGTATTACAAATGTTTGTACCAAACAAACCCAAAACATTTGTATTACAAATGTTTGTACCTACCAGGAATTATATCACCAGGATTCCTCCATCCAAGGCTGGATTGCAGCATGCGATGGACCTGAGCCCTGGGCATCTGGATATAAGGATCATCCCTTCCTGAGTATACATTCAGTTCCACTACCACTGACTCTGATGGGATAACCAGTAAATTATCAGGCGACAGGTGAATTGCGTTCGCTGTCTCAAGCCTTATTACATCGGGAGACTAAAAAATATATCAAAAGTTTAAAAAAAATATTCGATCTTTAGAGTATACGGTGGCATCTTAACGACAGGAAACTTAACATTTATATAAGAATAATGATGTGTTATCTTTAAACCACGCATAATTAATAATAGCAGTTTAAGGAAGCTCTAAACACTAACATAAAATGTTTTTCGGACTTTGAGAAAATTTTATCACATAAAGATGTACATATTGAATTTTTCTACTTCATTTTCAACAGAGGGTACCTGCCATATTTCTCCAGAAAAAATGTTCAAAGACAATGAAGCAGCATTACACTGAAATCACCTCTGTTTACTTAAATTGGGAAAGTACTTGAAAATAATGTTTTCAATTACTTTATCTTGGTGTAATATAATATTATGAATGCTTTAATCTATTTTAAATTGTGTCATTTAATGTAGAGTTCCATGTATTCCATTTTACAAAATTTATCGAAAAATATTACCATATCGAGGACTTTTTTCCCATTCAGCTTTAGTCGAAAATCTTGCTCTCAATCATTATTTCTTTGTGAAATTATTTTTATAACATTAACAGTTAGGTAAGTTTTGACTTCCTGGCAATTATAATAATGGTATAATTAAAAAAAAGAAAGAAACATATATAATACTTACAAGGTTATTTCCATCACAATTTGCAACTCCTAGAAAGTACCCACAAAATAAAACAACACATATAATTTGAACACTTGTCATGATTATACCTTGAGACAACGAACGCAACTTACTGAACAAATACATTTAAGTTCAGTTTTATTTCACTGCTAGAATCACTTCCTGAAGGATTCACGTCAGCTTGTCAAAAACCTCAATTTAAAATAGTTTTTTTAAATAGTCCACGTGTCGAAAAGTCACAAATACCACAATTAAATGATGGCTTTAAGATTGAACTTTTCCCTCGTTCCCCCTCGTTCGTGATGTGTTTTCAAAATTAGGAATATGATTCTAGATACAGGTAAAGCGCTTGGCTACTGCCACATCTCGTCAATCAAGCATTATTAATCATGTAAAATTTGATAAAAGGTTATGATACAATATGAATATTTGACTTATATTTTCTTTGTAAGCTTAAATATCATTAATTCATAATTCCGAAACTTTTATGTTTGTTTACGATATGAAGATGTATAAAACATTTAACGCTGAAAAGAAATGATTATCGGTGTTTTTCGTTATACTCCTTCAACTCAACAGGTGTTTAGATGAAACACATTCTTAAGAGGGATCTATATATTTATAGTAACTTGTATTCACTAATTATTCGACGAATACATTATAGTTCTATACATATCAAGGCAATTTATTTTTAGTTTAATTTAACCAATAACGAGACATAAGATTTATTTATATATTTAATCATTTACATAATACAGAAATATTACGTTTGTCGTTTAGGTCTAATACATACATAAAAATGGTTGTATTTTCCTAAGAGGGAATCTTAAGATGGAATATCCTTATATTCAATTGAAGCTAAATGTCATGTTGACAACAACAAAATGAGCAAGTGAGGTTCTGTAGTCATCAAGGGAGGAGACAGACGATAATCAAGTAATGGTGCCCCGTACCATAAAATATTCCTAGGAACTGAACTATTGACTTGAGTATTTAACATTGGTTATCCTACAGGAGAAAGAGTATCATAATTTATTATCAGTCATTACAAATCCTTCTGGGTCCAAAATAATAATAAAAAAGAAGGCGGGGTCATTCAAAGAAAATTTGAAAGGAAAAGGTACACATTAAAATATGGAAAGTTATTAGTGATCAATAGAACTAGTAGATAGATAAAATACGAATATTTTGACCTAGTACCTTAAAAAGTTATTTACACATTATTTCCTTGAAGCATACTGACTCTTTTGTTGATTTTTATGTGCGGACATATATCAATTAATTAACCTATGGCTTATATAATTTCTTGGAAAGTGCCTGTTTCATCATGTAAATAAAATAACTCGAAATGTAAATCTCCCTGCTTTGTCTTTGTCATTTCCCTCTTCCATAAGGTTAAGGTATTATATTCTCAATCTACGTTTTTTTTTTTTTTGGCAAATCAAAAAAATTAAATACTAGTACCTTAAAAGGATATTTTTTTAAAGGGTGGACACAACTGCATTGTTTACAATTTTAAATGTTTATTCTTATTCAAAAAATAACTTCAGTTTAATGATTTAAACTTACATGAATATTCTGAGAATTCAATGACAACGACATTTTTCATAACCCGAAATTAGTAGTTTTGATAAGTTCCAGAGAAAAGAAGTTTCTAAACACGCTTTTAATATATTTTGGTGTGGAATGCTCTAGCAACATATAGGTCATGGTACCATTCAGAAAATTTTAGAAAATATGAGCTTCGAATCTGTCCCCGGCCCCTTTAAATATAAAATCTGTGATTTTCTGATACAAAAAATTACAAATGGTCATTATCGTTTACAATTATTGTAAACTATAGTTTATAGTTTACTATTGTAAACTATAGTTTAATATCATACATACTTTGATTTGTTTTGCCTCGAACTGGAATGACGCTCTGTCATTAAGGACGTCACGTGTCTGCCGTCTATATATCTGTAGACGGCGAGTAATCAAATAAAGAGACAAAACCAAAAAAACAAGCTAATTCAGAGAATTTGTGTTCCCCGCTTAGGAAAAAAAAGAGCATGCGCAGTTCGGGGGGGGGGGGGGGGGGGTGTTGTTGTTGTAGAATTATTAAATGTATATTGAAGGAAATAAAAAATACCGATATGGATAAAAAGATTTGACTGCTTATTCTTTAATATGTGTAGAGAAGATTTTTTTCATATAGAATATTTATCACACTGTTATAATGATTTTATGAGTTTGTACACGCCAGACGTCATCTTTTTCATTTCACATGTTGAATACTATCATTTAGTAAATCGGAAAAAAAGGATCGTCCGGGATTTGAACCCGGTACCTCTCAATCATACCCCTAGACCACGGAGGCACTTGGTTATACATCAAATTAAATGCAAACATGTCACATATAATGTTCATATTCACGTTCGATATTGTCAAAATTTTACACAATACATGGTGTCTAATTTAGCCTTTAATAAACAGTTCTAATAGATGTAATTAAAATATAAACTCCGCCGACAACCTGTATTATACGTAATAACTCTCCACATGCCCCTGTGCTAAAAATAGTGCCGAGCGACTTTTAATACAATAAATAAAAAAAAAAACGGGGCGAGACAGGGGCGAGAGAGGCAATACGGAGTTATGGTATAAAATTTCATTGCAAAAGCTCAAAAGCTTCTAGAGATATCACCCGAAACGAAAGTGTTACACACATACGGAATGTATGAATTTACGACCTTGAACTTTGACCTTTTGACCTCAAAATCAATAGGGATCTTCCTTAGGCCACAGAGAGTTGTTATGTAAAATTTCATTGCAAAAGCTCAAAAGATTCTCGAGCTATCGCGCGAAAACGAGTGTTAAAACAGACAGAATTTATTACCTTTGACCTCAAAATCAATAAGGTTCTTTAGGCCATAGGGAGTTGCTATGCAAAATTTCATTGCGAAAGCTCAAAGAGTTCTAGAGATATCGCGCGGAAACGTAAGTATTTCAGACAGACAGAAATGCAGACGGACGGACAGACAGACCCAAATTAATATCCCCCACTTTCAGTAAAAGCGGGGGACAAAAAAAGACAGATAAAATAATACTATGTCATCCGTATTTCAGAGCAAATTATATTAGCGTTATTTTCGTTTTTAAAAGAAACCGATATATTTACGTCGTTACCTTTTTACCCGTGCTGCGATTAATATAGAATAGCACCCCTTCCCTTACAAAAAATACCATAGTTAACTATAGTTTTAATACTATAGTTAACTATAGTTATACCTTTGACACTATGAAAACTATAGTTAACTCTAGTGAAAACAGTCAGATCTAGGTCAAGGTGAGAGAAATCCCTCGACTCTGGCAGTGATTGGGAATGCCAAGTATGGCCCCACAGTTAACAATTTTAATGGGCCTTTTGCAAAATCAATGGGCCATCTAATTATTCTCAAAGGCCATTTTGAAAAAAAAAAAATGATAAAATGACACACATGCTATACAACAGTAAACATGATTTATTGCATAAATCATAATTAAATGCTTGATTTAATTAATCTTTTTTTCTCTTTGTGAAAAGATTGTAAAGATCGGTTGAAGTCATGAGACTTAATTCCCTTCCCTCAAGGCGAATTTTCAGAAGTTTTTCACTATTAGCAGGTGACAGTCTGTTTCTGAGTTTATTCACAATAATATTTTGCTCTCACAACAGCTGTGTGAAGAGGTAGGACAAGAGATATCAAGGCAGGCTTTATTAGATCTGTTAACTGTTCAGAATGATGCTGGATAAGCAGGCCCCACAGTGACTCCATGCTGTCAACAGGATATCTAGCATCTTTTACAGTTGCTTTGGCCTGGTGTAGAACAGCTTCCTTGTCTAATATTGGATTTGATCTAGAACCCTTATGATACTGAAGAAAAAGTTTATTAGATCAATGGAGATACACTTACTTTACACTTAGTTTAATAGTATAATGAAAAGTTTGATTTTTATATATTTATAAATATATTGAAAATACATATTTCTTTCAGAACATTTTATGATTTAATAAAAAAAAAAACTCAAGAAAAGAGCATTTAATAATTGCAGTTTTTTGAAAATCAATATGTATACCTGTTTTTCTCCATAAAAAGATAATAACTTCATTATTTCTTCGTTGCCGTACGTGTTCAGGTCTTCAAAATCAATTAAAGGTTCTCATGGATAAAACATAGAAAGCATCAAGGAGACTCTTGTCGGGAATATACATAGGATAGGCGATATAACATTTTGCAGAGGGAGTGATGCAGACCTGATTTATGGGAACTACCTTCCCCCCTTTCCCATATAAATCCTCGGAAGGGTAAAGAACCCACAAACAGAAAATGAATATCCGAGTATGGATAGGTAGATGACATGTTTTGAGGAGACAAATTTATTAATTTCAAGCCAGCGTTCCTCTGAGCCACCCAGTTACAAAGTTCAAGGGGAATAGTCAAGTAGCTATGGCAGGTGTTCAGACAGGCGTCATTAGTCAAGTGGATAGGTTGAGTTCTTTGTCTGATTGACCTGTTGCCAAAAACCCCTGCCCCCACCTTCTCTTGGAAGTTGATGGTTTGAAGTTCTCAGGTAAGGAGACTTTGGGTACGGTCTATATCAAGTCACCTCAGTTGTTTTCTCTTCGTGCTCAACGTTGTCCAGTACAACGTGAATCAGGTGGCGAGTAAACGGGCTGACGTATTTGAAGTACTTAGTGTAAGATGTCCGAGGATACCCAAGGGACCTTGTCTGTTGCTTGGCCCTTGGAGTTACGTGATCATGTGTGTGTCTAACCTATGGTATTGTAATCAGTAGAAAACTGCTTTACTGTGTCTGAACCTGTCTCAGTAGTGTTGACCAGTGAGGTTGCAGCTAATTGTGCAGGAGGTTCATTCAGGTGGCCAGAAGAGTCAGATGTTCATGCAAAGAGTGACCTTGACCCTGGAGATGGTCAGGTTGCTGGTGGCCAGTCTCTGTTATCTCCCAAGCGGTCTTGGGAGTGTGTTTTATCCTAGGTGTGGTATTGTAGGTACTTGGTATTCATGGTGGTTATTTCTAGCGTGTTACTGACCTCTTCCTTTAACAGCGGGGTTCTTGGTTGCATAATTCTCTGCACTTTGTGGGGACACAACATCATAACTGGCAATTCTACTGCGGTTATTGCAAAGATCAAAGAGATGCCGCGGCCATTCTCCAATAAATCACAAACGTCATCAACAAATTATCGATAATTTTAAATCGGTTTCTTCTAATTTTGACTGCCTTCACATAGAAAAGGATAGAGTTATCTTTTGATTGTGAAATTGGTGGGGGAAAATTTACTTTGGGTTCGGATTACATCGTTCTTTTTCTAATCCTTGAGATACAAATGAAAGAGGATAGCATTCGATTGTGACGTCATAAGACACTAATGATGGCGTCCATATCTAGCTTCTACATTTCTCTATATAAAAGTTTAAATATTCGCCAAAGCAGAATAGAAATAATCCCCTCGCCCTTCTCGAGATTTTGTTGGCTCGAAGGGCGAGGTTTTTTCTTTGCCAACAAAATCTCTCGACTATCGGAGTATATTCTCCAACAATTCCAACGACGCGGGAATCATTTCTTAATCAGTACCTGTTTTTCTCTGTAGCCAGTAGGTGTATGGTTGACCAATTCCTGAGGTACAATGGACCCCATCATCATAATTTGGCGATCCCAGGATAAACTGTGACATGTGTGGATGTCCTGTGACTTTTAGACACTTTTGCGTTATGAAGTGTTTAATTATATTTTCTATTGTATATTGATTAGCTTAATTACATGATTTATATTAATTGTTAAAGATTTAATTGATTGAATGTTGTTTTACGTCCCATTCGAGAATTTTTCACTATATACCGGTGGAGGGCTTCAAATTTAGACCTCTACTCAGCACTCAGGGCCATTGAGCAATGAGGGTTCTTTATCGTGCCAACGCCTACCGTGACACGGGGCTCGGTTTTTAAGGTCTCATCCGAAGGACCCGCAACTTTCACTTCAAAGTGCCGAGCGCTTGGCAAAGGAACAGTTGCTACCTATTTTTTTATCGACTTAGGTCAGTCGCGGCCGGGATTCGAACCCACGACCTTCCGATCACGGAGCGAGAGCTAAGTGCCGAGCGCTTGGAGAAGGAACAGTTGCTTCCTATTTTTTTTTTTTATCGACTTAAGTCAGTCGCGACCGGGGCTTGAACCCACGACCTTCCGATCAAGAAGCGAGCGCTCTACCGAATGAGCTACCATGACGGTTATCGATTATTTTTTTATTATTTATTTTTTCATCTTAATACAGACATATTGAAGTATATTCTTTTCTTTTTTACACACCATTCGCACTCACTTTCTCACTCACACTTATTCATTTTGGTAAGTGGAAGCATACTTGTTCTTATATTTTAACCGAATGAGAGAGAAAAATACATCAATATAAAGACACTAAAAAAAGAGGAAAGCCTTACATATTATAACAGATTATAACTTATTAACATTGTCAAATAAACATTTCCATTTTTGCCAGGTATTATCACAGACTACCACTAAAAAACAAGTGACACCATTTCTTAATTATTTATTTATTAAGTTTGGCATCATATGGCCACGGCTGGTTGCAGATCAATTATTTAAGATACATGTGTTCAGTGGGTGCCGACCCAATTGGTTTTTGGCACACCTCCAATCAAAGCAAACAATCAATCAATCAATCAATATTAACTGTACACATGTCATTTTTTACACTATAAGACTGGCGTTTGCTTTCCAAATTTTGCGGTGCGCCAGCCTTATAAAACAATATTCAATCAATCAATCAATATTCAATTGAATCAATCAATATCAAGTTCAATCAATCAATCAATCAATAAATTTATCAATTCAATTAATGAATATCCAATCAATTAATGAATATTCAGTTGAATCAATCAAAAAGTTTCAGTCCAATGAATCAATCCATTTTCAATAATATCAATCAATATTCAATCAATCAATCAATATTCAATCAATCAATGTTCAATCAATCAATGTTTCAATATTCAATCAATCAATGTTCAATCAATCAATGTTCAATCAATCAATACTCACTCAATTCAATGAATTGTAGTAAGTTTATGTTTAAGCCAAACAATATTTCAATAAATTAATCAATGTTCTGTGTTAATTATTAAGTCAATTAATTGTTTTCCATCGATAAGTCATCCACATAATCAAGTTGCAGCTGCGCCCTGTTAACAGCGACGCGTGTCAAGATGATTTGTGTTAAGCGCTATTCGATGTATCTCTCCAACTGGCTCTTCGCTCTGTTAATTACAGAGACAATACTGTCCGCATAATAAGATGACCAGCCGTGACGATGGGTGTTATCTAGTCCTTGATCGATAGTTATCGTGTTGCAGCTTCACCCTGTTTAAAGTCAATAAGCCAATACGATTGGGTGAGCGAAGTCCATCCTTCTGGTACTTGGAAGTGTCCATCACGATAGCATTCATCACTGTATGGCAAGGAATGGCAGCTTTGGCCGGTCATGACTAAGGCAAGGTCTTAGAATGATTGACAGCTTGGCTCCTTAGGCCTCTTTCTCTGAAATGAAAAGAACTCGGCGCAGAAAACAACTCAAAGTAATATGGGGTGTGGAAGGGCGGGTAAATTTTCTTAAAAATTCACAGCAAACCCTAAACGTGCAACATTTGGAAATGGTGTGAGAATGGAATGTACAAATGCTTGCGCATATATTGCGCGCGCATCCTTCCACGTGGGGCGCTGTGATAAATGGATTTATAACGCATTCACTACATAAATCCGATTATCACAGACTACCACTAAAAAACAAGTGACACCATTTCTTAATTATTTATTTATTAAGTTTGGCATCATATGGCCACGGCTGGTTGCAGATCAATTATTTAAGATACATGTGTTCAGTGGGTGCCGACCCAATTGGTTTTTGGCACACCTCCAATCAAAGCAAACAATCAATCAATCAATCAATATTAACTGTACACATGTCATTTTTTACACTATAAGACTGGCGTTTGCTTTCCAAATTTTGCGGTGCGCCAGCCTTATAAAACAATATTCAATCAATCAATCAATATTCAATTGAATCAATCAATATCAAGTTCAATCAATCAATCAATCAATAAATTTATCAATTCAATTAATGAATATCCAATCAATTAATGAATATTCAGTTGAATCAATCAAAAAGTTTCAGTCCAATGAATCAATCCATTTTCAATAATATCAATCAATATTCAATCAATCAATCAATATTCAATCAATCAATGTTCAATCAATCAATCAATATTCAATCAATCAATGTTCAATCAATCAATGTTCAATCAATCAATACTCACTCAATTCAATGAATTGTAGTAAGTTTATGTTTAAGCCAAACAATATTTCAATTAATCAATGTTCTGTCAATTGTTTTCCATTGACCAGTTGTCAAAATAATTATGTTGCAGCTGCGCCCTGTTCACAGCGGCGCTAGTCGAGATGAAGTGTGTTAAGCTAAATCCGCCAAACGTGCATAGTTACTCATGTAATATGCACGCCGCCACAAACGTGGGGGTAGCTTAACACTCTACTCACAAAACCAGCCGTGACCCCCACAATATATATCAATGATACTACTACTACTATAAATGATAATATTAAATAAAGTTGGCAGTTCACTATGTTTTTAGGCCCGCTTTTAAAAATTTTAGCTTACTGCCAGACGAATTGCATATATAAAATATCCTCTGTTGGAACTAGATTAATTATGCTTGGTAACTGAGTTAATTACTTTTGCAATCTTTTTCCTGATCGAACTTCCCATCACATCTGGAAACGACCCTATAGTTAACTTTACTGAACTTATTTAAGGATTCGGCAGTTTTATCAATGCATATCTTTACACAGCCAAGGTCATTTGCCCCGCAATAGAATATCGGATTAGGAACTCCATTCTAGCACATTCCTCTCTTGCTTTGTTACAACATACTAAAATTTACTGCTATAGAAGCCTGTGATTAAAATGAACAGATGAACCAAATATCTAGAGAAAAAGTTCAAATGTCTTTCTTATTCTATTGACCTGTAGGGTTTATAATCTATGAATGATAACATTTAAATTATTCTCTTCCAAATAATTGAATTGATTCGCATGAAAGTAAGTAGCTTTTCAAGTTCTAAAAAAATATAATTTACATGTATAGTGCATATATTTATATTGAGACGCAACACATCTAGTTTAAGGTTAATATAAATAATAAATTACCAGGAATGTTTGCTCTAATTCGTAAACAATGGTGCATGACTAATAATTAACAATACAGAGAGTAACTGTGTCTCAATACCCTACTGCCCCCCCCCCCCCCCTGCAGTTTAACGCCTACGTGATGAAAGTACTCGTTTTATATAACGAGGTTGTACTTATGCAGTGCCGAGTTTAAACTTAAAGTGCTTAGTATAAAAAAGGTTTTCTTACTAAAGATAGTTTATTATCTACTGTTGGATACATATTAACATTAATGAGAACATGAGATGGAATACACTATCTATTTATTTATTTATTCATTGATGATGATAGTATGGTAGATAAGATTCTTTATTTCCAAATCAGGGCCCTTTCAGGCATCACAACAAGCATGATTTCTACAATTACAAACAGTACAAAAAATTTATGTGTATACATACTAAATAATCTATACATGTATTTGTATATTGTAAAATTTGACACTGTATATGTAAGTAATATTGATAAATGAAATAGTACTTCCGTGATGATAACATGTGAAGTGTGATCAAGTAATTCTAAGATGGAGATCTCAATTTAATAAGGTAAAATCTAAAAACGTGTATAAGTCATTTATAAATATACTAAACATCAAATCAAACTGTATAGATCTTACATATTTTGACGTCTGTTTATAAAGTTGTGTGATCTAATCGTAATCAAAATAACTTTACTACAATTATAGGTGTATAATCATATGCTGGCTTTCCCGCAGCCAGTATGCCTTCCGTCTGCGCTTAAGAATATTACTGCTTAATCAGCCATATCGTGAAGAAATAAATATAAAGTGATTCAAAATTTAAATGACATAAAAACAAATGGTCTTTATACAAAAGAAAAGTTGCTGCATTTTTTATGCCAATCATTGCATCGTGGGAAAGCTGGTAACAGAGCGGTAAGACGGCACTGAAAGAATTGCATTTCATTTGAAGTGACTTTTAAGATTTATTGGCCCTTCCTATCAGCAAAATCTTAGGTTTAATTAGCTTTTCGTCAGAATACAAACTTGACATGTATCAATTTCCAAACCCAGATGAATTAATTTTTGTGACGGGAACAAATGTTCAACGCATTGAAGAATTCCCAATGCTGACCAAAATCGCCAAACGTGTCATCAATTTTGAGCAAATGTTGGCGTGAGCTGAACTTGCAAAACAGAAAGACATCAAGATAAATAAATGCGTTTCATATTTCGAACCAGGTTGTGACCTGACGAGTGAAAAAAAGATAATATTTCATTTGTGTTTAATTAATTTATTAATCACTTCATTTATTTATTTATTTGTGACGATGTGTAACAACAAATGGAAGGCGTTTGACATAGTAGTTATTCGAAGCCAAGTACGCAAAAAATCATCTGGTTTTCTAGACAATAGTCTAAAAACGATTTTTTGTATCCATTTTGCCAGGTAAAGATCTTGTCAATGGTGCTATCATACCGATTATGGCCCTCAATCTATAAAATTTTTGGTTTATTGTTATGTGGATATTGATCCCCCTCCATGATTTATGGGCCTAGTTTTGATAGAGGTGTTAAGGAAAAAGGAACAGCCATTCGCCCATAGCTATTTCACTCAGCAACATATACTGAATTTGTCTTGATACAGATCTACTGAAATTAATTTCAATTAATTAATTAATTAATTTGCTCTTCACTCCATGCGCCCTAAATTAAATTAAAACCATTTATCAACTCATCGCCTAATTCTTGCTTTGGTGGAACATGACATGCATAAATATTGGAAGTAGTTTAATATTTACTTAAGAATGACCGATGTTTATTAATTGAATGCCTAGGAGTAACGGAATTTAAGGTTTTCTCTTTCAAAAATTGTTCCCCAGGCCGGGGTTGCTGATTTGTTGAGGACGGACACGAAGATGTTAATCGAAGGGAGAACAAGCTTAAAATACATATTTTATAACAATGTGCACATATATACACAATAAGTAACGATATTTGGCATCGAAACACTAGTCTTTCAATTGTATGAGGGATGCTAGCGAGGACAGTTAAATATTGCAAGTGAGGATCAGGTTAATATTGCACGTAATGCAGCCATTACTTGCTATAAACGTAATTGTATTGTTTTTATAAATTATATATATATATATATATGCCCCCCTTTCAAAGCTCATTGATTGGTGAATAAATAAATTAGTCTTATTATTATAGCCTTAAGGCTCCATGAAGTATATACTCGGGCGCTTACAACATCGGAACAATGACCGACGATGCCGAGTGCGTGATCTTAAGAGTATGAGGTTAAATTAATTCAAGTCAATGGGAGTTTTATGGAACCCAGTCTTAACGTGTGCCTAATTATATTTATATTGCTCTAAACTCTGTGGTTGAAGAGGGTGTGCTTAAATTAAGATTCTACTAAATACACTAAAACCAATTGTAATGATTAGCTTATTCTTTGCCTTTTCCCACTGATTTTAACAGAATGATCGATTAACTGAACATTTAGTATTTTCTTGTGCATTTTTTTTTTTTTTTTTTTTTTTTTTTTTTTTTTTTTAATGTAATTGATACAACAGTGAAAACATTATACTAATAATTGATGTAGGCATACAAGATGACATACCGTTTGTGCTGTGTGTAGTAGTAGTATTATGCATGTCCTCCTCATTGCTGGTATTGACGTTATTCTCTCTCTCCATTTTGTAATGCCTTGTTTGGCTTTGGCGACTATAGATGTTGTGGACATCTTTGTCAATATTTACAGCAACGATACTCCTACAAGTAAGAGCCTCGGCTAACGTCCATACGCTCCTTACAGCCCTTTCGGCGCGAAGTCAAAAACTCTAGCATGTTGAAGTACACTAACGGTACAATTAGTGCAAACAATCAGAAAAACCTCGTCTTTGTACACCACAGTCTTTTGACAATGTCATTGTGCAATATTCTAAATTTTCTTAGCGAATGTGTTATATTCTGATCAAAATTAAATTTTCTTAAAAATTCACAGCAAACCCTAAACGTGCAACATTTGGAAATGGTGTGAGAATGGAATGTACAAATGCTTGCGCATATATTGCGCGCGCATCCTTCCACGTGGGGCGCTGTGATAAATGGATTTATAACGCATTCACTACATAAATCCGATTATTAAACTTTTGCATTTCCAAATTCTGGCTTCGGATATATTTTTCAACCCTATAATTATTGTATAAGTGAAAGAGAAGTTCCAGGAAGTTTGGCAGTTTGCCTTTTTTAAAACAAGAAAAAAATATATTGTTTTGTATACATGATCAGAAAATTCTATTACCTTTAGATAACGGAAGATCGCCTTATAAAATGTTAATTACATTAAAACCAATTCTTTTTGACGTTGTTTGATAAATATGCATGCTAAGATCACTCCATACTGAGGATACCTTTTCACAATTAATAAAAATATGTTGAATTGTTTCAACTTGAACAGCCATCAGATGATACAGCATTGATTTTTTTTTAAGTAATAATTAACATGTAAAATTCTATGGAGAATTCTAAATTGTAACCATTGGATTGAGGAGTCTTTGGTAGTCTTAAAACAAACATTAAAAACATCCTGAACACATATCTCTATACCATAATGGCTGAGCTCTAAATTCCATTTCTGTACAGAAGCAGGAATAATAATACTTGCATTTAACTGTTTGTATATAGTTTTAGTACATCTATTTTGCAAAAGAAGATATTTATAATACAATGGAATATATGGAGTAGAAGATCTTTTAAATATAAAGCCTTTGTTTACAAAAGATTTCATATATTTTGATATTGCACTCATTACACTGTTATATTGCATGATGGATACTGAATACCAAATTTTTGCTGAAAAATGACATGCGGTAAAAATTTTCTTCCTCATCTAAACAATCATCAATAAGTTTCACACCCTTTTAATACCAGCTTTTTATAAAATTATCAGCGTTTTTTTTGTTACCAAATCTAATATTTGTATTGTATCATCCAGGAATGCTAGGAATATTTTCCATGTAAAATTTACTATCAAGATTTAATAACATGAAGCATATACTTAAAATATCTTGCCAAAAACAATTGTTTTGGGCGATTACACATTCACCTTGTCTACATCCTCTCTCAATGTCAATCTGATCAGATAAAAACCCACTTTGTAACACTGAAGCCTTAAATTTTGTGTTAAGAATCTGATGGTAGTTATCGATTTAATGGTTTATGCAACATTTTATATGTGTGTACGTTAGTATAAACCGCATTTTTGATTGTCGGAATTACAATACCTCCACCAAACAGGGAATGTTGTGGTTTGGAGGGATCAATTTTAATGATTTCGGCAATCAGTCATATCCGCATCCTTCGGGTGCATGTGTTATTAAATTAACCGCGCAGTTAGAGACAGAGCACGGCCGATATCTCATGTCAATTCTCATAGAATGTGTTGTATTTCTCACTATGTACATGACGTTTGTCAGCAGTAACATTTTCAAGTAAAATATATTGATTTAACAAATTAATGTAATACATGTATCCATAACTTTCTGTAAAACTAGCTAGTAACAAGCCTGTCGATGTCGGCATGGACGACTCGAAACCGCTTGTTGGGACTCTCGATATTATTAACCTTCTGTTCAGCTGGTAGTGCGTGGCTTCGGTGAATGGCCTCCACCAGTCATTTTGTACTGTTTTCGGGCGGCCTTTGCCATTTGCTCGAATTATCAGTTCAAACTTAACTTGTTACACTGTCCGCCTTTTACCCCAATTAATCACAAAATTGCTTTGCTTTGCCTTTAAGAATTCTTCATTTTTTTTCTTTAACAAAATCAATATACTTTTTTTCTGGCAAAGATCAATTACAACACCTCTTTTTTCCCATCGGTAAGGTAAACAAGGTCAACAACGTGCTAACTATTGTAATTTCCCTTTAGATTTTTGATTAGTTAATGGACATTTGTTAAACCAAAACTTAACTTTTTGTTATGTAATTAGCCGTTAAAAAAACTAACAACTGTTATAGTTATGAACATAACTAGGGGTTAAACTAACGTTCGGGTAGTCCGAAATATCTGACGTTTTCCAGGCTTTTTTCACGATTTTGATATTTTACGTGCCAGGAAAACGTCAGAACCGGTGCCATTACAAAGACTGGAAATTCGCCGCCTCCAACTGGAGGCGGCATTCTCGGGTTGATTTTCGATACTTGCGAACCGAATTAAATGCTGAATTCACAACTTATCAATAATGCAATGCCTTTAGTACTCACCAGCATCGTTTATATGGGTTTGTTATGAATTATACAATCTTGTGAAAACATTTTGTCAGACGGTCGAGTTTTCTTTACATTTCGTCCATTTTAAAATCTTGCAAGACCAAATCGAAATGTAGAGTGATATTTTCTTTTCATCGATATTGGTGAGTACTAGAAGCATTGTGCTACTGATAAATTGTAAGTTCGGCATTTAATTCAGTTCGGAAGTATCGAAAATCAGCTCTGGTCGGAGACGGTGAAATTTCCAGTTTTCGTAATGGCACCGGTTCTGACGTTTTCCTGGCACGTAAAATATCAAATCGTAAAAAAAGCCAGGAAAACGTCAGATATTTCGGACTAACGTTCGGGCAAATCCAATCCAGCGTATATCGGCCAAAATTTATAGTAGTACCACTACATTCTAAATCTGAAAGTGCAGTATTAGTGTTATAATATACTAAATTAGACTACTTAAGTGTGCTTTGGGGACATCTCTTGTGAACTGATGAAGAGTCAACTGCTCGATAAAATGCAAATTCCTCGAACCTTTCTTCTATAAATTTGACAAGAAGAAACCTTTAAAGCGTTGATTCATTCTTCACGCCTACGTCTAGATTTTCTCTGTACAGTATGCTACTGTTATAATTTGAAGGAATTGGTGTCCGTCACATTTTTCCTAGCTTATTTGTCATAAAATATCACTTAACATTACATGCATGTTGCAGATAATGATTAAGTAGTAGACTTACGATGACATTTCCTTTGAAACTTCTCTGATTATTTTGAAGTCAAAGAATCATTAAATCAAATGTAATGTTCGCTTTATTTTTTGTATTTGTAAGTATGTGCTCGGACGTTTTAGCTGAGCACCATTTAAAATGGTACGTCACAGATATTGCTGATATTTTGTGTGCTGTGCAGAGGGCTAAAATTCGCATTTTAAAACCAGAATTATGTGGCCTACCCATGGCATTGGGAACATGGTCAATCTGATTAAAACCAGATCCGTCACTTAGATCGCTGTACTAGGATCTGAAGAACCGGGAACTGGGATCAGTTCCTTGTCAATCTGATTAAAATCAGATCCTTTGATCCACTCACATAGATTACTACACAAGGATCTGAAGAAACCCCATTCAGGGTCATCTCCTGGTGACCTTTCAATTATCCAATCAAACGTTTGCTTGCAAGCATTTAGAAGTATCTCGGAATCCAGTCTCAGAAGTGAAATCTCCGATGATACACGAACAGAAAATCGTGACCTGGTTTCCGTAGCCTGTCAAAAAACGACGAGAGTCTAATATATCTAGTATTTGCTTTTGCCTTGTTTTTTTTTTTTTAGCTCTTTGTTTTGTACGAAACGACAAGATCTCCACAGCTACTTTCACTTCTACATTCATTTTTACGAATGTCGCTTAAGTACGATCTCTCTGATTGGTCAAAATTTTAATGAATATTTTTATTAGAAAGGTCAATTACCCTAAATAGAGTTTCTTCAGATCCTTGTGTAGCGATCTATGTGAGCGAATCAAAGGATCTTCTTTTAATCAGATATTGGTTCCTTTTGAACTTTTAATCATCCAATCAAACGTTCACTGGCAAGAATCTGCCAGTATATCTGTGAATTATCAGTTACCGAAGTATAAGTCCGATGATATCTTGCAATCAATATTTATTAATAACTAGTTTAAAACAATTCAAAATTGTTCAATATCCCTTCGTTATACATTGAATACCTTAAAAGGACTGTCGATATCCTTGTATCACCAACTCATTTGTCAAAAGCTTGCCTCGGTTTAGAAATTGTTCCTACGTAGTCCATGCTCTTGCACATCGAATGGGAGACGTAAACTCCATATGCAGAAGCTGCAAAAACCTGGCCCTCTCCGATAGGAGTAGAATTTTAAAAGTATTTCACAGAAATTTTATTTTTAGTAACCATGGCAACGCCGTTCATCGAAATCAAAAACCGATAAAAAGAATTATATATCTTTGTGTAGTCTACATATCTACATATGTACTAAGTTATATTGAAATCAGACCAAAACTGTAGGAGGAGTAGAGTTTTGAAAGTATTTCACAGACATTTCTGTTTTTAGTAACCATGGCAACACCGTTCATTGAAATCAAAATCCGATATAGAATTATGTATCTTAGTGTAGACTTCTTGTGTACCAAGTTATGTTGAAATCGGACCAAAACTGTAGGAGGAGTAGCGTTTTGAAAGTATTTCACAGGCATTTCTATTTTTAGTAACCATGGCAACACCGTTCATTGAAATCAAAAACCGATATAGAATTATGTATCTTAGTGTAGACTTCTTGTGTACCAAGTTATGTTGAAATCGGACCAAAACTGTAGGAGGAGTAGCGTTTTGAAAGTATTTCACAGACATTTCTATTTTTAGTAACCATGGCAACACCGTTCGTCGAAATTAAAAACCGATAAAGAGAATTATGTATCTTCGTGTAGTCTACTTATGTGCCAAGTTATATTGAAATCGGATCAAAACTGTAGGAGGAGTAGCGTTCTGAAAAATTGTTTACAAACAGGCAGACAGACGGACGACGGACACCTTACTATCGCATAAGCTCTTCTGGTCTCTGAAAAAGTCTTAATGAAATTGGACCAAAACTCTAGGACGTGTAGCTTTTTTGAAGTTATTTTCGGACGGACGACGGAGAACTTGACTATCGCATAAGCTCTACTGGTCTCTGACCAGTTGAGCTATAAGTTATCAATCGTAACGGTTGTGATGACGCATCATTAATGATACAAATTTAAAATTAGTTAGGGAACAAAATCTCTCTCACTAATGCAACATTTTATCATTAGTTGAATTTTTATCATTTATAGATGTTACACAGCTAGTGATTCCAAGGCCAAAAATGTCGAAGACAAGAAATGTTTTGAACATTATTTCAATTTAATGTTTAAGATACAGTGTTCTTTGAATGAAAAGCGAAGGGATACTCCGCTTTGCAGTGCAATATTCTATTTACAACAACCACTGCAACACCCCTAAATTAATCAAAACTGAAAATCCATCGATAGAAAACCTTGATGTATGTATTACTTGTACCCAATAGTGTTGAATGATTGAACTGAAGGAAAAGCTTTTTGAAAAATAAATAGAGACTAAAAGTAAAAAATACACGGATGAACATTACTCTCACAAAGTATTCTGGACTTCCATTTTATGGGCTAAGAACACAGATCGATCACTATAAAATAAAAGATTTTCATGACCACAATCATAATTTATGTCTTTAAAAAATCTCTTGAGCTTATCATATTCGGTGTGCGTCGGTCACTGACTCGTGTTTTAAGGTTAATAAATTGTTCGTCATCCTTTTTATGCCTCGTTTAATTTAGTTTATGAATTTGGTCAGTTATATAGACAATGGTTTGTCCTAAATAGACGAAAAAAATATGTCACGGGATAAATAGAACCATTTTTTATGGGAACTCTACATACTTGATCAACCAGGTGCAAAACATTCCAAGAGAACGAAGAAATTAATAACAAGCATTCCTTATCATGCATCATATGAAAATTAAATTGTTCCAAAATAAACTTTTTACGGCGAATATTGAGTTTCTGTATACCCAAGTGCAAGGTCGACAAGGGTATTACGTACATTCTTAAAATCAAGGCACAGGTTGAATAAGGGGCTCGGAAGGATTATCGGTCTGTGCTGCTACAGAAACTGCTTCTCTCTCCGGATCTCAGTTACTGAAGGAAGAGAGGGCTTGAATATCTTGACTATCTATATTTACAAAACCACAATTCAGATCACAATGAAATTTGGCACACATACAGTCATGAATACACATATTCAGGGTTCTCCACAAGGGGTTTTACCATGGCGGCCCGCCATGGTTAAATTTATGTGCGCCATGGTTAAACGAGCTGCGCCATGGTTAAAATCGGCGGCCGCCATGGTTAAATTTTTATTGCATTTTAGTATTTACACCTACTTTTTAATGACTTGAGTAGTTAATTGTGTTTATACTACGACTGTCATGCATCTCGCATGCCTCGAAGGAAAGCGGACTGTGCTAAACAAACACGAGTCGCTGATTATGCTGTGAAGCGTGACAATCAACAATGGAGGGTCAATCAGCTGAAGATCAATATCTTGAGAATTAATTATCCAGTAGTATACAAACATCGGGAAATTCCAACGTGTTCACTATATGGTAACAGATCATAACGAGCAGTAGGTATGCCCAGAAGAAAATGAGCCCTTTCAAAATTTCCTATTCTTTGTATTTAATCAATTCCTCATTCTTTGTTCTTAAGTATTAACTTCATTATCTTCCTGCTAAAATGTACGTAAGTGCCAATCGTCGTCTTAGTTTTAGAGTTACCTCCCGTTTCTAATGAAACTTCGCGTGGCGCTATTTTTAGCACGGGCACGTGGAGGAATAGAAAACTCAGCGAAAATGCAATATGTAGAAAAAATAACGTTTAGAAAAAGACAGAATAGAGAAAGCAAAATTACAGTAATGCAAATTAATACCCCTGGTTATAATAAGTTACTTTTACCATGTATGCCACCAGTAAGTTTTCATAGATCATGCAGTTAAAAAAAGCTTAGGCATTAGTAGGATTTCGGCTTTCGTTTGTTTGTGTGTCTGTTAACTTTTTTTTTTAAGTACTACCAATTCATCAGTTTTAGTCATATTTAAATAAAACGATTTATATAACAGGCAACATCAATTCTGTATATCAGTTTTTGAAAACTGTTGCCATGGTTACTCTATCAAAATATTATTTTTAAATGCCTTCAAAATGTTCCTACAGTTTTGGACCAATTTTGGTACATTTGTAGAGTAATTACATGTAAGATACAAAATCCTTTTTATTTTTAATTTTTAAGCTTAAAAAATTATTGGTTATTTCAACTTTTTGTGCTGCAGTGGTTAAGTTTTGTGAATTAACCAATCATTGATGAATGAAGGTTAGGAAGTCTAACATGCATTCGTGTTTTTGGTCGCATTGTGCCTTCGCGCAGCTTCCTCCATGGTTAATTTTTCAAATGTGGAGAACCCTGCATATTCTATAAATGTTATATGTTATATAATGTTAGATGTTATATAATGTTATGCTCCGTGTTTGTGACGTCACAATGTGAAAATGACGTCAATATGTACATTGTAGGTGACTTGTGATAAAAAATGGTTGACCTCGAGGAACGAACGGCTGTAAAGTTTAAAGTATATCTCGGAAATTCCGTTGCAGTACAATATGATAACTTTGTAGTGGACATGTAGGTACCGGGCACGAATTGCCCTGCTGCCTCTTGTCACGTGGTGCACCGCACACATTGTGTGACGTGTACCCGCATTCCTCTCTCTCTTCTACTTTGGCTGTTGTCCAGACCAGATACGCTGTAACTTCTGAGACTGTTATATATATATACACATAGGCGACGGCTAATAAGCTAATAAACGTGCGGAATCTATAATAGTGTTTTCTCTGTACCGCCATCACAGCTACACTGTGTAAGTATATATAGAGAAACACTATATTGACGCTGCGACCCAGGGTTTTTTGTCTGGGCAGCGGGGTGCCGGCCTAGCACGTGTTGGCTAGTGCCGTCGCCATCTTGGATTTTTGTACACTTTTATTATGTAAAGTTGTTTTATTAAATAAAGTTCATTTGTATTTATTTGTACTGTGCCTATATATATAGCGGACTAGCCGCTATATAATTACATGTAGTTTTATTGTGTGTATATTTGTGTAAGGCGGGTTTCTGTAATGGACCGCGAGTTTAGTTCCTTCGGTCTGGGCAGGGGGACTTTGAGACCCGAGGGGGGCTGGTACGCTCGGGTGGGGGGAATATACCGCATGGGTCTGGAGAGTACCCCGTTAGAGTGCAGCCCAGGGAAAGTCCCGCCTGTCAGGAGTGTAAGGTTCGTCCCGGGTGTAGTTGGTACACCAATGCCCCAGGGAGAGAGTGCCCCGGATAATGTCACTCAGTATGGGGAGGGGGACATGTCACTTACCCAGGGAACCATATCCGAGGGTCCAGGGGACACACCCGGTTTTCAGGAGTTCTACGCGCTCCTCCAGGAGAGGCACAAAATATTGGAGGGGGTCGTAGATAATTTACAGGGGGAGATAGGCCATGTTAACCGCAGGGTGGACACGCTTGGTCAGGATGTGGGAGCCCTGCAGGGGGATATTAGTATCCTTGAGACAAGTGTGACCTCACAGGTGGGTTCAATGGAGAAAAATATGGGGGCCCAGTTAGGTAATATTACCCAGATGCTGGCGGGAATGACGAAAGCAAGTCCGCCACAGTCACCCCCACCATGCAGGAAGTCAAGGTCAGTCAACCCATAGTGACTAGCAGCCAGGGGAGTCCTTGGGTCCCTAGTTCACTATCCGGACATGATATGCCTGCAGTGACGCCAGTAGTGACCGCACCTAGCGGAAGGTCTACACCTGTGTCTATGGGGGAACAGAGAGTTAGTGTGTCTCAAGGTCATTCCCTATCGTCGATTGGTTGTGAAAGTTTAGGCTCCGGACTCCCGAGTACTATTACGTTAGGTTCATTCGCGTCAGGGGGGGGGGGGGGGGGCTGCCGATTACCCAGTGCTTCCCAGCACGGGCCCACCGGTCCCGGGTCATGGTGCACCCGAGTGGGAACTTCCGCGACCGTGCCCTTAGCGTCCGCACATCCTAGTGTGGCTAACTCGAGTGGTCAGAGCTCTGATCACTATGGTGGGTTGGTTGGGCAGTCAGCTGCATTAAGGGGTAGTCCGTCGCTCGTACCTAGCATTGGGGGGTGGCCTGGTTCAGTTCAAGGTCACACGTTGATGACCACCGCGAATCGGAGTCAATTGCCGAGTTTACTTCCCCCGGGAACCAGAAGTTGTGTCAGTGAGAACATTCCAGCCGAGATTAAAGGGGTTAGATATAACGGAGACGTAGAATGGGGTCTGTTTTATGCCAAGTTCTCCACTATCGCGGAATACCATCAGTGGAGCGATCCCGACTCTCTGTTTGCCCTAAGTCTCACACTCGAGGGGGCAGCCCTGAAGTACTTTGATATACTCAGACGACGAGGCGCGCTGTTAAGTTTCCGAGAAGTTCTTCGGATGGAGGAGAGGTTTGGTAGAACTTCTCTGCGAGCCGCCTCACAGCTGGAATTTAACTCTATTAGCCAGCGGGCGGACGAGGCTATAGAACAATGGGGGGACCGAGTTATGGACACTGCCCAGAAAGCGTTTGGTAGCGGGACTTCGCCGGAAATTTTTCAGGAGCAGATAATTGTTCGTTTCGCTCTTGGGTGTAATGATGGCGAGGCGGGGCAGCAACTGATTAACAACCTCCCGGGGACTCTTGAAGAGGCCATTAAGCGAGTCAAGACTTGTCAGCTCAGCCGTAAAGCTGTAGCCCGTCATCCGCGAGCAGTAAGGTCCGTATCTCGTAATCGCGGAGATGACCTTAGTTTTTCGCCATCTCGAGATCATTTCCGAAAAAACTCAGACTCCGGGTCTCGAGAACCCTATGTAGAGTACAAGGAACGCACTTCTAGGAGGAACCCGTTATGCAAAGACCCGTACCGAGTCACCGGACGGCAGCGTCGTCACTCCAGTGACTCAGGGGACAGTAGTAAGAGCTATAGTCCCAAGCGCCGTTCATCCAGAGAGCAGTCAGAGGGTCGAGGTCGTCCTCGTGCTTCAAGGCCAGTGGTCTGCTATGAATGCCAAGAGCCAGGCCATCTGCGACGGGACTGTCCGATCCGCATACGAAGGCGTAGATCGGGAACTCCTCATCCGTGCATTAAGAATACTGATAGAAAGTACACAGAAAAACGTCGTGCGTCAGACTCGAACACTAGAGTTAAGTTCTACGTACCGAATGTGAAAGCGATTTACGTAATACCGTCTGTCAGGTCAGGTAGTCAGGAATTGGTTCTGGGGCTTGGCGTATTCCCGTGAAGCTGGGAGGCCAACGCGTGAAGGCAACTATTGACACTGCAGCTGACATCACGATAATCTCAGGGAAGGTGTACAAGTCATTGAGGCCGCAGCCTGAGATTGTTAGAGACACTAATGTTAGGCTCGCAGGCGAGGGGGCTGGGATGACCGCCCAGTACCTCGGAGATTTGAATCTCCGTATCGGGGATTATGATTTCGTTCACCCGATTTATGTTGGCCCCTTACAAAAAAATGCTTTTGGGAATTGACTTCTTGCGTGCACATGGTGCAGAAGTTTCATGTGAAGCCGGTACGTTAAGGGTCAAGGGCATTGATACTATTTTCGCCCTGAGCGCTGATGAAACAGTGCCAGTACTCGATGCGGTTTCAGTCCGCAGAGTGCGGGTCCCTCCGCACACTGCCCAAGTTATCGATTGCGCCCTTACTTACGATATGCCAGAATTTATGCTGGAACCAGCTAGCATATTTCCGCCTGGTACAGTAGCTTCGCGGACATACAACGCCGCAGGAAACAAAGCTAAGTTATGTATCCTAAACCTGACTGACAGAAGTTATATACTCAAGACTGGTACTAAAGTAGGGGAAGCTGCTCCTGCTATGTCTGTTTGGAGTACCGATCCCACAGTGCGCCGCATGTCAGCGGAGGGGGAGTCTAGTTATAAACACATAGCCCCACTCCTAGATCAGTTAGGTAAAACTGCGCCTCTGGAAGTGAGTGAAATCTCAGGCTGTAGAGCTAGTTAAAGAATTTGCTGATGTCTTTGCTGTAGATGACCTTGACCTCCGAAATTTTTCCGAGATGGAGCATCGGATAGATACTGGCGATACACTTCCCGTTAAGCAGCGGATGCGCCGCACTCCTGCTGTGTTCCAGGGGGAGGAAGAGGGTCATCTAGACAAAATGTTAGAGGCCGGAGTTATCCAGCCATCTTCTTCAGACTGGGCGTCTGCCCCTGTCCTAGTCAGGAAGAAGGATGGTAGTGTCCGCTGGTGCGTAGACTACAGAGCCCTGAATAAGGTGACAGTCAAGGACACGTACCCCCTACCACTCATCGAAGAGTGCATGGACACGCTAGCGGGAAACCACTGGTTTTCTAAACTGGATGCCAATGCGGCCTATTGGCAAATTAAAGTAGCTCCGGAGACCGGAAAAAGACAGCCCTTTTTACCAAATACGGACTATTCGAATTCACAAGAATGGGGTTCGGTCTGTGTAATGCCCCCGCGACCTTCGCTAGGGCCATCAATCTGGTATTGCACAGACTTAACTGGAAAATTGCATTAGCTTTTCTCGATGATGTATTAGTATTCGGGGTTTCTGCACATGCTTACCTAGATAACCTGAGACAAGTGTTTGAGCGATTCCGAGCATATGGTCTTAAGTTTAAGCCTCGGAAATGCGAGTTATTTATAACTAGAGTCGAGTTCCTAGGTAGAACCGTGAGCGAGCATGGAGTTGAGATGGGGGATCAGTACATTGAGGCAGTGCGTGACTGGCCTGTTCCTTGCGACGTGAAGGGCGTTGAGCGTTTCTTGGGCTTTGCTTACTATCACCGTAGTTTCATTTCCCAGTTCTCGAGAATTGCGGCTCCGCTGTATGCGGTTACCGGAAAGAGTAGTTTCCGGTGGGGGGCTGAACAACAAAGCGCCTTCGAGGAACTCATCCAATTAATGACCAAACCCCCAGTACTTGCTATTCCGAACAGTACAGGTCACTTCATTCTGGATACATCCTCGGATCATGCCGTAGGCGGGGAACTTAGCCAAGTCAAGAATGGAAGAGAGCGAACAATTGGGTATGGCAGCGCCGTGTTGTCGTCCGAGCAGCGTAGGTATTGCACTACTAGAAAGGAATTATTCAACTTTACCAGACAATTCCGCCATTACCTGCTGGGCAGGGAGTTCACAGTCCGGACAGACCACCATAGCCTGGTCTGGCTGATGAACTTTAAGCATTAGCAAAATCAGATTGCTCGCTGGTTAGAAGAGCTGAACCAATACAATATGCGGATAGTTCATCGCCCAGGCAAGAAGCATGTGAATGCCGATGCGCTGTCTAGAGACATATCAGACACATGCCAGAGTTACTCTACTAAAATCAGAGTCGAAGATTTGCCATGTGGCGGATGCCGGTACTGCCGCCGAGCACATGACGCTGGCATGACTTTAATACCGAAATTGATGATGTAATTCCTCTTTCCCAGCTCTTTGAGGAATCGCCTGTTAGAGCGGAGACTCGGTCCGCTGAGGGGTAATTCCTACTCTCCGCCAGGCTATTGTGACAAATACTTGGGAAGATGTTCCGTTGGCAGCAGGTGCTCCTGAACTTCCGAGTTTTGAAATCGCTGTCAATGGGGTATCGAGTTTAAGTCCCGAAATTGAGGAAGTGAAGCCTCAAGTTTGTCAGGTATCTCAGGGAGACACTGCGGGAATTTCTCTATCATCTTGCAGTCCCGCAGAGATGGCTCATAAACAGAACTCAGATGAGGCCATGGTTTACCTGAGACAGTACTTAGAGTGTGGGGATTTACCTACTGAAAATGACCTGATTATCTGTAGTCCGGAAGAGAAATGTTACCTTCTGGAGAGAGACTGTTTTACACTGGACGAGACAGGTGTTATTTGGCGAGACTCGGACATGCCTCGTAGACTGTTCCGAGAAGTCTCAGGTCCGAGGTCATGCACTTATGTCATGACATTCCGTCGTCCGGTCACCAAGGTATACAGAGAACTAAAGAGAGACTTAAACAACAGTTCTATTCGCAGTACAGTTAAGGCAACATTTTCTATAAAAAGACACTGAAAACAAGACCGTCTTATTTTCTAGCATACGACTCTACTGAAAATATATTTGTGTCTTCTTGAAGAGTGTGTCCTTCGCTTTTAATATTGATATTTTTTGTCATCATGTGACCCTTAGTAGTCACGTGGGCTCCTATTTTAGCTCAAGATATAAAATATCAAATTTAACCGAAAAGTTCAAGGGCAAAGCAAAGAAAAATTACACTGCACAAGGTTTCAATGTGTCCCCAAATATCTATCCTATCTCAAAAATAATGCTCATTCAGTTAGATTTCTGGTATTATTTAGTTATTCGGTAAAAACAAAGACCGGTAGTGAAAAAATAGGATACTTTCCTTATTCCATGTGAAATAATAAATTACTTAGCGAATTACAGAGAAATGAGCATCACTTTTCAAAAAGTATGCAGTAAAATAAACAATTTAATACAAAAACCTACCTCTTCATATGTCGCCTTGCCCTTGAACTTTTTAGTTTAAAATCAAAGTCTTGAAACATTCATTCTATATATAGTTTTCAAACGCATTAGTGACCCGGCACGGGAGGTAACTCTTTGGTATTTGTAGAGTTTGTATACCTCGCGAATTTGAACATGTAACATCTACAGACTATGCTAGGCTTTATTTTACTTATTCAAAACGGTATGCATATAAAGATCTTGACTTTAATTACTTTCCTTTGTATGTCTTCGTCCTTTTCATACACCAGACAAGACCTTGTTGAATACCTTCCGCATTTCCTCGACGATCTAGGCTTTTATCATGTACGTATATACATGTGTAACAATCAAGTTTATCGGCACTGCCGCAAAGTACATCATATAAGTAAGATTGAAAAAATGTCCATTACTAAATTTCAATCATTTCTGATAAACGTGTAGATCTCCCCTCCCTCATATGATGAGAAACCATTCATCCCCCCCCCCCCCCCCCCCCCGCTACACACAGACATAATAAAAAATATATATCTACAACAGAATGAAGTTTCACATATGGGTTTTCCTCAGTGGCTCTCCAAAATCCTCTTATGTTTAAGAGTTCCTGTTGGCTTATAAATTACTCAGACATAAAAACCAGGTGAGGGTTATTTACACCTGTTAATATAATTAGTTCTACCCTCCTTTCTGCATATCTAACCCCTTATATTTTGATTCTTAGCTCCCTTGATAAAAGGACAATGATATATACTTGGGCATTGTTAACTTGTAAACATCATGATCTAGTTTTTATTTATTAGGATATAACCATTGCATCTCATTTAGAGCGGGTGCTTTCATTTTGTTTTTTAAAAGGGGGGGGGGGGGAGGTCTTATCTGTGATAAACTTGTTTGTGTATAAAAGCTTAGGGATTGATATTTTCTCCAAAAAAAAAAATGAAAGCACCCAAGCTTAATGATATAAAAATGTAATCAGAAAATAGATACTTCTTTGATACAAGTGATCATGATAAATATATAATTATGCCAATATTAGGCTTTATTTGGTTCAATGTATCTAAATCACCATGTTCATGCAAGTCTGGATTTTCACACCTTTACAGCCTTAAAAGCTGACATTCATATCACTGTTGCCATTGAAAAATAACAGTTAAAGTATTATTCATCTAGTAAATTTATTAAATAACTACAGCTTCTGCCATACAAAGCCAGGCTGTGAGGGTAATTCTGAGCAGATGCATAGTTTTTCCATCAAGACATGTACTCTGGGATAAAATCCATTCTAAAAATAAAATGAAATATTAAGTGTGCTGGTGATTAAAACAGTAAAACTTGAAACAATGTAATGAGTAAAATCTAATGAAATCACATAAAAATGTATCAAATATCTGTAACTCTGCTGTTTTTATTTATTAAAATAATTTTTAAAATAATAGTGCCATGAATATGTGTGTTGTTGATATCATTAAGCATACCTTTTTACTTGATCCATACACTTGCTGCCTGTGTCAACACTGGAATGGTTCAAATTCTTTGTGAACAGCTACTGTAACATAAAATATACCAAAAATGTAATGAGTCAAATACATATTAGTTAAAATAAATGGCACTGCAATGTGCAAAACAAACCATGTAATATAACATTTTCTAAAATTCATGAAATCTTTTGTTACAAAACTTCTCTGGGAATTTTAAAACTCTGCCATTTGCAATTTAGCAATTTAAGCTTGGAAAATAACTGATTAAAGGAAACAAATTCATAAATGAAATTCTTGCATCTGTTCAAAATTGAAAAACTATTATATTGACATACAATAAAATTATTGTGAAATATTTTAATAGTGAACATACCATGTTTAGAAATTGTAGCATATGTTTTCTGTAGATAACTCTGGATTATAAGCTTGCAGCACCTGAAAGCTACAATGAAAAGAATTGTACATCATGTATTCAGACCAGAAAAATAAAATAACATGATATTCAATTTTAAATTTAGAAATATCATTCTACAGATTTAGAATTTCATAATACAGATGCTAAGAATTATTTTAAAGTATGAGACACTAGCTGGTGAAAATTTAAACTTTAAATCCTATTTTTGATTTACAGGACTGGGGTATAAAATGCATACATGCATGTACATTACATACACAATACAGTTTCACTTTACAGAAATATACACTTTATGGATGTGCTAAATTATCATCTGATATCCTGCTTTCCTTTACAAATTACATATTAAGATGATTGTATGTCAACATAATTATATGTTTAGTGAATCTTTTATCAATGATTGAAATTGAACAATAATTAATTTTAATAAATTTAACAGCAAACTTTTGCATGCCTGCAGATCTCCATGATACATGCATTCTCTCAAAAATTAGTTGAACGACAAGGAAATGCATATTCAGTGCAAATTAAACTGTTGGTGTGCAACTTCATATCATGTTTGTGTGTGTAAGGGGGAAGGGGGGGGGGTAGACACAGCTCCTGGGCACTGCCAATATATCTTGCTACATGTATACATATTATACATACACACTCGATTATTTCATACTGATGTTAACAATAGTATGTCTAAATCTTGATACCTATGCGTACATAATATACGAATCTAAATATGAAAACCCTTGCAGCTGCCCAGGGTAGAGAGGTGGGGTGCAATAGCCTCAGTAGTCCATGATTTCTCTAAATATCTGCATCATCTGATAAACAAACCATAAATCTGTTACTTTATTACTGTTCTCCTTAAAAGATTTACCTGTTTGCTGTATTTTCCACCGCAAATCTCAGTTGCTGTCTCCACGTCCTTTATGTAAACAACATTCCGTGTCACTGAGTGCAAGCGCTTGGCTGAAGCCGAGTGCAGCCAAACGACACAATAAAAAGCGAATTATTTCGACAACATGATGTTCTAAACAAGAGAAAATCACTACTTCTAATTTATTTAAAAACACAAATACGGACATTTGTTACAAATTCTTGCAATTGTCGTTAAATAGTTATTTTGAGCTCTAATTCCTTATATAGATATATCAGGGCGGAGCGACTGTCATGACGTCAAACCTCATTATGACCTCATTACCATAAAAGTTTCATGGGTAGCCTTAACTGTACTGCGTTGGTGGCGGATGGTCAAGGACATTAAGCTATATGTCAAGACATGCGACATTTGTGCCCGAAATAAGAGGGGTTCTTTGCCTGAATAAATCGGAAATGACAAGCTACCAGGCCGGAAGTCCAATGGAGAGAGTGCACTTAGACTTCCTTGGGCCGCTACCCCGAACAGATAGCGAGAATGAGTATATACTCATGATGGTAGATAACTTTACCAAGTGGGTTGAGTGCATTCCGCTTCCGTCTCATACAGCGGAGGTTACGGCCAGGTCAGCCATCAATGATTTCTTTTCGCGATTTGGCTATCCTTATGAAATTTTTACAGATCAGGGCCGTAATATTGAAAGTGAGTTTTCTGTAAAATCTGTACAATGTTAGGTATTCATAAAGCCCGAACCACGCCATATAGACCTTCCGGGAATGGCCAAGTAGAACGGTATAACCGCACCTTAATGGATGCGGTCCGTTGCTATATTGATGGTCAGCCCAAGACATGGGATAGATTTTTGGGTCCACTGGCTGGGGCATTGCGGTCGGCGGTGAATCGTCACACCGGATATACTCCAAATCGTTTAATGCTGGGTAGAGAAGTCAACATACCAGCAACCTTAATGTTTTCCCCACCCCCTTCGCAGTCTTTTCAAAATGAGGAGGAGGTGAGGTTGACAGGTATGTACGTGATCTGGAACAGAACGTGCAGAGCGCGCATGACATTGCCCGTAAGAAACTAAACGTCGCGTAGAAGGCAATGAAAAGGTCGCACGACATTAAGATCGGTACCCATAAGTTCAAGGTCGGAGATTTGGTGTATTGGCGCCGCAATGCGGGAAAAAAAGGTAGAATCTATCTGGAAGGGCCCTGGGGTAATAATTGAAGCCAAATCTGATACAATATTTGTCGTCAAATCTCGGCGCGATGTCAAGGTATTGCACCATGATAAGCTTAAGAGGTGTGAGGCCAGGCAACTTCCCAAGTGGTTAGTTACTTATCAGAGCAAGTTGCCCGGACAGTCAGTAGGCCGAGATGGGGATAGTTCCCTTGTGCGCGATGTGGTCAGACCGCTGGGGACCGCGGACTCAGGGTCACGTCCTGGGGACCCGGGGAGTAGGGTTAAGTCTAAAGTCAGCCCTAAACCAGCAGAAACAGTAGGTCCATATCTGGGTACCCGGAAACGGGTAAGGGAAAGGTCAGAACAACCGGAAAAACCCAAATCGCCCAAACGACTTAGAGCCACTAAGGGGGCTAAGATCCGACAGTATTGTTTATGCTTACAATCTAATCCTAAGGGGTTAATGGTCCAGTGCGACAGCTACCGGGACTGGTTTCATCCTGGGTGTGTGGGTATAAGTGAGGATTACGCTAAGACAGTACCTCAATATACTTGCCCCGAGTGCAGTCCCGTCAGTGTCAGTCATTAGATTAGGGAGTTAGGGTTCCCGCAATGATGCGGGAGCATGTGTAGGTATTAGATAGGTTTCTATCAGGGTAAGTGTACTTGCACATGAATTAGTTTGAAGGTGTAGGTTTGATGTTCTGACCTATTTTTTGTAGGTTCACTAAAGATGTCTAAGGAAATAGATGAATTTATATATGAGGGCGGAAGCTCTGCCGAGGAGGAGTTAAGGGAGAGAAGTGATGCGGAATCTGAAGCGTCCGCTCCAGCGGAGAGTAATCCCAGTGCGTCAGAGGAAGACTCTGAGGCACCGCGAGGCCGGGGCCGGATTACCGGGATCCCGGATGTGCCGTTAAGTTTATCGCCTGCCGGGAGGGGAGTATCTATTCAGCCGGAACCTTCCTGGGCGGATGTAGTACCTCGTAGTATGGGGGAGCCCGAGTTCTTTTTCGCTAGACCGCAAGATGTTAGTACTCCTCGACCTCAATGGGGTCGGACGTGCCGGTTTGCTGTCTGATTATGCTAGGTTACGGTTAATTCCCGCAGGTGCGGAGGGGGCAGGGGCACGTCGTGTTAGGTCTAGGGGTGCTCGTAGGTGCGCAGTACATGGGTGTGGTGCGAAGTTTTCAGGGGCAACACCTATGTTAACTCATATTTGGGAATCTCACACTAGGGGTGTTGATGATCCAGGGGTATTTCTGGAATTTCTCTTGGATTTAGCGAAGTTATTGAGGGTGGCTCCCGAGGGGGCTGATAGAGATACTATGTTAGAGAAACTCCGCCTGCGGGTAATAAGGCGGATGGGGAAAGTCGAGTGGGGATTTTCGGCTAGTGTGCGTGATATCATGACTAGGTTCTCTGCCCATTTGGGGATAGTACCACCGTTAGAGCATCAGATCCGCAGGGTGCGGATGGGGGAGTTACCCCATATTGCAATATTGGCTCATCCGCGAGTCATTGCTATTATATTAAATGGTGTTGATTTTATGGGTGCTTGGAATTACCTCGAGCGGTCTCGCTCGGACTTGGGGGAGTCTTGGGAGGATGAGTTGCTTCCAGATTCAGTGGTTAGTGAGTGGTTCTGGTGCCGGATAGCCTCCCGAGTTTGGCGCCAGAAGTGTCTACTACAATGGTGGCGGAGAGTCCGCCAGAGGTGGTGGTTGTTGTTCCAGTGGAGGAAGGCGCCAGTGGCGGAGCGCCGCGGCCTTCCTCGTCCGAGAGTTCGGAGGTTCCGTTGTTGCAGGCAGTAGATTGTTTGTGGTTTCCTAGGAGTATGCCTGGGTGCCAGGGTCAGTATGTCAACGAGCTGGTGAGTGCGGACCAGCGCCCCGTTAGCTTGCAGGTTGAGTTAGTTGGGGGATGTGTGGCATACACGTACAAGGAGGAGCCTCTCTCGGATAATGGTAATCCGCGTTGGGTGATTGCCCAGGGGATTCCCCCGGGAGTCGCGGACTTGATTCTTCAATGTGATGTGGCCCGCGTTGTCTGGATTACTCCGGACCGGCTACTCAGAAATGTCAGAGGTTTGTTCTGGCGGAATTTTTCCGCCAGGTTAGTTTCAGTACAGGTATGATCTTGGTAGTTAAGGGACATGCGGATGATCCGGTAGGCCGTGTGCCTATGCAGGATTGTTTAACTTTGTTAGACGGTATGTTCGTTCCTACCTTGGTCCCGTTGTTTTTGCGTAATTTTTCCGGGGGGCCGGAACAGGTGAAGCTTTGGTTAGATTCAGGGAGACCTGTGTTTTTTGGGATCAGCGGGCAGGTTTCTAGTATGTCAGAGGTTCAGTTGTCGGGTATAAGTGCCATCCCGAACGACAGGTTGTTGGTCGAGTCGGATAGTCCAGACTCGCCGTGCGGTATCGGAAGTCCGATGAGCCCTCGGCACATCTGAGAGGTTTACAAGCTTTTGTCCACAGTGAGGGGACAGGACGTCGCTCTTCTTGCGGGGTTAGTGTACCAGAACTACAGGGTGTTCTTTGGTCCTCTGGTGAGGGGGTCCTTGCAGGTCCTGGTGTACCTTTTTTATCTATTTTTGGCCGCACCGTAAACGTCGCATAAGATGTAGCAGAGCCTATCCATGGATGATGTTTTGGACCACGTGGTGGACGACAGGAGTCGGAGAGCAGTGTGGACTACGTGGTGGACCGAGATGACTCGGGGGATGATTCTGATGAGTGATTGTGTTATGAACTGTGTTAATTTTATTATTATTTTATTATGGACATTAATGTTTAATTATGTTCTCCAAACGAAGTTTGGGAACATATTGTTTTTACTCTGTTTCTTATTATTATTATTATTAAGTCTTCCGTTCACAACGGAAGACTTATAGTGATTGTATTGTTTCTTTTTATTATTATTATTATTATTATTATTCCTCCCAAATTTTGTGAGCGCGATTACTCAGAGATGGTTGGATAGATTTTCACAATTTTTCACATGATAGTAGGCTGATATATGAAGTTTATATAAAATTCCGTTTTTTGAAAAATTCACTTCCGGTCCGAAGTTACGGCCGAATTTCCAATTTTTAAATGGACTTTTGTCCGGAATTTTTCTCGGAAACGGTTTAAGGTAAAGATGTGAAATTTACAGGGGTATTAGACCATGACATTCTCTTTGTTTCGAAGTTGTTTTCGTGTGTTTCCGGTACTTCCTGTCCGAACCGGAAGTGAACATGTGTTTGGTCAATTTTCAACTTTTTTGTTTTTTAATATTTTTTCAAGATATTATTATGTATAACAGAGGTTATTCTACAAATACTAAATATATAATTTGTTTTGAAATCAGATTCCACATTTTGCAGATTTTCGGTACCCTCATTTTCCCTATTTACCTAGTGTGTAGACAATGGGCAAAGAAAGATAACTCTGATTTGTAGGTTAGAATAGAACTTTCGAGATAAAGGCGGAAATAGTATCGATGACGTTAGAGACATATACACTCTCCATATCAAAATATGTAGACGTTCTATACATGTATTCACTCTTCAAAATTTAAGAGGACGTTGGTTACCGCTGCCAGTGCATGTAAAGTTTGAAGTTGCCAGTGTAGTGTAAGTCTGTATTGACAGTTAGTTAATTTACACATGAATATATCTTAAAAAAAAATTAATATATATATGCTAGGTAGCTAATTCAAGTAAATATATTATAAGCACTGAATATACATTTATAGTGATGGACAGGCATGCAGTTTTATCTATTTCGTATATTAAGTTCAGAATACGATAGTTATAAGCCTTCTATAATGCAGACGATTTATTATTCTCTATGATCTGAATGCGAAATTATCCCGATTTCCGAGTTTTACTTTCGATATTAAAATATTTACATACACTCAAAAAAGGAATTAAGCGATAGAAAATTGTAATACAGTACTGTTTTAAAGCCTTTATAAATAAATTGATATCTGCCACTGAAAAGAAAGAAAATCAATCTATAGATTAGATTTGGTTATTACATATATATTTGATAAAAGGTTAAATTATTTATGACACATGATCTATACTCTATATACCCAAGGAATTATAAAAGATGTGAAAAGGCGACTCTTGGATTCTTGTGAAATACTCAAAGAGTTAAAGAGTGTGTGAAATAATGGTACGCTATATATTTCTTTTGAAAAAAAAAACATGATAAAAAAATTGTACAAGTCTGTTGATATGTTGGATAAGTATATCTGAATGAACACAATTTTATGCAATGATATATAATCATGTACATGCAACTGACGTCCGTACTTTTCCTTGTAATTCATAAAATTATCTAATTCCTTTGAAGCCCCCCCCCCCTCCCCCCGTCTTGAATTTGAATTATATATTCGTTTTAGATTTAAATCTGGAACATGTGAATAACATTACCATTTACATGTATACAGAATTTCATATTTTATAATTATGAAATGTTCAATTTACATGTCTGAGAGAGAGAGAGAGAGAGAGAGAGAGAGAGAGGAGAGATTCCCTCTTAATCCCGATCCAAACCAAAAATTAGTTCTTTATCGGTCACACCCATTCTTTATTAGATGTTTTCTGATTTCATAGTCAGTCATGGTCACATCCTGTATATTTTTCAGCTTAAAAAGTATCACACGAAGTGCACGTGTGTTGACCTGTCAATCAAAATCACTTGACGCTGTATGCACTGCAATTAAGTAGCCTGAGTTCGAAATGATCTTGAAGTATGATCTTTAGGTAAATCTGCTGCAACAAACTTGTGAAAAAAATGGATAAAATAAAAAATAAAATATCTCGGTATTATGAACTTCGACTGTGGGACGTGGAGACCGGTCCTTTGGATGAGATCGTATAAATCGAGGTCCCTTGTCGCAGAAGATGCTGGCATAAAAAAGTTTCCCCACTGCTCAATTGCGATAAGTGCCAAAGTATAGGACAAAAATTTACAGTCTCCACCGGCGAGTGGTGGCGTCTCCATGTGAGTGAAAAATTCTGGAGAGGGACGTTAAACAACATACGTATAATCAATCAATCAATCAATCAATCGATTGCTGAAGAATTACTGTAATTGAATAATCTGTCTTATAGGTATGTTGTCAAATCTTGATATTATAACTTTACAAAACTCAGTGACTTTACGTTTAATGTGATACTAACTTAATTCATTATATTTTTTTTATAACACCATCACAATTATGCCAAAACATACACACAGTGAAGTTTATGATAGTACGGTGTTCGTTCGTCTGTTTGTTTGTCTTAGAAATGATTGCAAACATTTTTTTTTTTTAATTGCTAATGATATACGTATATCTCTTATAGGTGCAAAATGTATTATACAAGATTGATAATGAAAATCAAAGTACCTTAAGTAATGAAAGGACTTTTTTCCAGTTATTTTTTTCTTTCACAGTAAATATGATATGTATGTTTTTTACACAGAAAAAAGCAAATTCTTACAGATTTAGAAGAACGGAAGACTTTTTTGTTGCCATGGCAACAAGAGTCTAGTTATTATTATTTTTCTTCCTGGGTACTTTTTTGTCCGTGAGTGATCTCCGAAACTACACATCCGATTGAGGTGAAACCTTTTTAGGGTTAATAAGAATGTTATGTAGATTTGCGGAACGAAGGTCATTTTGCGCGCACGTGCATGCACGTGCGTGCGCGTGCAATGAGTAAAATGACCAATATAATTGAAATAGCCATAACTTTCATATCTTTTGTTGAAATACTTTGATACTCAGAATATAAGGATATATTAATAGTGTAGACAAGATGGCATAGTCAGAATGCACATGCAGGCACGTGCGTGCATGCGCATTGATTGAAATAACCAGTAAAATTGATATAGACTTAACATGTACATTTTTTGATGAATTGCTTTGACACTCTGAATATAAATACATATAAGAAGTGTAGACAAGAAGACTTGATCAGCGCACACATGCATGCACGTTCGTGCACGTGCGTGCGCGTGCAATGAGTAAAATGACCAATATACTTGATATAGCCATAACTTTCGTATCTTTTGATGAAATGCTTTGATACTCAGGATATCTGGATATATTAAAAGTGTAGACAAGATGACATGGTCAGAATGCACATGCATGCACGTGTGCGCATGCGCAATGATTGAAATAACCAATACAAATGATATAGACTTAACTTGTACATTTTTTGATGAATTGCTTTGAAAGTCAGAATATAAATATATATTAGAAGTGTACACAAGATGACATGATCAGCTCACACATGCATGCACGTGCGTGCGCGTGCAATGAGTAAAATGACCAATATACTTGATATAGCCAAAACTTTCATATCTTTTGATGAAATACTTTGATACTCAGAATATAAGGATATATTTATAGTGTAGACAAGATGACATGGTCAGCATGCACATGCATGCACGTGCGCGCGTGCGCAATAATTGAAGTAACCAATACAATTGATATATACTTAGCTTGTACATTTTTTGATGAATTGCTTTGAAACTCAGAATATAAAGATATATTAGAAGTGTAGACAAGATGACATGGTCAGCGCACACATGCATGCACGTGCGTAAGCGTGCAATGAGATAAATTACCAATATAATTGATATAACCATAAATTTTACATTTTTTGATGTAATGCTTTGATACTCAGAATATGTAGACATATTATAAATGTAGACAAGACGTAGACAACATGCAGATGCATGCACGTGCGCGCGCATGCAATGCTAAAATGACCAATATACTTGATATAGCTGTAACTTTTATACTTTCTGATGAAATGTTTTGATACTCAAAATATGTAGATATATTAATAGTGTTGATAAGATGACACGGTCATTATGGACATGCATGCACGTGCGCGCGCGTGCAATGCGTAAAATGACAGATGTACTTAATATAGCCGATTTTTTTTTTATCTTTTGATGAAATTTGAATATAAAGATGTATTAAAAGTGTAGACAAGTTGACATGGTCATTTTGTACATGCATGCCCGTGCGCGCGCGTGTAATGCGTAAAAAAACCCAATATACTTGATTGCCTTATTTAATGAAGCTTACAGGGAATGACACCAGAAGGAAGTTGGGGAGCGTTTGGGGAACATCTGTAACGGTCCCCGTTACAATTAATACTAGTTGATATTGCTATTGTGTGCTTGTATGTATGAATGTGTGGTAGGCCCTGCCAGGAGTTAATTTATTTGATTATTTGTACATTATAGATTGTCCCATTGTACTACATATATACGGGCTGGGACGCCCTATGTTCAAAATGGGGAGGAATGTAGTGGGCATGTAGGTACCGGGCACGAATTGCCCTGCTGCCTCTTGTCACGTGGTGCACTGCACACATTGTGTGACGTGTACCCGCATTCCTCTCTAACTTCTGAGACTGTTATATATATATATATATATATACACATAGGTGGCGGTAAGCTAATAAATGTGCGGAATCTATAATAGTGTTTTCTCTGTACCGCCATCACAGCTACACTATGTAAGTATATAGAGAAATACTATAACTTGTACAAGGTAGAAGACAAAAGACTTACCAGAAGTTCAATCATTAATTGGATTGATTGTTTCAGTGAAGGCAGGGAGATGGTTAAAAATGATTTTTGTTCTGTTGCCCAGAGAAAGCAAGCCGGTAAAAAGATCATGTGTCCTGAGTTGAGCAATTTGTTTTGAAAGATCGCCAAGTTACAATTAGAAAAATAGTTGAATATCTGAACAATAATATAATTATTGAATCCCTAAAATATCGTTTAATTTAAACTTTAAACATATATGAGATATGAAAAAAGAAGGCGTCCATACTTTTTCCACATTGGATAAACGACGCTCCGAAGACAGAGGACTCGGGTTGTGATGGTCACCATGCTAATTCTGGGAGGGGATATCCTTATCCACCCATTTTACTGTCCAGATTTGGCCATTTAGGCAAAAAGGCTGTAGCTTACACATCATTTTACCCAATTTGTAAAAATTGAATATTTATATTACAGTATGGTTGAAAAGGGGGGGTGGGGATGACCAGAACACGAGACAATTATTTTGTTTGATGTTAAATGCGAAAAAAAATGTTCTTAGGAAATTGCATTTTACTTATTCAACAACGATACAAACATTCTTTTCGGGATATATTTTTGTTTTATTAGGAAAGCTGTAAAAACAAAGTATTCAAAAAGGACGTTTCCGTATTACATAAGCAATGTAAAGCAATGTAAAGGGATGAATTGTACAGGATTAAAATTTCTTAATATTGTTAAGTTATCATGACAATTCTATTTTCATAATTGCTATAAATATGTATACATGTATATTACTATATTGATCGGTCAAATGACAATCATGGATATCTTTCAACTTCACAGAAAATTTCTACGGCAAACAATTACTTAGACCAAAATACATGTGTAAAAAAAAAAAAAAGTAATATAAGTAGCAAACCAAAATAATTTTTTTTTATTTTCATTACATAAAATTGCAGCATTCTGATCTTTTATCCGTATTTTTTTCATGGGTACCCACCCCCACCCCCCTCACGAACAGTGAACCTTCTTATACTGACACTTCGCGCATGTTGAAGTTAGCCTACACAGGAACAGTAAGTAATATACGCCACTGGACTTGGAAAAATCTCTTAGCTGCTACAGAACATGTCACGTGACCGCCTGGATCACGCGATTTGCGCATCGGCAGAACAGTGGCAGATGTGCATTTAAAATCGGAGAGGACTACTTTTGAAAATAATGAACACTGACACATTTTATTTCTTTGAAGGAAGTAATTCAATTAGTTTGCGAACTTTTTGATCACCCCTCGTATTTGCTTTTTCTTTTGCGTCTTTTAAATCAAGAATAAGCATGTATAAAAGATATAAAATTTAAGACAAATCCATGAGCCCCTATTAAAAAATACGTCTTTGAAAAAGCAAGAATTTAAAACTATAGAGGTGTGGCATCAGGTGGATTCGAACAGTGACTCTTGGAGTTTGACCCACTTTTGCAAAATTTTACCCATCTTTAACCATGGCCATTACTTTTGAACAGTTGGTACTAAGGTTTTCATATTTCACGTGTGTATTCATCGTGACAAGACCTTTTCATTGGTGTAAATACTATTGACCTTTAGACCTTGACCTTGCAGTTTGAAATACTTTTAAAAAACTTTAACGTTAGTATAACTCTTGAACAGTTAGTACTACGGCTTTCAAATTTCACAGCTATACTCCTTGTGACAAGACCCTTCTTTGAATACCAACAATTTTGACTTTGGAGTTTGACCTACTTTTAAAACAAGAGGCCCAAGGGCCTTAACGGTCACCTGAGTATGATACAACAATTTAAAGGATACATAGAGTATAAGATGAACTGAAAGGTGAAGCTTTGTTGCCCAAAAGCAAGAAAAATAGGGTGATCATGATCAACAAAATAATTGGTCTTAATATTCATTAACAGTTCATAAATTAGGTTCTAATCTGTTCCCCATTTATCACTATCACCATACAGTATATTAACAAATTATCAATGCTTCTGTACTATTTTAATCCTTTGTCTCTTACATTGGCCTCTCTTGATCTTTGATGAATATTTAATAAGACAAGTTATTTTTGTCTCGTTTTTATTTATCTACAACTTAAAAGTCTATCTGATCATTAAAACTATGAAAGTACTTTTTGTATTATACAATAAAAGTTTTTGCATAATTCTCTTATTCTATTTACCTTTCAAGTACATTATTTACAGTGATAAATTATCAAAAGTAAATGGCAAAGGGGAATAACTCCTCTCAGTAGAATACAAACTAATAGAGCCCTGGCCAGGACCAGAACACTTGACTAAATGGTCCAGATGTTCAAAAATCTGGTAAAAATTCCCTTCCTTATAAAAACTTTTACTCTGTTTGCCTCAGATATGCCCAGGTGCGGAGAAGATTTTTTAAATAAATAATGCATTTTTACTACAGATTCACTATATTATCAATAGAGCCCCCAACCCCAACCCCCATCCCCGAAACACCAGAGCCTATGACCCTGGGACCATATGTTTGCTCATCATAACTAATCACTTTGTTTATCTGCTTAACACTAAGGAGCAAACAGAATTATTTAATAGAATTAATGCATTTTCACTAAATTATCAAGAGCCCCACCCTCACACCAGCACATCTCACCCAGGGGTCATGAAATTCACTACTCTGGAAGAAGCACACTTGCTCATCATAATTATACACTTAGCTTCTTTGCTTTTTTAACCAGAAGAAAATAAGAATATTTTCAAAGAAATTTTGCTTTTTCACTTTATAATCAATAAAAGTCCCCCCCCCCCCCCTCAGCAGAATCCTTAGACCTGGGGTCATAAAATTCACAATTTTGGAAGAGGCATTATTGCGCATCATAACAATGTACTTTTAAATTAGTATGTTTAAACCCAGGGGCAGAGAAGAAGAAATAATTCACCTTCACTATAGGATCTATATAGCCCCACCCTAGCACCAGAACTCCTGTCCCCGGGGCCATGAATTTCACAATTTTGGAAGAGGCATCCTTGCTTATCATAACAATGTAATTACAGGTAACTCTTGATGGCTCGAACTTCGATCTCTCGAAGTTCTTGATCGCTCGAAGTGAGTCTCCGGTCCCGAATTTTTCCCCTATATAACTAAGCAAATTTACTCTTGATTTCTCGAACTCTTGATGAAATATATGGAGATAACGAACAGTATTCAAGCTCAAAAGTCCATTAATCTCCATTAATTAATTAATTAATTAATTAATTGATCTCTCGAAACCCTTGATCCCTCGAAGTCAAAATGCTGTCCCACTGTGCATATTCTATTAGAATTTACCCTCGATACCTCGATGTGGCTATGTGTACACAAGGTTATATAATTAGCACCTTTACCTGGACATTTAAATGGCCCCAGGCGGGTCTCGAGGAACGGGATGTTTATTCAGGTGACACTTATGCTGCAAGGTGATAATTGATTTTTAGTTAATCATATTTTGCCTATATGCTATTAAAATAATTATCATCGACTGTCTTACGATAATTTAGAGACGCAGTGTTAGTCAAGTCAAGTCAAGTAAATTTTATTTATAGTCGGCATATATATACAAATTTACATAGATAAAAGTTAGTAAAAGTATACATAGTTAGTAAAAAAAACATAATTTAAATAAACCATAGAAAATAAGCACATATACTAGCAATATCAGCAGAAATTGTAATGCACATGTATAACTATCACAAGTAAGAAAGAATCTGACAAAGCACAATACAGAACACATATTTACTATCACTGATCATGCTAATGGAAAGAATAAAAACTAAAATAAGCAAAGGAGCACAAATAACATTGACATGTATGACTATCACAAGTAAGTACAATCACATAGCACATTCACTAGCACCGACAGAAGAGAAAAACCGAAAACACAAGGAAAGCAACATAGACAGTAACTATACATATGACTAGCATGCACATGGACAATCACAGAACATGAAAATAAAACAAGAGGCCCAAGGGCCTTAACGGTCACCTGAGTAAAATACAACAATTTAGAGGATCCATAAACTGAAAAATGAAGCTTTGTTGCCCAAAAGCAAGAAAAATAGTATGATTAGCATCAACAAAATAATTGGTCTAGTATCTATCTGCCTATCTGACTTTCCAAGTCATTAAATCTATGAAAGTACATTTTCATTATACAATAAATTATCTTGCATAATTCTCTTATTCTATTAAGCTTTCAAATACATTATTTACATTGATTAATTATCAAAGGTGAATGGCAAAGGGGAATAACTTTGCTCAGCAGAATACAAGTTAATAGAGCCCTGGCCAGGACTAGAACACTTGACTAAATGGTCCAGGTGTTCAAAAATCTGGTAAAAATACCCTTGCATATTAAAACTTTTACTCTGTTTGCCTTGAACATCCCCAGAAGCATAGAAGATTTTCAAAGAAATGCATTTTCACCATAAAATTAAATAAATAAAGCCCCATCCTTACCCAGAACATCTGACCCATTGGCCACGAACTCACAATTCTGGAAGAAGCACCCTTTCTCATTATAACTATACACTTGTTTCTTTACTTTATAACCAGTAGTAGAAAAAATATTTTGAAAGAAATTATGCATTTTCACTATATATAATCAATAGAGCTCTTTCCCCCTCACCAGAACCCCTGACCCAAAGGCCATGAGGCATTCTTCCTTATCATAACCATGCACTTCCTTTGTTTGAAAAATACCCAGGCGCACACAAGATTTTGAAAGAATTCATGCCAATTCCCTATCTAATCAATAAAGCCCCGCCCTAACACCAGAACCCCTTACCCAGAGGCCATTAAATTCATAATTTCTGAGGCAGCCATGCTCATCATAACTATGTACTTAGTTTATTTAATCTCCAGGAGCAGAGAAGATTTTCAAAGAATTAATGCAATTTTACTATATAATCAATGGAGCCCATCCCTAACACCAGAACCCCTGACCCAAGGGCCATGAAACAATTTCTGAAAAGGCAGTCATGCTCACCATAACTATGTTCTTAGTTAGTTTATTTAATACCCAGGAGCAGAGAAAAAGATTTTCAAAGAATTAATGCAATTCTACTATATAATCAATAAAGCCCTGCCCTAACACCAGAACCCCTGACCCAAGGGCCATGAAATTCAAAATTTTGGAAGAGGCACTCTTGCTCATCATAACTATGTACTAAGTTACTTTATTTAATGCCCAGGAGCAGAGAAGATTTTCAAAGAATTAATGCATTTTAACTATATAATCAATAGAGCCCCACCCTAACACCAGAACCTCTGACCCTGGGGCCATGAAATTCACAATTTTGAAAGAGGCACTCTTGTTCTTCATAACTATGTACTTAATACCCAGGAGCAGAGAAAATTATTGCAATTCTACTATATAATCAATAGAGCCCTGCCCTAACACCAGAACCCCTGATCCTGGGGCCATGAAATTCAAAATTTTGAAAGAGGCACTCTAGCTCATCATAACTATATACTAAGTTAGTTTATCTAATACCCAGGAGCAGAGAAGAAGATTTTCAAAGAATTAATGCCTTTTCACTATATAATCAATAGAGCCCCACCCTAACACCAGAATCCCTGACCCTGGGGCCATGAAATTCATAATTTCAGAAGAGGCACTCTTGCTCATCATAAATATGTACTAACTTAGTTCATTTAATATCCAGGAGCAGATAAGAAGATTTTCAAAGAATTAATGCATCTTCACTATATAATCAATAGAGCCCCGCCCTAACACCAGAACCCCTGACCCTGGGGCCATGAAATTCACAATTTTGGAAGAGGCACTCTTGCTCATCATAACTAAGTACTAAATTAGTTCATTTAATAACCAGGAGCAGATAAGAAGATTTTCAAAGAATTAATGCATTTTAACAATATAATCAATAGAGACCCGCCCTAACACCAGAACCCCTGACCCTGGGGCCATGAAATTCACAATTTTGGAAGAGGCACTCTTGCTCATCATAACTATGTACTAAATTAGTTCATTTAATACCCAGGAGCAGATAAGAAGATTTTCAAAGAATTAATGCATTTTAACTAATGTACATAATCAATAAAGCCCTGCCCTAACACCAGAACCCCTGACCCTGGGGCCATGGAATTCACAATTTTGGAAGAGGCACTCTTGCTCATCATAAATATGTACTAAGTTACTTTATTTAATACCCAGGAGCAGAGAAGAAGATTTTCAAAGAATTAATACATTTTCACTATATACTCAATAGAGCCCTGCCCTAACACCAGAACCCCTGACCCAGGGGCCATGAAATTCACAATTTTGAAAGAGGCACTCTTGCTCATCATAACTATATACTTAGTAAATTTATTTAATACCCAGGAGCAGAGAAGAAGATTTTCAAAGAATTAATGCATTTTCTCTATATAATCAATAGAGCCCCGCCCTAACACCAGAACCCCTGATCCTGGGGCCATGAATTTCACAATTTTGAAAGAGGCACTCTTGTTCTTCATAACTATGTACTTAGTTACTTTATTTAATACCCAGGAGCAGAGAAGAAGATTTTCAAAGAAATAATGCACTTTCCCTATATGATCTATATAGCCCCACCCTAGCACCAGAACCCCTGACCCTGGGGCCATGAATTTCACAATTTTGGTAGAGGACTCAATGCTTATTACAATGATGCCAACAGTTTGACTGCTTGATGTCCAGGAGTAAAGAAGAAGATTTTTAAAGATTGCATTATTTTTGGTGGTTTTAGCCCCACCCCTCAGGCCCCAGGGGGGCAGGGACCATGGAATTCACAATTTTTGTTCCCCTTCACCCATAGGTGCTATATGCCAAATTTGGTTGAAATTGGTTAAGCGGTTTCAGAGAAGAAGCTAAAAATGTTCAAATGTTAACACACGACGCACACCGCACGACGCACGCCGACGGACGAGAACGGATAGCAATAGGTCACCTGAGTGACTCAGGTGACCTAATAAAACAGAATATAAAACAAATTCATATTAGAAATAAAAAGAGACACCACAGATGAACACTTAAAAAGGCTTCTCAGACATAGGCAGCATGGACTGGTGTTTACATAAACTACATTTACATGTCTGATTTCCACACCAAGTAGATATATAGATATATAGTTTTTAAATAAATTAAAGGATGTTGTGTTTCGAATATCATTAGGAAGAGTATTCCATATCCTTGCTGCCTCATATCTGAAAGAACCTTTTCCATACCTTGTAGTTTTTGGTCTAGGAATAACTGCAGCTTTAGAATACCTAAAATTATATGAATTTTCTCTAATTATAACCAGATCTTGGAGAAAGACTGGAATCATTTTTTTTAATTATTTTAAATGTTTCTAATGCCAACAATCTCATTCTTCTAGTCTTTAGAATTTAGATCTTTCCAATAATTGTTCATATGAACTTATAGTCATTATAAATAAAACGCAGCGCTCTTAACTGAACTTTCTCAATTTTTTGAGTATTTTTCTCACTACAGAAATGCCAAGTCAAGGGGCAATAGCTAAAATTCGACACAATAAAACTATGATATATGGTAAGCTTTCCCAATCTATTCAAGTATTTCCCAATCCGTTTCAAAACATTTAGTTGTCTTGCTGCCTTCTTACACATCTCTGAGATATGAGTATTAAAATTAAGTTTAAAATCGATTGTAATTCCTAAAAGTTTAACTTCATCTTCACATTTGATGATAACGTTTTCCAAGTTAAAAGATATTTGTTGTTTTTGTGTTTTGGACCCAATTGCAATTGCTTGAAATTTTCCAGGATTTGCCTTCATTTTATTAATTGAAAACCATTTAATAAGAGATAAACTGTCCTCCTGTAAGGAATTTATAACATTTTGTAATGTTTTGTGAGATTTTGCTAGAGTATTGTCATCTGCATAATTATAAAGGGTACAGTTTTTAACAAAAAAGAACAGGTCATTAATGAAGATATTGAAAAATACAGGTCCAAGAATGGATCCCTGAGGTACACCTTTCAGAATACCCAGCATTTCAATTAAGTGAGAACCAATTTTAACACATTGTTTCCTATTTGATAGATAACTGTTTAACAAGTCTAATGCTGGATTGGACAAACCATATGCTTTAAGTTTTAGAAGGAGCAGATCATGAGGAAGGCAATCAAAAGCCTTTGATAAATCCATCAATATCGCAGCTATGTATTCATTATTATCAAGGGCATTTTTCCAGTCTTCGATAACCCGTAGAAGGGTTGATTGGCATCCAAATCCTGGTCTAAAAGCAGCCAAAAATGGGTTAAAAATCTTTTCAAAATAGCCAGACAATTGAATTTCAATGGCTTTTTCAAAAATTTTAGAAATGACAGGGAGCACACTGACAGGCCTGTAATTGTCTTTCATAAGGGCACTATTTTTCTTATGAATAGGTGTAACCTGAGCTTCCTTAAGCTTGTCAGGGAATGTCGATGATAATAAGGACAAGTTTATAATATTTGTAATAGGTTTAACTATAACCGATTCTGCTAAATGGAGTAATTTAGATGATATTCCATCAATTCCTGTAGCCTTCTTTACATTTATTTTACTGATTCAGTGAAAAGTAGTAACTGATTAAAAGACGAAACACTAATTTTAATTATTATTTTGAGTCAGTGTCAAAGTTAAACGAAAAATGAAAAAGCAGAAACAGCCTTAATGTCAAAATGACGACTATTATTGGACAAATACTTATAGAACTGCATTCAATGACATTGTTTAGACTAGTCAATGCTATGTACGAGGCTGTAAAATGTCGTTTTCATGTAACGAATGCGTAGTACGATATCACATCTAGAATAAATAAATATACATGAAATGACGAAATACATTTTTTGCTTTACTCAGTTTAATGAAATATTCATCTAAATTACGAAAAAATATCGTTGTTTTATAAAAACCACATGTAAAATGTTAGCACTGCATGAATAGCATTACATCCGGTAAGACTAATTTTAAAACCTGTCAACAAACCCGGAAAATTCCGGACTCTTGAAAACTCGAACTCCTGATCTCTCGAAGTTTTTCCTCGGTCCCGCGGACTTCGAGATATCAAGAGTTACCTGTAGTTTGTTTAAATAATACCCAGGTCCAGAGAAAAAGATTTTTAAAGAATTAAAACATTTTCACTTTATAATCAATAGAGCCCCGCCCTAACACCAGAACCCCTGACCCAGGGGCCACGAATTTCACAATTTTGAAAGAGGCATCCTTGATTATCATAACTATGTATTTAATGTGTTTCAATAATACCCAAGAGTAGAGAATAAGATTTTCAAATAATTAATGCATTTTCACTATATAATCAATAGAGCCCCACCCTAACACCAGAACCCCTGACCCAGGGGCCATGAAATTCACAATTTTGAAAGAGGCACTCTTGCTCATCATAACTATGTACTTAGTTACTGAATTTAATACCCAGGAGCAGAGAAAAAGATTTTCAAAGAATTAATGCATTTTCACTATATAATCAATAGAGTCCCGCCCTAACACCAGAACCCCTGACCCTGGGGCCATGAATTTCACAATTTTGGAAGAGTCGCTCTTACTCATCATAACTATATACTTAGTTAGTTTATTTGATACCCAGGAGCAGAGAAGAAGATTTTCAAAGAAATAATGCACTTTCACTATATGATCTATATAGCCCCGCCCTAGCACCAGAACCCCTGCCCCTGGGGCCATGAATTTCACAAGTTTGGAAGAGTCACTCTTACTCATCATAACTATATACTTATTTAATACCCAGGAGCAGAGAAGAAGATTTTCAAAGAAATAATGCACTTTCACTATATGATCTATATAGCCCCGCCCTAGCACCAGAACCCCTGACCCTGGGGCCATGAATTTCACAATTTTGGTAGAGGACTCAATGCTTATTACAATGATGCCAACAGTTTGACTGCTTGATGTCCAGGAGTAAAGAAGAAGATTTTTAAAGATTACATTAATTTTGGTGGTTTTAGCCCCACCCCTCAGGCCCCAGGGGGGCAGGGACCATGAAATTCACAATTTTTGTTCCCCTTCACCCATAGATGCTATATGCCAAATTTAGTTGAAATTGGTTGAGTGGTTTCAGAGAAGAAGCTAAAAATGTTCAAATGTTAACGCACATCGCACGTCGCACGACGACGGACATAAACGGATAGCAATAGGTCACCTGAGTGACTCAGGTGACCTAAAAACTTTTATCTTGGCCATAACTTTTGTACAGTTAGTACTATGACTTTCAAATTTCACAGCTATATCCCTTGTGACAAAATCCGCCTTTGGATACCAACAATTTTGAGCTTGACCTTTGACCTTTTGAAAAAATTTAATCTTAGCCATAACTTTTGAATAGTTGGTGCTAGGACTTTAAGGATTTGCATGTGCATTTCTTTCACTGCGTACCATTAATTTTGACCTTTGCATTGACCCATTTTTAGAAAACATTAACCTTGACCATAACTTTTGAATGGTTGGAGCTATGACTTTCATATTTCACTTGTGTATTCCTTGTGACAAGACCTTCCTTTGGGTACCAACATACTTGACCTTGGAGTTTGACCCACTTTTGCAAAAATTTACCCAACTTTAACCTTAGCCATAACTTTTAAACAGTTGGTGCTAGGGCTTTCATATTTCACATGTGTATTTATCGTGAAAAGACATATCCATCGGTGTAAATATTTTTGACTTCTTGACCTTAACGTTAAACTAACACATTTAAAAAAAAACTTTAACCTTGGCCATAACTTTTGAACAGTTAGTACTACGACTTTCAAATTTCATAGCTATACAATTCAATAATTTCTATAGAGCATTATAATGTAGACACTCCAGTGCCCTTTACATTAAAAATAAACATAAGCATACAAAATGGAGAACAAACTACTTTTAAAAAATACATAAGCATGTGCGTAAAAAATATAAGATAACTAAAAGACCTTATATACTAATAGAACTTAAAATGGTGCTAGTGTACTGTTCATTACGCCGAAGTCCCTAATATAAAATTACAATTATTGAAACGTTTAAAATTTAAAAGAATCTGTACATATGAGTAAAACACAAAATTCCTAAAATACCTTACAACCAGTTCAATGTTTTTGTACATTCTAAGTAAATCACTGAAAATTATATTCCTTGTGACAAGACCTTCCTTTGGATACCAACAATTTTGACCTTGACCTTGGAGTTTGCCCAACTTTTGAAAAACTTTAACCTTGGCCATAACTTTTGAACAGTTTATGCTAGGACTTTTATATTTTGCATGTGTATTTCTTTTGACAATACAAGGTCGTCCACTGCATACCATTAATATTTACCCTTTTACCTCGAATTATAGTTTGAACCACAGAAAACATGATTCTTGACAATAACTGTTGAATAGTTGGTGCTTGGGCTCTCAAATTTACCAGGTATATCCATAGACAAAGAGCCTTTCTTTGGGTAACAACATTTTTTTTTATTAAATATATATTCATTTGTATAATATTATATAATATACACAGACAGTTCCAAGATAATATGACAATACACTTAATCAACTGATAAATAATATCAACCTAAAATGATACGTTAATTAACATTGTTTAGTACACAGGGCGTATTACTCTTCCATCACAATTCAACTGTTTATACTACTATATTCAATAAGGAATAAATTATGAATAATGCCACCAACATCTGTATAAACCATATATGTATATATGCACAATACACAGTAATAGATACATAAAACTCAGAAAGTGAAGAAAAATTTGGAAAAAAGGAAATTTTATGCATATATAATTGATTATTTAATTTTTTTTAATAACAATAGTAATATCACATACACATATACAAACATGACCCTTGTTACAGTGGGAATTTCTGATAAAAAAAAAAAGGAGAAGAAAATGAGTCCACCACTCCGCTATAACTAGTATCGAGGGCCAGGTCACCCTCCAATACGGGTCTTTTTATGTTATAATGCTCAACAAAAACAATACTTAGAGTATTTTTAGAAAAAAAGAGGAAGAAAAACAAAAATCAAAACAAATTTTCTGACTATATGTATAATTTTTTCACATTACATTTTACGGGAAAAAAAATGAACTTAACGTTCATTTCAAAATTATTTTAATCATAAAGTTTCCCGTTACTATTATGTGTGAAAAAAATGACACAAGCAAATTGAAGTAACCTAAACAGTAACTATGTAGTAAGAGTGTCAGCAGATATTGACTATTACTAGTATTAGAAATACATAGGATTTTGTAACAACATTTTTGATCTCTTGACCTTGGAGTTTGGCTTGCATTTGAGAAACTTTAACTTTCGCCATAAGCTGTTTTTTGTTTGGGCTAGTCGAATTATCGGGGGTTTTAGTCGAATGATAGTCGAGTACTTTCTTTTCAGTCACCCTGGCTCTTTGTGATTCTTTGTTCACTTTGATAAAGTATCAAACAAAATCCAGTCTCTTGTCAACTATGACTCTTCTATCAGTGACACTAACTTAGATCACCACAGTGTACACATACTGTGTACAATTACAACTTTTGCTATATATATAAATAATCTTTACGTCAATCTTTTATACTGCTTTCCAGGCAAGAATCTGACTTTGAGCATACTTTGCTCATTTAAACCAAAGATTCATTTTTATTTTGTTTCTATATACATAACATTCTTTCTTGTATTCTCATTCAACCAAATAACCTGTTAATTAAATTATACACAAGGATTTCTTGATTAACAATATTTAGCAAAGGGGAGTAACTCTCACTTGCTTCACATCACAGTTGTGTACTCTGCCTCCTAGATAACCAGAAGCAAAGAAAAGGTACATTTTCTTACAATTATATTTAATACATTTACATTGATATTATTGAATTTAGTTTGTTTGCTTAGTATTCAGGGGCAGAGGAGAAGTTTTTCAAAGCATTAATGCATTTTGCTAATTAATCAATAGAACCCAACCCAAGCGCAAGAACCCCTGACCCAGGGACCACGAAATTCACAATTTTGGAAGAGGCACTCTTGCTCATCATAACTATGTATTTAGTTTGTTTAAATGAATTAATACCAAGGGGCAGAGAAGATTTTCAAAGCATTAATTTATTTTCAGTATATAATAGATAAGCCCCCCCCCCCGGAACCCCTGACCCAGGGGCCATGAAATTCACAATTTTGGAAGAAACACTCTTGCTCATAATAACAATGTACTTAGTTCATCTGCTCAATACCCAGGAGTAGAGAAGATTTTCAAAACATTAATGTATTTTCAGTATATAATAAATAAGCCCCCCCCCCTGGAACCCCTGACCCTGGGGCCATGAAATTCACAATTTTGGAAGAGACACTCTTGCTCATCATAACTATGTAGTTAATTCATCGGCTTAATACCCAGAAGCAGAGAAGATCTTCAAAGAATTAATGCATTTTTCACTATATAATGAGGGTTCTCCATCATTTCAAATTTAACTGTGGTGCAAGACTTACGCGAAGTGCTAATATTCGCGGTCATTTCGCGACCGAATTCGCGTAAGAACCACGAAATAAATTGAAAAACACACAACCAAATGAATCAATAGTTTAATACACAAATGACATTTATTATTTGGCAAATTGATTTTTAAATTTATTAATAAAAGCAATTAATCGATATCGATTAGACATAGTGTAAAACAAAAATAAGGATGTTTCTAAAATATATGCATACTGTGAAAAAGACCCCAAAACATAAAACCCTATTTAAAAAAAAAATGTTTACAAAAAGTAAATTAGAATGTTCATTAAAGGACAGAGGAAACTCTGGTAAGTCACACATTACGCTAACATATCTATATATATTTGCAATTATCGGTCTGAAGACTGAAATATTATAAAACTTGTGAATTTAAAAAATACATGTACTTAAGTAGTTTAGTCAAAAAATAATATTTTGGTGGATCTAACGTTAATTTTTCAACATTAAAAAAATACATGATTACGATACACGTACGATGTTTTTGACTCCCAGTGCCAATGCAATTCTAGAGACGTGGTTATCTGTAGAACTATTAAAGCATGAATTAATTAATATTAAAAATTTCATTTGCAATTATCGTGAGGTGTGGAAAATATGGATCTCTTTTCATTCAAGTGTCCAGCGAGGACTAGAAGATAATTGCTTGTGCAAGCCAAACAATGGACCCTAATTAGAGTAAATTAACGGTTTGGCATTAGAAACTGAAAAACGGTACATAATTTGGAGGTTCATTTGTTTTTTGGAATTTATATATTTATCTTACTGATGACGACGATCTTACTGTGGCGCTAATATTTTAACTGTGGCGGAACTATGGCGCTGATTTTTTAACTGTGGCGCTAAGGAATTTAACTGTGGCGGGGCCGCCACGTTAAACGGCCCATGGAGAACCCTGATAATCATTAGAGCCCCGCCCTAGCACCAGAACCCCTGACCTAGAGGCCATGAAATTCACAATATTGGAAGAGGCACTCTTGCTCATCATAACTATGTACTTAATTCATCGTTTTAATACCCAGGAGCAGAGGAGAAGATTTTCAAAGAATTAATGCATTTTCACTATATAATCATTAGAGCCCTGCCATAACACCAGAACCCCTGACCCTGGGGCCATGAAATTCACAATTTTGAAAGAGGCACTCTTGCTCATCATAACTACAGGTGACTCTCGATCTCTCGAAGTTCAAGGGACCGCAAGAAAAGTTCGAGAGATCGAGGGGTTCGAGAGATAAAAGTGAATAAAATCCGGAATTTTCAGTTCCGATCATCATTGTTCTACTATTATAAATACCGGAAGTATATGTTGATAATAGCATTGCACGTTTTCGTTCGTAGTTTACAGATAATTCACTTGATTTCAACAACAATGATCGTATTTTGAATAAATAAAACGATCTCTTTAAGATTCAGTATTTATTTGTTCCCATTTCATGATTACATAAAATCTGAATATCAATCGTCGGTGTGGCTAACCCCCGGGCCTGATCGGGTACTTTAACAGATTTCTCGTATTAAATCGGTATTTAATTCTTGAGATAGGATTTCTTGTGCAATGTTTGTCATACTGGGATTATGTACATTCTAATAAAAACTTCATAATCTATGGAAAATTATTGCCACGCCTCTTAAATTATTTTCTAAAAATTTTCGTCGCGCTGTCAAGTCAAAAATAAGTTGTGAAGCAATTCGTTTATAATTTACCAATTATAACCAATTATTTATATCAACACTCAGATGCTCACAGGTATAGTGTCATCTATGTAAACACCCAATTAACACCTCCATGCCAGCCCCAGGCGTTCACTGTTATCCAGGTAAGTCCAAGCTGCATTAATTTCACGCTTGATTGGCGTGTACAAAGCGCAATCAAAACTTCGAGAGATAGAGAGTAAAAAACAATGAAATGTGTGTAACGGGACCCAGGTCTTGGTTCGAGAGATAGAGAACTTCGAGAGATTGGAAGTTCGAGAGATCGGAAGTAAATTTGCTTAGTTATATAGAGGAAAAAAACGGGACCGGAGGTTCACTTCGAGAGATCGAGAACTTCGAGAGATCGGAGTTCGAGCCATCGAGAGTCACCTGTATGTACTTAGTTCAACAGCTAAATACCTAGGAGCAGAGAAGATTTTTAAAGAATTAATGCATTTTCACTATATAATCATTAGAGCCCCACCCTAGTGCCAGAACCCGACCCTGGGGCCATGAAATTCACAATTTTGGTAGAGGGTTCAATGCTTATTACAATCATGCCAACAGTTTGACTGCTTGATGTCCAGGTGTAAAGAAGAAGATTTTTGAAGATTGCATTAATTTTGATGGTTTTAGCCCCATCCCTCAGGCCCCAGGGGGGCAGGGGCCATGAATTTCACAATTTTTACTCCCCTTCACCCATAGATGCTAAATACCAAAATTGGTTGAAATTGGTTCAGTGGTTCCAGAGAAGAAGCTAAAAATGTCCAAAAGTTTACGACCGATTGACGACGAACGACGACAGACGAGAACAGATAGCAATAGGTCACCTGAGTTACTCAGGTGACCTAATAAAAGAGCCGCCTTTGATCGCAAATTTTAAGTAAAAAGAGGAAGGTAGAAGAGAAAAGACCACTTACTTGCCCTAGTAGATGTAAAATGATTTATTTTCTTGTTTATATAAAAAAAAAATATAGATAATCTTCCTATACAATCCTCATACTTCCATTTTCTCGTGCAGCGGAAATGATCATTGTGCGGTAGTTGCAGAGTAAAAGCTATAAAGTTTCAGAAGCCAGTTTTCATCATTGAAGAATGGAAGCCTAATAATGTTATACGTTATTAAGTTTCTACATGGTAAAACATGCATATATGGCAGGCCCGTAGGAAGCAATTTCAGTTTGGGGGGGCACATACATTTTTCAGTTGACATTGAGGGGGCACTACCAAAAATTTCCTGACAAGCAAAAAAAAAAAAAAAAGAAAAAAAAAGGGCATCAGACGTTCTTATTGAGGGGGCACAAGCACACATTATCTATGTTTACTATAGTAATCTATATATCGGCAAAATTATTGGGGGGGGGGCACCCCCCCCCCCCGGTTCCTACGGCCATGTATGGAATAGAAATACATGTACAAGTATATAGTATATTTTACATGGTTATTTATTAAAACAGGCGTAATAAGAGATATATTGAGAGATAATACCTCTTTTTATGCCCCTGGATCGAAAGATCCCGGGGGCATATTGTTTTTGTCCTGTTCGTCTGTCTGTCTGTTGTCAATCTTAAGGTTTTGTCAAAGGTCAAGATGTCCAAAAAATTATTTTTACAATAGCTCAAAAACTATGGGAGGTATAAAGTTAAAACTTTTACAGTTTATAAATATATCATTGATTAACAGATAGATAGTACAACTTGAAAACAAATATTTAAAAAATAATATTTTTTGAGAAAAAAAAAATTCAAAATATTTGCATGTTTTTCAAAGAAATACACCTGCTTAATTCTGTACTTTTAGTGAAAAGCATCATTGCGGAGATAATATATGTTTATCAATGGAGGGCAAGTTGGACGTAAATGGTCTCTGAAAGGCTGTTATTGAAAGCATGAAATGTATAAAGACAAGACCCCTGTAAAATCCGCCATTTGCAATGTACTTTCGGTTTCAAATCTTAACATTTGGACAAAATAAACAGGGAAAACAACTTTCCAGAGGCTATCGAAGTCCAACTTGCCCTTCATTGATAAACATATATTATTTCTGCAATGATGGCTTTCACTAAAAGTACGGAATTAAGCAGGTCCATTTTTTTAAAAAAATATATGCATTTTTTAAAAAGAATTTTTCTCGATAAATATTTTTTTACGTACTTGTTATCAAGTGATACTTTCTATGTGTTAATCAATGATATATTTATAAACTGTAAAAGTTTTAACTTTATAAACCACATAGTTTTGGAGGTATTGTAAAAATAAATTTTGGACATGTTGACCGTTGACAAAACCTTAACATAGCCCATAACTATTGCGCTGTCAAGGGTAAGGCTTTAATATTTTACATGAGTGTTCATTATGACAAGACCTTTCCTTGGGTACCACTATATTTGACCTTGACCTTGGAGTTTGACCCAGTTTTGCAAAATTTTACCAAACTTTAACCTTGGCCATTACTTTTGAACAGTTGGTGCTAGGGCTTTCTTACTTCACATGTGTAATCCTCGTGACAAGACCTTCCTTTGGATACCAACAACTTTGACCTTGACCTTGAAGTTTGACATATTTTTGGAAAACTTTAACCTTTACGATAACTTTTGAACAGTTGGTGCTAGGGCTTTCATATTTCACATGTGTAATTCTTGTGACAAGGCCTTCCCTTGGATATCAACAAATTTGACCTTGGAGTTTGACCTACTCTTGGAAAACTTTAACCTTGGCCATAACTTTTGAACGGTTGGTGCTAGGGCTTTCATACTTTACATATGTAATCCTTGTGACAAGACCAACAGCTTTGACCTTGGAGTTTGACCTACTCTTGGAAAACTTTAACCTTGGTCATAACTTTTGGACGAATGGTGCTTCGGCTTTCATATTTCACCTGTGTATTTCTTGGGAGAAGGCCTTTCCTTTGGAACCATTAATTTTGACCTTGACCTTGATGTTTGACATACTTTTGAAAAAAAACTTTAACCTTTCCCATATCTATTCAATGGTTTCTGCTAGGCCTTTCATATTTTATAGGTTTATTCTTCGAGACAAGACCTTACTTGGGTATCAACATGTTTGATTTGCATTTGAGAAAGTTTAACCTTTGCTATAAGTTGCCATAGGGGGGCATCAGTGTTTCACAAACACATTTTGTTCACTTTTAAAAAGTATAAGGGGCACGGGGAAATGAATGAATGAACCCCCTCCTATATTTTTTAAATATTAATTTTAAATGTTAACTGTTATGTTTTTACTAGGGATGTCAAATCGGTCAATATTTGATAATCGGTTACTCGGACGATTTTCCGATCGAGTACCCCGGTACTCGGAAAAAGTGTGCAGACATGTAAATGTTTGTTGGTTTATAGACCTGTATACCCCATCGATGTTTCCTTTCGTTTATTAAGCATGTACATAATCATCGAGCCCAACGAAAATGATTTTTGGTACTTAATTTATGTATCAAACAAACACAAAAGACATGATCAATTAATACACCAAGACTACAAAATTAATGCTTTACAGTTCTTGTTAGGAAGACATTTTGATCAACGGAAGAGAAGGACGCAACTTTGTAATGATTAGACGACTAGCGAAAGAGAATATCGTTGTCGTGATCTCGAGTCGTATATTATTAACATTTCCAAATGTTTTCTTTGTGATAACTCTGAAAGTTAAGTATGACGATTTCCTGTTACTAGTATTACAACTTCACCCGTCATGCATAAATTATCCCAAGTTTCGAACTGCCGTTGATGCTCTGGCATACCAAACAAACTAGACAGTGATTCCTTAAATATATGGTTGTTTCCTCTCGTATACGCTAAATTTACCATGCACAGCTGGGACCTGTTTTACAAAAGAACTTACGACTAAGACCAAAATTTAATTCTGCTTATAACTTTCTAATTTACATTAAATTGAAAATGGTTTTAATCTTTTTAAAAGGAATGTAGAAAAATATTTTTTCTCATTGTAATTTTACACAGAATAATTCATTTTGCAAAATTTTACAAACAACTTAAGTTTTTGGTTTTAGTCGTAAGTTCTTTTGTAAAACGGGCCCCTGACTTTTAAATTTTTTTAATCTTCGGTTATTTTTAAACATTTCTTCACTTTTGAATTGGTATTTCTACGTATGTCCGATTTCGCTACTGTATATGCTAATTAAATAGTCTAAGAATAATTAATGGATATAATTAAACGATTGAAACATTGAAATCAAATAATTGAAGCCTTCCAAAATTAGGATCACAAGAGGTGAGGACAGCTGTGTACAGTGTCAAGTGATTGGTCACGGTAATTACTGTATATACATGTATACAGCCACAGGCGATAACGGGTATAACTGGAGAAGGTGACGCTAATTACTGTATAGACATGAACAATGCATATTTAAATAGAAGTTTTTAATAAATATATGTACTTTGAAATATGAAAAAACATACATCCGAGTAACCGAGTACCGATTTTAGTATTCGATACTCGGACGTTCGATCGAGTACCCGGTTAACCGGGTACTCGTTGACATCCCTAGTTTTTACATTTTACATAAATAAATATAAGACGATTGCAGGTCAATTTTACGCTTAAAGAATAAAAAATGCACACAATTCCTAAAGAAAGGGCTACTTTGTTCAACGTTAGCAGAATATGAAAATCCTATTTCTTTAGGTATGCCTGTATGCAGCTGCAAATCACACAGCGATAATAACGCAGCTGTGTACAAGACATCAAATAAAAATATAAGAAATGTGTAATACACGCACTTATAGAAAAGAAAATGTTAACGGAAGTCTACAAGTCTTTGCACAGCATGTGCCAATGACTGCTTGGAATCAATAACTTACGAGCCTGGAGATAAGGCAGTTGATGAAATCGTTAAATTTATTGCAGAGAATAAGTTATCCGCCAGGTTATGAGGCACAATAAGAGACTTCTGCGAGCCTTTATACAGGAGAAAACAAGATGTGTTTGTGAAACACTATGCCCCCGATGGTAACACAATTCTGGAGTGGGACGTAGACTGAAGTGGTATACACTTGTAAGATGTTTTAAGGGTAGCAAAGGTGAAAATACTGAAGACCTTTTGTTTTAAAAATAGTATTGTGTTATGGTGAATTACATGTACACTTTGTGAAACACTTATGTTCTCATTGTGGTATTGATTTTTTGTATTTATCCTTTGACCTAAAACTGGAGTCTGCATGTCGCCCAATCATGGTCGCTGTAGTAGCTGCCTGAAACCTGGGTGTCTACACAGGTATGTCGGGTGTAGATATGGTCAAGGCAGGACCCTTGTCGGTGTGTTGATTTGATGACTTCCTGATGGAAACCAAGTGTCTTCAGGACTGACTGAATGGGTCCAGCAGTGTCACCTAAAGCATCTTCATTGACATCACCGGCGATGATGCAGGGATGTCCTGCCGGAACAGCAGCCAGCAGGGTGGTGCAGGGTTGCATCAGGATGGTTGGCCTTATCAGGTGAGTTGTACACAGCAACAACATACAGTTCACTGTGAGATGGTCCTTGAATCTTTGTAAGAAGGACCTGGAGATGATGGTCTTCGTAAGTCTTCAGAATGCAGCAAATGCTTGGTTTCTTGACAGATACTAATACTCCACCAGCAGTTCGGTGTCCAGAAGAAGTTCGTTTTTTGTCCATTCTCTGTAAATCGTACATCCCTGTTGGCAACAGAGCATTGATATCAATGTCACTGGATAACCACGTCTCTGTTAGTATAGTTATGTCTGACAGCAGGAAGGTTGGGTCTCTCAGGAGATCAGAAATATGGCTTGGCAGAGATCGTACATTCACAGTAGAAATAAACAATGATGTCCTGTCCGTGAAGAATGTCGCAAATGGTGCAATGAATCTTCCTTTGGAGAGAAAGGACATCTCTTCTTGCACGCTTTTGCTTGCCCGTATCTTGTTACAATCAAAATCTAACAGGTACAATCCATTAGCTGACTTGGCTCGACTGAGGGCGACATAGGCTTGACCATCGTTAAAGCGATGTTGGAAGCTGACAACAATCTTGGACACTGTCAGTCCCTGGACCTTATGGATTGTGCACCCCCACGCTAACTTTAGAGGGAACTGGCACCCTGTGATGGTTAGTCCTTTGTTTTTTTTTTTGTTGACAGTGAAAGAGATTTCTGTTCTTTCAATCGGAGTAGCAAATGGATACTTTCGTAGTTCTGTGACATGTCTTGAAGTTGCTCTTGCTTTAGCTCCAATGATAGGTTCATTGAAGTGAATGAAGACAAGTCACATCATTCTCAGATCGTGTCAAACTAAAAACAGTTCCTTGTGCTCCGTTGACTAAGCCATCTGTGACATCTATATTGCGAATAAGCATCACTTTAGCGCCAACAGCTAGGTGAATGACTGACGGTAGTCCTCCAGTAAACCTTGTATCTGTACTGACATCATAGGAGGACAAAGCAGCAGGTTTCCGGTCAATGGCAACAATACTCACTTTGGGAGTCTGCAAAGAACTGAGCATGGCCTCATTGTGCTCATCTACAGCTTTATTTGTGGCAAATACATGCAGGCACTCATTTGGATAATCTTCACTGTCCTTAGTAATCTCTCTAGATTTCAAAAACTGTATGTCCTCATCTGAGTGTGTGGCTGTACGAACTCGGGTTAAGTAAGTGTGCAAATTGTATATCTTCACTTTGTCGCATTACCTGGTCAAGTTCTTTACACTGAAAGGTTCTCCATAATGATCCAGAGAGATTTGCAAAGACGTCACTGACAGGGCTGAAGATAAAAGGTTGCATGACTGGTGGAAGCTGGTACAGGTCGCCAAACGCAATGACAGATACACTCCCAAATGGATGACTCACCGCTTTGATTTCACAAAGTCTATAGTGAATCTGAAGCAATAGATCGCTGCTTACCATGGAGATTTCATCAATGATTAGCAAATCAAGATTGCCTGCTTTTGCTCTTAATCCGTTCCTCTTTTCGTCTGACAATCTAATGTAGTTCTTAGTCTGCCCTAGTGGTAAGAGGAATGCTGAATGAAGGGTAATTCCTGATATATTATGGGCAGCTGTTCCTGTTGGTGCAGCTAGGGTGACTCTGACTTCATCTGGGTTGTCTCCTGCCAGTGAAAGCTTTCTTGTAGCCAATTGATACACAGCAGATATCAAGTGTGACTTTCCGGTGCCAGCCCCACCAGATACAAATAAGCACATCTGACCTGGAGTCAGTCCTGTTTTGCTTCTCTTAGAGAATGTGGTACACCAGTTGATAAGATGCTGATACACATCCTTTTGCTTGTCATTGAGTGATCTGACAAGTGCATGATACTCTTCATCTGGAAGTACTCCTGGTCTCATCTCTATGCTATAGGATAGTGCCCGACAGAATCAATGGCTGAATTGTTAGATTCTTCATGTTCTGGTAGCGGTTGAAGAACAGAGTCCAGTTCCAGCTCTACACCCTCGTCTTCCTGGTCACCTTGTTCTTGCTCGGTAACTGGGGAAATCTCATCATATGCATGCACTGGAGGGCCATTAACTTCAAGCTCGTGTAGTGCAGATTCAATGATATCTGAGTGGTGCTCCAATTCCCTTTTCTTCTGTTTTATCACACCAATGTTGGCATTGTAATAGTCTTCATAACATGAAACTTCAAGTACTTTCTGTTCATCAGTCCAGGGAAGGTAAAGGAGGAGCTGACTATAGAAGTATTCCTCTGGTGACTTTTCCTGTGACTTCTTGTGGTATCTGAGAACAGCAGGGCTGGATTTCTTTCTCATGCGACTACATCCGTCAAGTAAAGTTAATTCTTCAGATAGATTTCCTTCATCACCCTTATCACTGTCAGTTTCGCTTTGTTCCTTATTTGGTGAGCTATACACTGGAACATACCAAACTGCGAAATGGGCTAGGCAAATGTTCTTGAGAACTGTTGGTCTCGGAGAATTCCTGTCCATAATGTTTTTCATAAATATATCCTCTTCATCACTTTCCATAGTTCTGATCACTGACAATGGTTTGAGGAACACAACCCGATTCGTTGGAAGGTCAGCCGGTACAAAAACAGTTTTGAAGCTGCATTTGAAGAGTGGGAAACTCATAAGTCTATACACTGCTTCCTGGGCACTGATCTCTCTAGCATTCAGAAAAGCTTTAGCACAATTCTTCATCTTCTGTTGCCAAGTAATACCGGCACATTCCTTTGAAACAGCCTGCAGAATCTGGCTCATCTCTCGCTCATCCTTCGTGATGTAGGCCACCATGTAGCTAATGCAGGCATAGGGATCAAGGCAGTACTGGACATCGATGTTGGCACCCCAGGCACGCAATAAGTGTTCGTTGTAGTAGTTGGTGTGTATTTCAGCAGGTTGACGTTGAAGAACTACTGATGATCCTTTGCTGGTCATTTTCAGAGCACTCTTATAGTCCTCCATGGATATCCCCAACTTCTTGACCAAGTCCTCAACTGAGTTAAATGTGAAGTTTTCCCCTAAGAGATTATGAACTGTTGAAAGAATTGCTAAGATGTTCTGTTTCACCCTCTGCATCTCTACTGGATCATCCATTTCAAGTGTTTTTGCAATAACAGTATCAGCAGACGGTAATTTTGGGAAGTTAAACCGGCAAGCTGTGCCTTTCTTTCTGCATGTTGCCGTATGGTGATGCTGCTGTACTGTTTTGACGAGATTGTACAGGTAAGGGTCATCTTTCTCTGATGGAATTCTGCAAGTAACGTACTTGTTACTGAATTCACATATGATTTCATCTTTCTCTGATGGGGTTGGTGAATTCTCTGTCCATATCACTATGTGTGCATGGGGCGATCCACGCTGCTGAAACTCAATGCGGTATGAGTAATGCTGAATCTTCCCTAGAGGCTGTGCAGGTGAGAGGAGAAATGACCTGAAGAAACTTTGAAGACGATACTGTAAACCAATTTTTATTCTCGTGCGAGAAATTTTCGCGAGAGCCTCGTCATGGCGAATATTTCTCGCCGCGAACCGGTCCTTAAAGTCTCTTTCTATTAACAACAGATCCAAAAAAAGGCTTGATCGCGAAAATTAATCGTCGCGAACTAGTTTACCCCCGGTAAATCGCGAAATTAAGTCGTCGCAAATAAAAGTTGGTTTACAGTAGTTGAAATGACAAGCTGCAATTACAGGATTTGATCGCAATAAAGATGACTTTTCCTCAAATGATAGATTGTCAACATCCTTATCAGTCAGTGGTTTCCCTTGTTGTCTAGATATTGCTTGAAGAGTGTCATGCCATTTGAGATCTGCAGATGAAAGAGTGACAAAAAACGTGAAAATTCCGAACTGTTTCACTGCTGCAAGCAAACTTATACATAGCTTTTTGCCAGTATGGGGGTGATCCTCTCACTGTCTGCAAAAACTGGTAGGCATGATCTTTTGCTATGATTGATGACAATGTATCTGAATTTGACAGCATGCCTGAGTTTATTTGGCTTCCAGACTCTGTACAACTGTAGGACTTTCTTAATGCTATGGAAATGTTGTCCATCACCTGTTTGTACTCCGTAACATACTGTGCAAAAAATAAGTATTCTGTGTTTCCAGCAAATTTTCCACTTTTGTTGAGAATCCTAGCATTAAAGTATTTCTTTGGTGTGATTGCAGTTTCTCTTGCAGCATCAAAACCAAATTTGCCAATTGGAAACAATTTTGGAAAAGCCATTTCCTCACAACCATGATCCATCATCAATCCAACAGGGTTCTTGCCTTCCCCAGGAGCAAAATTTATCACCTTGCTGACATCTAAAGCTAGATCATTTATCTCAACACAGGTATCCAATGGATGATCTACTTGTGGATCAGCTGACTGACTCTCCTCAGGTACTGAACTGTCCTTTGCTTCAACATCTTGGAAGGATGTCTCTTCATCAGACAATAACTCATTATCTTCATTTTCTCCTTTCGGCTTTGTGAGGTGATTCCACAACTGACTATCTTCTTGGGTAAAAGTTTTTTCCCATACATCAGATGCATCTGTCACTTCCTGATAATGTATGTTGTTTTCCTTGAGCCAATCAAAAGCTTCCAGAACTTTTTTAGGCCGTACATGTTCGTAGAATACATGAGCTTAGTATTCTAGTTTGCGTTTAAGCTTTACGGGAATGATGTATCTTTTGGAGTCTCCTTTTCTCGGAGGTTTGTCTGTCTCAGTCTTCGAACCTTCAACCTATTATCTGTAGCTTCAGGAGTCTCCTTTTCTCTATGCACTGATTGTCTTTCTTTATCCACTCTCTGTCTCTTCATTGTAGCTTCTGGAGTCTCCTTTTCTCGGAGGTTTGTCTGTCTCAGTCTTTGAACCTTTAACCTTTTATCTGTAGCTTCAGGAGTCTCCTTTTCTCTATGCACTGATTGTCTTTCTTTATCCACTCTCTGTCTCTTCATTGTAGCTTCTGGAGTCTCCTTTTCTCGGAGGTTTGTCTGTCTCAGTCTTTGAACCTTTAACCTTTTATCTGTAGCTTCAGGAGTCTCCTTTTCTCCATGCACTGATTGTCTTTCTTTATCAATTTTCTGTCTCTTTATTGTATCTTTTGGAGTCTCCTTTTCTCGGAGGTTTGTCTGTCTCAGTATTTGAACCTTCAACCTTTTATCTGTAGCTTCAGGAGTCTCCTTTTCTCTATGCACTGATTGTTTTTCTTTATCAACTTTCTGTCTATTCACTGTAGCTTCTGGAGTCTCCTTTTCTCGGAGATTTGTCTGTCTCAGTCTTTGAACCTTCAACCTTTTATCTGTAGCTTCAGGAGTCTCCTTTTCTCTATGCACTGGTTGTCTTTCTTTATCAACTTTCTGTCTCTTCACTGTAGCTTCTGGAGTCTCCTTTTCTCGGAGGTTTGTCTGTCTCAGTCTTTGAACCTTCAACCTTTTATCTGTAGCTTCAGGAGTCTCCTTTTCTCTATGCACTGATTGTCTTTCTTCATCAACTTTCTTTCTCTTCATTGTAGCTTCTGGAGTCTCCTTTTCTCGGAGGTTTGTCTGTCTCAGTCTTTGAACCTTCAACCTTTTATCTGTAGCTTCAGGAGTCTCCTTTTCTCTATGCACTGATTGTCTTTCTTTATCCACTCTCTGTCTCATCATTGTAGCTTCTGGAGTTTCCTTTTTCCATAGATTTGTCTGTCTCACTTTTTGAATCTTCAACCTTTTATCTGTAGCTTCAGGAGTCTCTTTTTCTCTCTGCACTGAATGTCTTTCTCTATCAAGTTTCTGTCTTTTCATTGTAGCTTTAGGAGTTTCTTTTTTCCTTTGCACAGAATTCATTTCTCTATCAACTTTTTGTCTGTTCACTTTGGCTTCAGGAGTTTCTTTTACTCTTTGCACAGCATGTCTATCTCTATCACCTGTTTCTCTCTTACGTTTTGCTTCAGTCTTTTCATCACTCCTTATACTTGACTGACGAACTAGATTTTTCAATCTTTTGATTTTTTTGTGTTGCTCTTTGTGATCTGTTTTCATCCTTTCTCACTTGCAACTGCTTCTGTCCTTCGATTTCACTCAATGTATTTAACAAAAACTTAGCTCCAATCCCATGAGAAAAAATTTTTTGAGTCTCGACAGCTGGTCTGCTTTTACTCAATGTATTATCAGAAATGTTCTCAGTTTCCACAATTGGAAACGAAGTCATTTGTCCGTTCACAATGCACTGAAGAAGGTGATGCCTCATTTGCATATCAGGAAGGAATTTGTATTCTTCTGGTGGTTTATGTTGTGCACAGCACACAGCAAATGCAGCAGCATAAGCTCCACAAGACACTTCCTTCTGTTGAGTTACTCCTGAGACATATCTCGGTGTATAGACTTTAAGATCATACATCAGTCTCAATATAGGCATCAGCGTCAGTAGGCGATATCCATTGTACAAGGAATCGTAAATTTTTACTGTCAAATCACAAGGATCCTGCCAGGATGCAACCCAATGACTGTCAATATATTGAATGTTGATGGCATGCAGATTTAAAGGAATGCATGAATGATTTTTTTTTCTACACACTTACTTCTGATGGCATCATATGACCGATGTGAACGTCTGTCCATTGATTTCTTAATAAAGAAAGCACCTTGCAGATCACATCATCTGGTATTAAAACACCTCCTTTGGAAATGTCATTGATATCCGTAGATGCCTTTGCCTTTTCTGGTGCTACCTCTACTTTGGTACACTTATGCTGGGTGAATTTTTGGAATGTACTGTAAATTTTCTTGCACTCTGGACAATAAGGACATTTGTGATTAATAAGTGTCTTTTCAATGCTGAATATTCTATGGAAATGAGGGCATATGAATGGCATGATTCTGTTAAAGAGTAGGAAAATATAGTCAAACAACAGTAAACTGACTGTACCTGAAATGTAATCAAATTATACTCTTAGCTCACAGTAAAATAAAAAGTCCCATTAAATATACACTCATATGAATATTATCATTATAAATTAGAGTGAAATGTCACCACTGTACAAATCACAGGAACATATCGATTCTTAGACAGTTTGCTCCTTTCATAATTATTCCTCAGTGACACTATGCATCAATTATGTGAAATCCTGGGCCTGGGGCCATTAGAAAAGACTACTGCACCAAATTTCAATGTAACTACTGTAAATGGCTCGTTAGATCTAGACATATTAAGTATCAGGGCTTTAGTAATGGTTTACGGTGAGATGTTGCCACTGTACAAATAACAGGAATATATCAATTCCCAGACAGTTACGCCCTTTCACAATTACACCTTATAGACTATGCATCTATAATGTGAAATCATGTGCATGGGGTCATTAGAATTGACTGCATAAAATTTCACTGAAACCACTGGAAATGATCTACATCTACAGATGTTAAATCAACAGGACTGACAGGAAGAAAAACATAAAAGTCTTTCTAATCCTTGAAATTGAGAATCTACTGATATGACCTTAAAGTAAGTCAAATCTGCATGTTTATTTTTATCTTAATGTGCGTAAACTCTAAAATGGGATTAGAGTATTTTCAAATGTAGGTGAAGGGTGACGGTGGAGGTCACATGATCAAAATTTCTGTACCACCAGAAAGGCTTTGTCATAATGAATAGGCATGCCAAATATTAAGCCTTACCTCCTTACAGTCTTGCAGTGTAAAAGGTATGGGCTACAGTGCAAAAGTTATGGCCAATGTTAAAGTTTTTCAAATGTAGGTCAAAGGTCACAGTTGAGGTCACATGATAAAAAATTTCTGTACCAATGGAAAGATCTTGTCATAATGAACATTCATCTCAAATATTAAAGCCTTACCCTTGACAGTGCAATAGTAATGGGCTAGGTTAAAGTTGACAACAGACAGACAAATGGACAGAAAGGACAAAAACAATATACCCCCATGATTTTTCGATTCCTGGGCATAAAAATATCGCGTCCTAATGCAACATTTTGAGGAGGCGTTCATGAATTAATGTGTAAATTAATTTTTTGTTCGCCTTATAGTTGCTTTACTAATCAAAATATGATTATTGACAGTGAGATATTTCAAGATTTAATCATAGGTAAACCCCAGAGCAAATTAAATTTTCAACCATTTATGAATTGTTAAAGTTAAATGAGACTGATAATTACTAGCTAAAAATTCAATGGCATTAAAAACTACAGCCATTTTTTATTCCTGTATTGCTATTAAATCTCGAAATAAAGAGAAAACTATCTCGTTCAACGAAATAACTAACTCGTTATATCGAGATAATTATCTCATTATAAGTCCTAGCTGCAACTGTTCAAAAGATACGGACAAGGTTAAAGTTTTTCGAAAGTAGGTCAAACTCCTATGTCAAGGTCAAAGGGGTTGGTATCCAAAGGAAGGTGATGTCACAAGGATTACATATGTGAAGTATGAAAGCCCTAGCATCAACCATTCAAAAGTTATGGCCTAGCTTAAAGTTTTTCAAAAGTAGGTCAAACTCCTAGTCAAGGTCAAAAGTCAAAGTGGTTGGTATCAAAAAAAGGTCTTGTCACAAGGAATACATATGTGAAGTATGTAAGCCCTACCTCCAACATTTCAAAAGTTATGGTCAAGGTTAAAGTTTGTTAAAAGTAGGTCAAACTCCTAGGTAAAGGTCAAAAGGTCAAAAAGGTTGATATCCAGAGGAAGGTCTTGTCACACGGAATACATTTGTGAAGTATGAAAGCCCTAGCACCAACTGTTCAAAAGTTATGGCCAAGGTTAAAGTTTTTCAAAAGTAGGTCAAACTCCAAGGTCAAGGTCAAAAGGTCAAAGTTGTTGGTATCCAAAGGAAGGCCTTGTCACAAAGAATACACATGTGAAGTTTGAAACCCCAAGCACCAACTGTTCAGAAGTTATGGCCAAGGTTAAAGTCTCATAACATTTTGCAAAAGTGGGTTAAATTCCAAGGTCAAGGTCAAAAGGTCAAATATGATGGTACCCAAAGAAAGGCCTTGTCACAAGAAATACACATGTGAAATATGAAAGTCATAGCTCAAACCAATCAAAAGTTATGGGCAAGGTTAAAATTGACAACAGATAAACAGACAAACAGACAGACAGGATCCGGGGGCATAAAAATCCATAGAAGATGATTGTAAGCATTTATCTTTGAAATACAACGATACAGAATATCTGTCTTCTTTAGATACAACAAATGGTTATCAGACAGAAACCATACGGTTATACATTTTCTCTGTGTGGTATCTGGTAGAAAAATCCAGGACCTGACAGAAAAACAGACAGCAGCTTTTATTTTTGCATTAGAGCAAATTTATTCACTCGTAACTTCTAATTTAATTTTGCCTCTGACATTTAAAAATCTATTATATCATTACTTCTCTGGAAGTAAATCTATCTGCACCATGAATTCTGTAGCAAGTCCAAGAGGTAGTAATCAGTCCATCGTATCATGGATACCCAGCAGGGAGGGGATCCAGTATCCATCAGTGATGTGGAGGACGTTAAAACCTTCTTTGATAACAACCAAATTTTTGAGAAGGAGATGGCGTGTTAATTACGATAACAAAACTATATAATATCAATTACCACCATCGTTCACATATTTCCTTATAAAATTTCTCATTTACAGCAAAACTCTTATTTCTCACCCAGGCAATGGTTATATCCAAAAAACCTGTCTTCACATATTTACATGTTTTCAGATTATTAAGATAAATTCGCAAAAATTTTCGTAATTTACGCTTGCAATTCGTTGATGAAAGAGTAGAGAGTGTACAACAGCCAAATGGAAGGACTGACAGGGCCAACAGACAGCATCGAGGAGGGCGTCAGGGGTAGAAAACGGAAGAGGGGGGAAGACTTACCTAGTGTAAATTCCAGACTTTAAGAGGACCCTTACAGCTTCGTAGAGCACAACCATCCATTTAAGCCAAAAATCATCATGGGCAATCCAATAGCAAAAAATCCTTGCTATTACGAAGCTGTTAAGGAAGTGCTTACATCCATAAAGGCAGAGACCACAGGGGAGACCAGAAAATGGACAATAGTTGGATGTGATGGTCTGCCTTACCTAATTGGCAACAAAGTTGTTGAGCAAGAAAAAGATCTACAAGACATCCTTCTTGTTCCAGGACTTGGTCTCTTTGAAATAAATATGAAAAAGGTATGTTTGAAAATCATGGCAAGTAACATGATTTTTAAGGTGCAATATTATTATATCATTAATATTTTAAAATATTACAGCCATCATCAAATTGGTATGGGACATTTTAGGGAAAAATTTGGGCAAATGCTGGGCTGCAGCCAAAACTCTAAACGCACGCCATGATGCCAACGACCATCATAAAGCCTTCCAGTTTGTGGAAATACTACTTTATGGCACAGGTCTTTGCACATACATCCTCTATATATAGGCTGTCCAAAGTCAATTTTACGTTAAACGTCACCTCTAAAATTTAAAACGTACAAATGAGAGAGGAAAAAAAATAAACAAACAAAAATGTTACACTACTGTGAATTTATTCAAATCAACCAATTCAGTACATAAAAAAAACACTACCCAGCAATAAGAATATTTGAATTGATATCCAATTTCCTAAACAGAGAGTTTTTCCTTAGTATGTATATTGGTTTGAATCCTTTTGTGAGCAAGGAGTGTAGACTGAATGAGCAGAAGTGTGGCTTGTAACTAGGCCTAGTAGTATGTCCATTGGATTTATATTACCACATACATGGTACCCTGTCGGGAAATGCTTCTTCTCGTGGAAATAGTTGAACAATATCTACAAATAAAATCATGATGACAATATTTAATGCATTCTTTATTGAAATATCTTGACATTGAACTATGATGTATTTATTTTTCTCATAGTGTTAGCATCTGGTTTCGAAAATTTGTTTCATGTGTACCATTAAAGCTGTTAGATTATTTTACCTTGATTTTCACACACATGACAGGATTCTTCACTTCTTGGAATACAGCAATTCCCTTCCTTATTCTCTTTCACTTGAAATGTCCCCCTTCTGTAAACTTCTCCCTGCTCAAAAATCTCAAATGTCAATGAATAGAATTATTTTTCTTTAAACTGTAGTCATTTGTAGGTACATGGAATACTGTGTACATGATTAAATCAACTAACTGTTCCCTCAACTTTTACAAGAATATTTTAAGATGAAAATATCAAAGAAATTTAAACAAATTTTACCGATAAATTTATTATGAAAGCCTACTACATATATGTAATAGTCTTTCGATATATAAATATATTCACAACTTTTAGTGTTATCAATGATTTACCATTATTTCGATGACAGTTCACACGAAAGTTTTTTTTAATTTTCATGCAGTTTTTCTTTTTAACATCGGACTCGATGCTATATGTCGGATTGATGTTCTAGAAGCTTCCGTCAATATTAAGATCGGTGAATGACAAAAATAATTTGCACATTTCTCTTTTGAATCGGTTATAACAACTTTTTTTAATATCATTTAAATCAGGTTTTGATTGAATAATTCAGTGATGACGTTTTATGAAATAAGTAAACGATTGCTTGTTGTCAGTTTCATTAAAAATTGCCAGTAACTTAGATCCGCCAACCGGAAACGCCACCGTACTCAAGTTTTTGCTATTTCATGGCTGTTTATAGAAAATGAAAGTAGACTTTTAATTTAATGTACGATACTTACTATGCGAGTGAAATCTAAATATAGTTTACGGACATCATCTTGTATCTAGTATATTCTTAGAGGAGTAAGTAAGGACTCTGGTGCACCCGCTTCGGAGTATTTGCAAAATTTATTAGTTTATTAGTATAGATGTCTGTCAGTTGATTCGATACGCAAGAGCATGCTCTACGTATGAACAATTTCTGAAACGAAGCAAGCTATTGACAAACAAGTTGATGAAACAAGGATATCAACAGTCTCGTTTGAAGTCATCATTTCGCAAGTTTTACGGTCGATACAATGACCTTGACAGTACCTAACATTGAGTCAAATGCAGACTGACGTTTTTCATACTAATTGTTAGACCATTATTTATACACTGAACTGTCTACGTATTTTTCCGGTTTTTTCCTGATCATGACAAGGAGCACACGGCAGGTGTAACCGGTCAGCAGGGGATGCTCACTCCTCCATGGCACCTGATCCCACCTTTAAATTTTAAGTCCTTGTTTGCTCTGCTCCAAATTTGTATCGTTTCATTGAACTTTCGAGATTGAATACTGTTCGTTATCTTCATATTTCACTCTAGCCCACAGGTGCTTGTGGACAGGACCCACCCCCCCCCCCCCACCCCCCGAATATACACCCTGGGTCCAAGAATATTTTTATTCGTCTTTTTCCATGAATTAATCTTCTAGTACACATTTACAATGCATTCCATATGAAAAATGCAAAAAATAACGTAGAATTAACGTTTTTTTAAAAAATCATACCTGCGGTATTATAAAATAGAGAAGGTAAGTCACTTCCATTTGTTAACACTGCACCCCTCTTGGATATCGGGCCTAAAATATCATATACCAACTACATGTCACCAAAATGTGTCATTATATCTTGTTTCGGTAGATATTTGTCTTTAAAAAAATATTGATGACTACCCTAACTCATCTCGAAAATCTGCAGCAAAATTAAATTGTAATGAATCGATTTCGACTTCTTAATCAGATTTTTTCCCGAACTTTTTCGAAGATCTCTGGCTTTTCCCTTAATTCTGTAACACTCGGAACTCGAGAATTACCCGCTAGGTGTCGTTTCTGCATCACTTCCGTAATTTCTACTTTGACATTTCCAAATCTTGTATTTTCCACGTTTGACGATGAATACTCGGATTATTGTGGAATGCCTGGGCAATTAAATAGCACGATTAAAGACAAAAATATCTACTGAAACAAGATATAATGACACATTTTGGTGACATGTAGTTGGTATATGATATTTTAGGCCCGATATCCAAGAGGGGTGCAGTGTTAACAAATGGAAGTGACTTACCTTCTCTATTTTATAATACCGCGGGTACGATTTTTTAATAAAACGTTAATTCTACGTTATTTTTTGCATTTTTCATATGGAATGCATTGTAAATGTGTACTAGAAGATTAATTTATGGAAAAAGACGAATAAAAATATTCTTGGACCCAGGGTGTCTATTCGGGGAGGGGGTGGGGGTGGGGGGTCCTTGTCCACAAGCACCTGTGCTCTAGCCCACTGATGAAAGAAGAAATCGGTGTGCTCTTGTTCTTTTTCAAGGTAGAACCTTTAACTTCAAAACTATTTATTACAATTCAATTTTTGTAACATATTTAAATTAAACAACCCAAATTATTCAACATTCAATTAAAAAACCGCTCACAAATTCGTAAAGAAGCAAGATTTATGAGGAACTATTTCTTGTGGTGGAAGGATATTTAGAAGAAAATTATTCAAATCTACACATGTGTTAAATTTAATGTCTTGGAACTTTAGTCCCACACATTTTTACGCAGAGAATATTTTCCGTTATTATATGCTAGAAATATTAAATATAGGTCTCAATTTATCTTTTTAGAACAAATTTTACACATTCACTCAACAGAACTTGCCAAGAAATGAAGATATATTAAAGAAGTCAAGATAAAATTTACACAGTTTTTTGCCTGAAAATCGCACATTTTGACCAATATCTCAAAATTTACATCACTGATCCCAACTTTTTCTTTCATTATTTTAAACAGCACGATACTTTCAACCGATCAGCACTCAAGTCATAAAAAGTTTGATACAAGAAAATGTTTTGTTGCCTATTCAGATATTTTATACCCAGATATGATACTTTGTTTAGTGCAAAAAGGTCACACAATAATTTATGCGCACTAATTTGCCTGATTTGTTCAATGATAAATATTATTCAAACTATTTTACGTAAAATAAGGTTATATTCATTGCCATAATTACATCTGATAAAATATGAAAAAGATTAAAGTGCTTAACCAAAGAGTTATAATTTAAGTGCAAAAAGGTCAACTTAATTGTACCGTAGCTCAATAAGATGCACACTGACCCCCCATTTTCTTTGCGATTTTGAGTCATGTTATATGAGTACTTATCTAAAATATACTTCTCAAAAAATCCTTGATATAACTAATTTCACGAGTGACGTACCTTAATTTATACTAGATAGTGTAATTTCATTGGACAAAACAGTCACATGTCTTTGTTTTTATATAGTATAAAGAATGTAGGTATAGAGCCACGCCCCCTTGGCAACAGTGAGCCGAAACTATTTTTTACCATTATTTCCTGTTTACATTAGAGTTTATAGTAAAATGTTAATCATTTTAAAAAATTAATAAATAATTTTAAATAAATTCTTTTAATTTTTTTTTTTGCTATCTTATGGTAAATTACACAATAATTATGTCAATAAATAGTCAAGGCACTAATAAGATGGAACTATATGAGTTGTGATTTGTTGTCGTCTGCACAATGGCAGATTTTGACATGCTGGGGGTAGGAGAAAATGTTGAAAATGAAGAAATTGACTGGGAAACCCTTCATCAAATCTTTGATGGGGAATTTGATGCATCAACATCTAGAAAGGAGGCTGAGGAAGAGATGGAAATGGTTTTAAATCCTATTAAAACAGAGGAAACCATGCTGAGAGACCCAGACTCAGACTGCAGGAAAAAAAGATTCAAAACTGTTAATGAAACAGAGCTGCAGGAATTGAAAGAAAGAAGGCAGTCAAAAGCTACAAAGTTTAATACAAAGTGGGGAGTAAATTTGTTTCAAGGTAAATGCATGTTTTAACTTTTATAAATGTAAATTATATCAAGTCATCAACATTTTTAATATCCAGATTGGGACTTGAACCCAAATTCCCCACACAAATTGCATGGTTGCTTTACCATTAAGCTATCTGGATTGATATGAAATATGACTTGATAAATTGATTTAAAAAAAAAAAGGCCCCCCCCCTTTTTTGTAGAATGGAGTGTTGAAGCTTTGGGACAGCCAACTGATTTCCACAAAATTTCTGCTACTGAGCTGAATAAACAACTTGAAAAATTTTATGCAGAGGCTACACTTAAGCCCAATGAAAAAAGAGCACAATCTATGACAAAAGAACAAGCAACAGAATATCACAGTAATACATATAAGAGCATATGATCAGCAATCAACCGCCTTGTCCACGACATTGGACGCCAGCTTGACATAGTGCGTGACAGAGAATTTAGGGGTAGCAATAATGTCCAATCTGATTAAAATCAGATCCTCGATGCTCCTTTTTAACGATATGTCGCTTACGAGGATCTGAAGAAGCCCAATAGAGGGTCATCTCCTGGTGACCTTTATATTATCCAATCAAACGACCGCTTGCGAGACTCTGTAAAATCTTCGGAATTCAAAATTTTATTAATAACTCCCGATGCAATACGAATGAGGATTTAAAACGAAAGTAGAAAATGGCGGCGCCTGCTACGCCGACGAAAACGTGTGCTCTCAGTGATATTTGTGTTCTCTGCGGGTTTTCTTTCATTCAGTATGAAAAGAAAGACAATGGTGAGGTTATACTACATAAACATTTTGACCGGAAACTCAGGTTTACCACTGAGAGGGTAGAAAATGTTTATAAAATAACTGGTATCAACTTTTCAAGCAACAGTGCCGTATGCCTGAAATGTTATAGAAGTGTGGACAGTGTGATAAAATCTGAACAGAAAAACGAGAACATAAAAGCAAACATATGTAGCATGGCTAGGAAAATTAATGAAACACATCTGCTACAGCTACCTTCTCCCAGAAGAAAGGTTATTACGAAACGGATGCTACGAAGTCCAGTGGTAATGCAGTCAGCAAAGAAAGGCAAGACATTTAATATAGAAGCTGTTAAGTATATACCTGTCCATATAGCACCTTTTAAAGAAATAACTAATACAGGTGATATTGATAAGCCAAAGACTGTACGGAGATCACTAGAATTTCAGGATGTGAAAGTGAATCCTCAAGCCATTCAAGGTGAAATTGAGGTAAGTAATTAAATTACTTGTTCGTTATTCGTTCAATTCAGAAGATGTTTTTTTGGAAACAGTTTACCATGTTAATATTACAATTTTACATCAACCCACTTCAACACCCAATACCTATCATATCCACGATATTTTGGGGGGATCAAGATATATATTTGAAATAAATTAACTTTCATGTTCTAAAATAAATATTTACAAAAACAAAAATACACAAATGTGTTAACTACTTTCTACAAATTTCTGCATCTGGTAGTATATTAAGATTCATTCATGTTACAGTTATACCCATACTTTCCAATAGGTGATATTATTTTGAAATAATAATTGAAACAAGAGGCCCATGGGCTACAATGCTCACCTGAATCATTTTGGCGCTGTTGTTCTTCATCAGATTTGTCCCCTATATACGAGTGTATTCCTATGTAAAATTTTGATTCACCTTTTTGTGGCCACATCCTATATACAGGGGCCAAGGTATGTATAAAATTGAATCTACACTACCAGAGTATACTTCAATATAAATAAGAATAACCATGGCTTTGCTGTTCTTCAGAGAAGGTTTTTAAAATCTTTTCCTATGAATAATTAATATGAAAAACTATGATCTGCTATTGTCATCCCACCCTATCCCTGGGGGTTCAAGATTTCAACAAACTTGAATCTACACTACGTAAGAGTCGCCGGCGTGGCGCAGTGGTCAGAGTGTTCCCTCTAGAGTCATGGAGTAAGGAGCTGATCCTTACTTCGCGGGTTCAAATCCCACTGGAACGTGGAGACCGGTCCTTCAGATGAAACCGAATAAACCGAGTTCCCGTGTCGCATTAGATGTTGGCACCAAAAAGATCCCTCACTGCTCAATTGCCCTGAGTGCGGAGTATAGGTCAAAATTTGCAGCTCTCCACCGGCAAGTGGTGGCGTCCCCATATGAGTGAAAAATTCTCGAGGGACGTTAAACAATAAACAAAACAAAACAAACAAACACTACGTTAGAGTGCTTCCACATTTAAAAAATGATTCATCATGGTTTCATTTTTCCTGAGAAGTGAAGTTTTAAAGACTTTTTCTCATAAAGTTCGATTTAAACTTTGATTGGCTATTGTAGCCTCACCTTGTTCCTAGGAGGGGAGGGGGGTCATGATTTGAACAAACCTGAATCTACACTACCTAAAGTTGTTTCCATATTAATTTGACTAATCATGGCTTTGCTGTCCTTGAGATGATCTAATAAAAATTTTTTTCATATACAATCTATATTGAACTTTGATTCCCTGTTGTGGCCCCAGCCTACCGCCGGGGACCAAAGTGTGAATAAATTTACAATTTACACTACCTCAGGGATCTTTCACCTATGTTTCATCTTTTCTGAGCCAGTGGTTCTTGAGAAAAAGATTTTTCCTATATATTTCAATTTAAAACTTTGATTCCATAATGTGGCCCCACCCTATCCCGGGGGCCATGATTTGAACAATTTAGAATCTACCCTACCTCAGGAAGATTTCACATAAGTTTACGCTTTTCTGGTCCAGTGGTTCTTGAGAAAAAGATTTTTAATGACCCCACCCTATCTTTGTCTTTTCTTAATTATTTCCCCTTGGAGGGGACTTGGTCCTTCATTTTAAGAATTTAAATTCCCTAGGTCTTTACTCAAGGATGGTTTGTACCTACTTTGGTTAAAATTTGCCCAGTGGTTCTTGAGAAGAAGTTGAAAATGTGAAAAGTTTACGGACGAACAGGGTGACGGACGACAGACAGTGGATGATCAGAAAAGCTCACTTGAGCTTTCAGCTCAGGTGAGCTATTAAAAACCTGTAACTCAATCCAGATATCATTATAACTGTAATACAGCACTATTATTTGCAGCCTGATTTGTTTTTGTTTTGTTTCGTTTGTTTTTTTTAATTAATGAATACTAACAAATCTTCAGTTTTGTTTGTTTTTTTTTATATTGCTTATTTTTTTCTTCCAGAGTTAGATTGTTGCAGTCGTTATTTCAGATATAAACACCATCCAGCATAGATGAAACTAAGGTATTTTTATCATCAAATTCCATGTCAAGATTAAAAATAATACAAAAAACTATGTTAGTTACATTTACATTTTGAATGATGAAAGTCAAGAAGCAAGAAAAAGTTGAATGTATTCCAGAAATATCTTAATATTGCTATTCCTGTATAACCATGAATAAGTGATAATCACTTGTTAATTTATTTTGTTTTTATAAATGTTATTGTTTTTACTTCTTCAATATTTATTGATAAATGAATATGTATGTTTAGATTATATATGATATCCATTTGTAAGTAAATTCTTTTTTCATTCTACAGATAACCATTGCATACCCAAGTGGAAGAAGAACAGAGCTTGTAAGAAATGAAACAGAACAGAAAATATGTAGAGCTATTTTTAATGGTAGGTCCTCAGGAAATGCCAAAAATGCTATAATTGCTGTAGTATCCACAGCTTACAGGAAGGAGGTTGTTACAGCAGTGTCACACATCATTAGTTGTGAATCAAAAGAACTCTGTAAAAGAAATTCAGGAAGCATTCTCCAGCAAAAAGACCACAACAGTATATTAGAATTTTCTTGGGATAAGTTTTAAAGGGAGCTTCACATCAAAGCACCAAACACCCTGAGAGTTATTCAGTCAGCAGTTAGTGATGTTCCAGTTGCCATTGGTGAGAAGAAATTCATAAACTTAATGCTTACAGTAGCTTCAGCATTTCACGGACGTAATCAAGAGATGTCATCGGTGCATTACCAGCTCGGTTTCATTTTGGCTCATGGAGGATGTACACAGAGGGTAAATTTTTTCATTCAAAGGAAGTGTTCAATGAACATACCCATCTTTGTCTGTTTATGTTGTGTATGTTTTTAAAGACAATGCAGATAAAGAGATTTACAATGCTTGAAATGAAGTGATTAATATGTGTTGCTTAGATTATGTTATTAATTTTAGTAAATTGTGTTTACATATTTGTAATAACTCAAGGCTTTTTTTAGGTCACCTGAGTCACTCAGGTGACCTATTGCTATCCGTTTTTGTCCGTCGGCGTGCGTCGTGCGATGTGCGTTAACATTTGAACATTTTCAGCTTCTTCTCTGAAACCGCTCAACCAATTTCAACCAAATTTGGCATATAGCATCTATGGGTAAAGGGGAACAAAAATTGTGAATTTCATGGTCCCTGCCCCCCTGGGGCCTGAGGGGTGGGGCTAAAACCACCAAAAATAATGCAATCTTTAAAAATCTTCTTCTTTACTCCTGTACACCAAGCAGTCAAACTGTTGGCATCATTGTAATAAGCATTGAGCCCTCTACCAAAATTGTGAAATTCATGGCCCCAGGGTCAGGGGTTCTGGCCCCAGGGTGGGGCTATATAGATCATATAGTGAAATGCATTATTTCTTTGAAAATCTTCTTCTCTGCTCCTGGGTATTGAATAAAGTAACTAAGTACATAGTTATGAAGAGCAAGAGTGCCTCTTCCAAAATTGTGAAATTCATGGCCCCAGGGTCAGGGGTTCTGGTGTTAGGGCGGGGCTCTATTGATTATATAGTGAAAATGCATTAATACTTTGAAAATCTTCTTCTCTGCTACTGGATATTAAATAAAGTAACTAAGTACATAGTTATGATAAGCAAGAGTGCCTCTTCCAAAATTGTGAAATTCATGGCCCCAGGGTCAGGGGTTCTGGTGTTAGGGCGGGGCTCTATAGATTATATAGTGAAAATGCATTAATTCTTTGAAAATCTTCTTCTCTGCTCCTGGGTATTAAATAAAGTAACTAAGTACATAGTTATGACGAGCAAGAGTGCCTCTTCCAAAATTGTGAAATTCATGGTCCCAGGGTCAGGGGTTCTGGTGTTAGGGCGGGGCTCTATAGATTATATAGTGAAAATGCATTAATTCTTTGAAAATCTTCTTCTCTGCTCCTGGGTATTAATTAAAAGAACTAAGTACATAGTTATGATGGGGAGGTGGGCCTCTTCCAAAATTGTGAAATTCATGGCCCCAGGGTCAGGGGTTCTGGTGTAGGGCGGGGCTCTATAGATTATACAGTGAAAATGCATTGATTCTTTGAAAATCTTCTCCTCTGCTCCTGGGCATTAAGGTGATAAACTAAGTATATAGTTATGATGAGGAGGTGGGCCTCTTCCAAAATTGTGAAATTCATGGCCACAGGGTCAGGGGTTCTGGTGTTAGGGCAGGGCTCTATAGATTATATAGTGAAAATGCATTAATTCCTGAAAATCTTCTTCTCTGCTCCTGGGTATTAAATAAAGTTACTAAGTACATAGTTATGATGAGCAAGAGTGCCTCTTCCAAAATTGTGAAATTCATGGCCCCAGGGTCAGGGTTTCTGGTGTTAGGGCAGGGCTCTATTGATTATATAGTGAAAATGCATTGATTCTTTGAAAATCTTCTTCTCTGCTACTGGAGACTATTTAAACAAACTAAGTGCATGGTTATGATGCATAAGGATGCCTTTTCAAAAATTGTGAATTTCATGGCCCCAGGGTCAGGGGTTCTGGTGTTAGGGTGGGGCTCTATTGATTATATAGTGAAAATGCATTGATATTTGAAAATCTTCTTCTCTGCTACTGGAGATTATTTAAACAAACTAAGTGCATGATTATGATAGACAAGGATGCCTCTTCCAAAATTTTTAAATATATGGCCTCAGTTTTTGGGGTTCTTGAGGAGGGGGGGGGGGGGGCTCTATTGATTATATAGTGAAAAAGCATTAATTCTATTAATTAATCATTAATTAATCCTGTCTGCTCCTTAGTGTTGAGCTGATAAATAAATTGCTTAGCTATGATGGAAATGGGAGCTTTGAACAGAATTTTTAAATCTTGTGGTCCTAGTGTGAGGGGTTCTGGCATAACGAGGGGGGGGGGGGGCTTTTGATAATATAGTGGAAAAGTGTTAATTCTTTGAAGTCCATAGTTATGATGATGAGGGTAACTCTTCCAAATTTGTAAATTTCTTGACCCTTGGTCTTGGGTTCTGGTGTTAGGGTAAGGCTTTGTTGAATCTGTAGTGAAAATGCATTGTACCTGAGAAATTCTTCTCTGCTTCTGGGCATATCGGAAGCAAACTGAGTAAAAGTTTAAATGATATGAGTAAGCGTATTTCTACCAGATTTTTAAACATCTGGACCATTCGTCTAAGCATTCTGGTCCTGGGCAGGGCTCTATTAATTTGTATTCTACTGAGAGAAGTTATTCCCCTTTTCCATTCACCTTTGATAATTAATCACTGTAAATAATGTATTTGAAAGGTTAATAGAAGAAGATAATTATGCAAGAATGTTTATCGTATAATTAAAAAAGTACTTTCTTAGTTTTCATAATCAGGTAGACCTGTAAGTAATAGATAAATAAAAATGAGACAAAAATAACTTATCTTATTAAAAGTTCTTCAAAGACCATAAGAGAGGTCAATGCTAGAGGTCTTAATATGGGTATAAAAATAGTACAGAAGCACTATTAGTTTGTCAATAGTCTGCATGGTGATAGTGTTAAGTGGGGGACATATTAGAACTTAATTTATGAGTTGATACTGAATACTAGACTAATTATTTTGTTGATCCTGATCTTCCTACTTCTCTTGCTTTAGGGCACATTGCTTCATCTATCAGTGTATTTAACTTCGAAATTGTTGTAATATATTCAGGTGACCGTTAAGGCCCTTGGGCCTCTTGTTTAGGATATTGACAGATTAGCCAAGTGCGGAATGACTGTGACAAGTAAATCCATGCACAGCAAGTTAGAAACCTGGATATCAAATTTAGATGCAGAGGTCATAGCACTGAAGAAGTCTTGGGAGGAGGGCCAAGAAAATACAACAAAATACCAGTTAATTGGTGACAATTGGGATAAAAAAATACTGCCATCCTACAGGTAAATTTTGTGTCTTATTTATTGGATATTTATTGGGTTTTGTTCAAATCAAAACTGGAAAAAATATAGAACATTATTATACAAAGTTTGTGTTGATAAACAGTATAGGTACATGCATCACTTTAGTAGAAATTTCAGTCTAGTTAAAATTATATCTATGTGCTCCCTATTTTTAAATATCTTAAAAATCAAAAATCAGGAAGCAAATAGTAGATATAATTTCAATTAGTTTGGTTTGTTATTTATAATAATGTAAGTTTACAAATCATAGTGACCATACACATCTTGTTCTATTTTGAAGGACCTCCCAGAACCAGACACAATCCATACATTTGTTTAATGTATTGATTGCTGTAGATAGAGTGCAAATACCTGTGGTAACTCCAGAAAGAGACCTAGAATATGCAGACATCTCTTTTGAAAAATTCGTGCCATCACTTGAAGAACAAGAAAAGTTGAAGGAAGAATTGGTTTTTATTACTGCAACATCTGTGATCAGGAACATTCCCCACCTTTCAAAACTTTTGGACAAAATATATCCCAAACATCTGCCACACAAGTATAGTGATCAAGCAGGAATTAAAACAGTACAAGTAAGTATTCCAGTTTAAAATGCAAAGATTAAATTCTAGGTATGAATTTATAGTGGATTTAAATTTATTGTCAAATTAAAACAATGCAAGTGATTTAATTTTTCATAAAGTATTCTTGTTTATGATAGGAATATGGTGTTGATATGATTTGTGGGTATGCTGATATTATGGTTATAAACTTATCATATAAATTAACATGCTTTCAAATTTCAGTATCCGTTAGGACTGTATGACTGTAATGAAACCAAAACAGCGGATGTCATCAAGCTCTTAAAAGAATTACAGCAGAAGTATGTTCCTCACAGAGATGGAGAGATTTGTGAGCCTGTTCTTTTTGGTGGTAAGTATAAGTGGTCAATTATTATACCCTCATACAACTTAATGGAAAGGGATAGAACATTGCTAACTGTATGCAAGTTGGTTTGTTTGTATGTTTGAAATAAAATCTTAGCACTTAGAATCATTAGACATAATTCTGAGGCATTGTATTAATAAATCAAACTATATTCATTTCAGAAAGAATTATTTCTTGAGAAAATCAATACTATTGAGTATCATTTGGGTACATATCAAATTTTATGTACAAGTTAACATGATTAACAAATGTGTTTAATTTGATACACAACATATTTGAAAACCTATTCTGTTGCAAGGAATGCTCCACTTGTGTGCTGATTGAAATTTGTATGAGATACTGTAAAAGTAATGTGTTAATTATGTTTGTTAAAACAGGTGACCAGCTTACTGATGAGCGCATTCAGTGTGCACAGGAAGCCATGCTTAATGGTAACACGTCTGATGATAGATTAGAAGGTTTCATATCCAAAATCGAGGATTTCCACAGATTAATGAATTTTTTAGAAGTAAGTACCTTATCTATGTATAATTTTATTTAGATAATGGTTTGCTACCTTCATGAAACCTTTCATCAATCTTAAAATTTAAGATTAGATAAACATTTCCTAATCATATGTTGAATTCTTAAATTAGTTAGATTAAAAAATATAACTTCAGAAAATTCAATTTTATTTTAGGCAATAGCAAAACTTACATACAATACCGGATCTGCAGGAGACAGAGGAACAGTTTATTACTTCAGAAATTTATTGAACCACAGAAGTGTTAAAGGGGATGTGAAAAATGTCTACCGTTCATACAAATATTTATATTACACCATCTTAGATGCCATTTGCTGTTATTTATTTCTGAAAGAAATGGATCTTGAGAATTTATCAGATTCCATTCCGCTGCCTCAACAATTTTACCAGTATACAGATGCAGACAAAATCTCATGGATAAATGACATATGTGAAAGGATCATTGAAAAATACTTTTTTGAGGGTTTCCTGATATTATGTCTTAGATTGTGTGACCGACAAAAATCATCCGGACAATTATTGGGTGTCAAATTTCAATGAAGGTAGAGTGAAATGTCATCATTGTGAAAAAACTTATGCGTATGTTGGCAGTCTGAAAGCACACGAAGAAAAAATGCATGGTGTTACTGTGTCAAAGAAACAAAAGAAAGAAAAAAAGAAAAGTAAAGATGAACTAAATGGATACATGTTGCTACTTTTTAAACTTTCACTGTTACACAAGAATTTGGATGATGCTGTTGACATGGCAGATGGTGTAAGGAGCATTAAATCAGCTAAATATGAGCTTCCTATTTATAACTATACTAACAAAACGAAGTATGCTATAGGTTCTATCCATTTGGTTGCAATGACGGAGGGGTTGCTTAGCGAGGAACTAAAACAACGCCTGACAGCAAACAGATTTATTAATCTACAGGGAGGAAAAAACAACAACTTGGCCTTAGACGAATATGTTGAACTTTTGAATAGAGACAGCAAATTTGCCTGCTCTGGCTTCCAAACCAAGGAGAGTATTTTAGCACACTCCAAGGAATTCCCCCATATTATTAACTCAACCAAACATATTGATGTGATTTGTGATATATCTGGTAGGAAGGATTTTCATACTGTACCTTCTTATTTGGAAGATGTTCAAAAGGTTTTTAAAGAACTTGCAGAAATAAATGCATTCTCCGTTGTTGATGGTCGAAAGTTGAAATGTGAAGGCATAAAAAATGACCCCAAAATTTATGATGAATGTTTTAACGGACTGTCTACTTTAATTGTAAGACATAAACCAGTAGTTGCTTATCACAGACTGCGAAATAAATATATTTGAAACACATGCTTTTTTCGTTACATGCATTTCAAGTAAGGTCCCCAAAAAATTGTTTGTTTGCCCTCCCCCAACAGACTGACTCGGATTTTTTTCTTTACAATGTGAGCATGCAAGTTTTATTTTAAAAAACAGATATCTATATTTTTTTGTACAACTTTGAAGAGTAAAAATACTTTCTCTACCAACAGACCTAAAGTTTACCAATATGCAGTGTTGGGAGAGGACAAACAACAAATTTCCTAAAGTTCACCTAGTGACAAAGAACTTTTTAATGAAAGAATAATCACAGGAATTCTTTTAACATGTTTAAGTGGTCAACTGTTAAAATAAGCTGATAAGGAAAAGATAAATGAATGGTGTGTTTCTTCATGGACATCAAAATAATATTGCCATTTTTCATAAAATAATTTAAAATGTTTATTGAAGGACATTAATTTATGAAATATTTTTTTTTCTCAATAAAATTAGGAAAAATAAAAATATGGAACACACTATTTATTTATCTTGGCCTAATTGGTCAGAGATTATGTTACGTGCTGGTTGTAACTAATGAAAGGGTCACAAAGAATAAAACAAAATTAAAACATTTATTATTCAGTATAATTACGGAAAAAAATGGTCAAAAAATTCATCTTCAACATAATCATATGAAACTGTGTCATCTGAACTGTCACTTGCAAGGTTAACATTTTCATCATCATTAAAGTTTATAGTCAGTAGTTTCTCAATATTAGATAATGATGACTGATCTGGATTGACTTTGGCACATATGTCACAACACAGAGATGATCCTGTATTTTTACCCAGATCATCGAGTTCTTGTTGATTTAGAAATGGCTGAAGTAATGCAAAACGTCTACATTTATCACTCTTGATTATATTTTTCACATCACTTTCAACTTTGCACAGATTAAATGAATTGTATAACAATAATGCAGTTGACGTTTGTCCATCTCTACCCACTCTTCCAATTTCCTGAATTAACTCGACAAAAGTTTTTGGTGGTCCATACAAAATGACATTGTAAAATTTTGCACAATCAACACCCATTCTAAGGGAACTTGTTGCAATAACTAGACGTAGATCACTATCAGGATTCTGAATAGCTTTAAGAATGATTTCTTTCTTTTCTGAAGGAGTTTCTGAATGGTACATTTCCACACATTTACAGTCTTGAATTTCAGTTATTATGTAACTATATAAACTTGAAGCAGTTTTAATAGAATTGCAGTAAAGTAGTGTTCTTGGTAATTTGTTTTCACTAACAGCATCTATAAGCCATGACATAGCAATCTCAAGAGTATTAGGGATTTTTACGACAACAAGCTTAATATTTTGTTTATCTGGTGAAGAAAATATTTGAACTGCATCCTCGGCTATATTCAAAATTTTCATTACTTTTTTAGAAATCCTCTTTGTACATGTAGCACTCAATGCTACTATTGATGCACATGGAAACAAAGATCCAAGCTCTCCAACATGATGGAACCATCTTCGGAAGGCTTCTTTTCCATTGTCATCATCTCCCCTGTAAGATATACTTAACAATAAACAAGATTTTGATGCATGGTCATGGAAAGGGGAAAATCAAGCAACAAGCTTTTTTTCTAGTTCTAAATTACATGTACATTGTATTATCTTACCAAGCTGAGATTGTATGGAATTCATCAATGACAATATTTGACACTTCAAAATTCTGAAGAACTGTTCTGAAGAATTTATCACCAACTAAACTTTCAGGAGAAGCAAACAAATAATCAAACTCTCCACTGGAAATGAAACCCTCTTCCTCTTCATCACCTATATTTAAAAATTGTAGGTCTACACATCATTCAATTAGTAATGATATGATGGTCATGCAGTACTTGAAGTTTCTAAACATGTAAAGCCAATACAACTAACTTCCAAATTAATTAATTGAATCCTATCTATGTGAATTACAAATTTATGAAACTAAAAATTGTTGTTTATCTTGAAATCAAATTCATGCACAGATTACGAAATTTTACAAGGGTAGGGGATAGTTTGAAATAATTTTTGTTTGGTAGGGGTTGGTGAGTGGCTATTTTCGATAGCTTTAATACGATGTGTAACAACTTTGAAATTTAAAAGGGAGGGGGAGGGGGTCCGGACATCCCTTTTCTAGATCACTCAAGAAACATTCCAACGTATTAAACAGTTAATATATAGTTAATTCAGCGCTCCTAAGCAATTTGTAATTTTGTATGCTGTACAACCGTACAATATTTGATTTAAAATTATATAACTTACCTCTGAATTTTGCTTTAATGCCCGGAAGACAGTTAAGTCTTGTCACTTGGTCCTTCATCCATGCGACGAGGGGACAACACACAATGATTTTTTCGTCTGCATCATCGCGATGTAAAAATCTCTTTACAGAAATGGCAATTTGGAACGGAAGAGACTTTCTGTAGCCGGTCGGTAGTACGGCTATGCAATCCTTTTTCTTGAGGACTGCCTCTAATATCTGCATTTGTTCCTTTTTTAACTCATTAATGTGAAAGAATGGCAATACTTTTTCTAACGCAACTTTTAGTTCTATGTCCGCCATTTTTTTTTTTTACATTTCCGAATGTCGATAAAATACAAGCAATCTGATTGGTCAGATTTATCATGAATATTAAAATCTCAAAGGTCACCAGGAGATGACCCTCTATTGGGCTTCCTCAGATCCTCGTAAGCGACATATCCTTAAAAAAGGAGCATCGAGGATCTGATTTTACTCGTAAGCGACATATCGTTAAAAAAGGAGCATCGAGGATCTGATTTTAATCAGATTGCAATAATGTCTTAGATGGAAAACTAAAAAAAAATTTACAAGAAGGGCTCTCTCGACCAACAAAGCACAAGGCTGTTATTCCTAAAAATGATCTTAATAAAATTTCAGCGTACCTTTATGGAGATTCAACACCTGTGTCTTTAAGATTCCGCATCTGGTTTTTAATCGCTATTCAGTTTGTCAGCAGGGGACTTGAGTTTCACGAGCAACTAAAGGTCGACTCATTTGAGTTTCACTTCGATGAAAATGGACATGAGTATGCTGTTTTGTCTCATGAAACTAAACAAAAAAATTGGCAAGGGGGCATAGATGTGTCTGTAACCCCTAAGGAAAAAAGAATGTATGCAGTACCAAATGCAGGGGAACACTGTCCAGTCAACTCTTTAAAGCAATACCTCTCAAAGATGGACCCTACTGCAACATTTCTTTTCAACAGATGTTCAAAAGAAGCGTTATCCTCTCCAACAACCGAGGAAATTTGGTACACTAACGTTCCTATCAAAAAATACAAATTCACACGTTTTATGGCTGACATTTGTAAAAACGCAAAATGTGAAAATTCTTACACTGCACACAGCTTACGTGCAACCTCCATACAAGGCATGAACGATGCAGGATTTGAAGTGCGACACATTATGCACATGAGTGGCCATAAAAACGAATCCTCTGTAAGAAGTTATAGCCGAGAATGTGCTACTTACCAGAAGGAGTCAATGAGTAGAGCTTTGTCTAATCTGATCGTCCCACACACTGAAATAAACGAAAATGTTCCACAGGTTACAGGATCCAGCCATGCCGCCACATGTAAACATCTAGACGTCTCAGCTCCAAAAACAACATCAGCAGAAATACCGATTGCTTTCCAGTCATCTACCTTCTCCTCTGGATTCATATCAAATTCTGCTTTTCACCAATGTGTCTTTAATTTCACATCCAAGTAGATATAACTTACACTACAGAGCTTGTTATGGCTAACATGTTGTTGACTTCCGAAAAAATGACCGTCGATTGAAGCTCGTCGATCTCTAGATCACCTCGTTACTAGGATGACGTATTCTTACGGGGTTAAATTTAAAATTGTATAATTTTTACGAAATAAAATTTGTTATTTTGAAACATTTTGTGTTGAAAATTAAATTATAAGGAATGAATTATTATTTTTTTTAATTTGATACGATATAAAATGGTTTGGGGCAGTTTACGCTTTTTTATAAACGAAGCGGTTTATAAAAAAGCGTAAACTGCCCCAAACCATTTTATATCGTATCAAATTAAAAAAATAATAATTCATTCCTTAAAGAAGAAATTCTCTTTTTGTTAGTTGGGGGTTGTGACGAAAAGGAAGTAGAAGGTTGTGGGGAGATGTAATTGACATGCTGAAATTCAGATGCGGAATCAGTGTCAGAGGAATTGACAGAGGGAGGTGGTGCAGTGAAGAGTGAGAAGCGGTAGGTTGTGAAATTGTCCATTGGGTAGAATAAGAAGATGATGTTAAAGATTTGGAAAACTGAAAAATATTTTTTAAAAACAATTAATAAAAACTACTTGATGCATAATTTCTTAAATAACCATACACCTTTATATTGCCAATATTTAATAAATGTTCTTTCCCAATTTACATTTACGATTAATGCATGCTGTCTTTTCATTCATTCTTCAAAATATGGGGTGCACCAATGATTGCTTTTGTCACTTGTGGGTTTAATTACCACAAGGACTTCTGCATTTGTGGTAGCATGAAGTTCCTTTGCCTATAAGATAAGTTAAGGACATTGGCAAGGTTCCTGGTTATAGTATAGAATTTTTCAAAAACTCTTGAGTAGGTATAAATGTACTAAACAGGCTATATTCTGGAATGTTTGACTACCAAGCCAATCTTCTTTTTTAGATTCTGTCAAATCAGTGTTTTTGCAATTCTCAATGCATTTCCTATGTAAAATGTTGATAAAAGGGACCTACATAATTTTTCACCATAATTTTTCTCCAAAACCCACTTATTTTATATAGTTTTTGTACTATATACATTATTGCATCTTCATTTCCTATGATTTCTAGATATTTTGGCTGAAAATGTATATATAGAAACAAGACAAAGACATACCGGCACCTTTATTTTTGAGTTACTTCCCTTCACAGCTATAATTACGTATTATTCATAATGGTCAAGAGAGTCAGACTGGTTGAGTGGTTCTATCATGTATTTGATTGAATTGAAACACATTGTCTTAAAAATACTGGCATGGATTTATTTCAAATTTTACTCGTAGTTACTAAATGCTTCTTCCTTCATACAACCTGAGAACTGATCTCAGTCGGTCTACCTTTCAGCATATGTCACTACTCTGCCCTTCCCAGTATACTGAGCATAACTAGGGTAAATGACGACCTGTTGGCTACTTTGTCCCCTGAATACAATTTACTACAAAGCCATTATTACTTTTCTTTCTTGCTGTATAGATGATTCTACCCGTAGAAGGAAGTACACGTGCTTTTATTTACCTCTGTTAACATACGCTTTATTGGTTTTCACCGCTTAGAGAATTCTACACGAAAGATCACTAAAATCACTATTACATAAGTGAAAAAACCATGTATTAAACCTTTTTTCTCCGGAAAACCTTGACTTGCCAATGTCCTTAAATGAAAGATATATATGAATTAAAATAAATAAATGAAATTTGTGTAATTCCTTTATTTTTATGATTTAAATTCTACAAATAAGATAAAATTAGCAGCTAATTTTTAAAAAAAAATATTTTTTAAAGATTCGTGAAAACATCTACACCGTCTTTGGAGTTCACGAAGAAAGAAGTGATACTATTTATGACACTAATCTCGAGGTGCAAATAAAGAACTTGAGGATCGAGATAAGAGAATCGGAGTATTTGACTACACCATTGCAGGACAGACCTCCCTGTAGCATTTAAGAAAAAACTTTAGATGAGGATATACATGAAGTAAATTTTTCCTCCAAATGTAAATCAAATTTTATTGACTTCATAAAATGCTGATCTTAAAGCAAGAAAATGCCTTATCCTCATTTTCATCACCCCTGAGGATAGAAATTCATTTAACAACATTATGAGCAAGACAAAACAAGAGATCATTAAAATCATTGATACAGAATTACAAACACAGAAAGAAATTGATTGTGACATGAGTAATTTAATTCCTCTATTAATAAATATTCATATGATTTTATGTTTCATTATTTATTCTTTCTGTCATTTCTGCGTTAAATAATTCTTATAAGTTATCAGGAGACGAAAAATTGCAGTGTGGAGAAAAATTAAAAACGAGAAGAAGGCATTATTAATAAAACTTTATAAAAACTTAGTGTAGTTGAGAATAGAAATGGATGAGCAGGGGTTTTTTTTTCATTTCTATGAGAAACTCGTTATAGTTATTTCATGGTTTAATTCTATATTTGATAAACTTTACATAATAACCTTTTTAAATGATGTATTCTTTCTCTGGTAAAGAGACTGCGCCCTCTTGTGTCCATCCTCCAAAAAAGCATTGCCCGTCTCCCCACTTTCAGGCTTTCCTCTCTTTTCTTGTCCTTTCTGGTTCTTTCCATAATTAAATTGATTTTTTTAACTTATGTAATTTATTGTCCTATGAAAGAAATGAAATTTTTTAATAAATACTACATAACCCCCAACCCCTACCCCTTCCTTGCGTTCAAATGGCCTTTATCGCTTGAAAAGAATCACCTTGTGCATCTTTAAATCGTCATTTCTTTAATATTTACATTTTTTAACTTTAAATGGATCACATTCTAGACTTGTTTATTTTAACAATTACGATCGTGATGTAATACTGTATTTTTAACACTATTTATGCTTCTATAGAAATCGACCTGGAAGATGCAGATTCGCCCTCTTCCGACTCAATTATTTAGTTCCGAAGTTTCATTTCCGGTACAGACATTCCTTGATAGACCATCGAAGCAGTCGGTGAGTTTTTAAGCATATTAATTCATTGCTTTTCTACATAGGTAGACATCCACTGTGGACAAGAATACATTTTTCAAGTATAAAATTTTTGAACCATCTTATTACTTCCAAGAATACTTTAGTATTTAAAATCTATAATGCAACAGTCAAAACAAACTCATGGACTAAAAATATTTTTTTTTCAATTTTCAACAAGTTAGGATTTTCATTCATTAGCAAAAAAGAAAATTCAACAAAGTCACTTCTGAGAAACATAAAACAAAGAATATCAGATCAATGCTTACAAGAGGAATATGCGCAGATTCATAATTCATAAAAACTAAAATGTTATCAAGTTGTTTTTAATAATTTCAAACGCTGTGGATACACTGATATATTAAAAAAGAAAACAGAGAGATCAATTATTAGCAGGTTGAGACTATATGCACATAACCTTGCCATAGAAAAAGAGAGACATTTGTCTATACCCACAGATAAAAGATTTTGTAATATTTGCAACACAGGGGAGATTGAAGATGAATTTCATTTTCTATTCAGCTGCCATAAATACAATAATCATAGGTGAACCTTTGAAAGGAACTTGCTGAATTTTTTTTTCAAGGAAAAATATCAAATATGACTTATACTCAAAAAGTTAAGCTTTGCTTAAATAGCCATACTGAAATACTGAAAATAACACACTCACTTATTAAAAAATGTCTTGTATCTAGAAATAATTGCATTATATAATTACTGTACAAATGATGGTATGATTTATAATTATGTATAGCCTCACATTCTATACTAAAATATTGTATATTTATGTATGAACAATTGATGATTCTTATAATGTGTTGTGCCTTTGCCAATTATTGTAATTGTGTTTGCGCCAATAAATATTTGTATTTGTATGTCTAACAATCCTTTTAGTTGCCTGCGTGCCGCAGTGGTTAGAGCGTTTGCCTTAGATTCACAAAATAAGGAGTCGATCCTTGCGTCGCGGGTTCGAATCCCACTGTGGGACGTGGAGACCGGTCCTTGGGATGAGACCATATAAACCGAGGTTCCGTGTCGCAGTAGGTACTGACACGAATTAGATCACTCATTGCTCAATGACCCTGAGTGCAGAGTATAGGACAAAATTTGTAGCTCTCCACCGGCAAGTGGTGGCGTCTCCATATGAGTGAAAAATTCTCGAGAGGTACGTTAAACAATAAACAAACAGAATACTGCATGATTTTTCATGTACATCAATATTTTTACGACCTATATTATCTTAACGCGGCTCTTATGAGTGTTTACTTATTATTTTTTATGTAGGTGCTGATTGATATCTAAAAAATAGAAGATATCTTACCATGTTGCGAATCTCCAGATTTTATACCACCGCCAAGAAAAAAATGCACGAGATATCCAAGGTTTAAATACCTATGGTGATTTGCTTGGACCTGACTGAAGGCCATAAAAATGTGTTACTTTTACAATTATGCATTTGAAGATACTTCAGTAAGATTTACAGCAGAGATAATTTGCATAAATATTAAGTGTTATATATCATTGTTAAGGGAATTACACAAATAATGATGACAACATATTTTAAATATATTTTAGACAATTTTTATTAATAAAATTATCGCGAAATATACGGTGATGTCGCCATTTTATGATGTCCCACTGTTACAAAAATGGCCATGCGCTTTAATAAAAATATTTAAATGACTAATGTTGCGCCAAATAGCATGAAAATGATTAGATTTTCTTTGTTCAGAATTATGCTAGTTTTATTTTTATTATATGAAATATATGATATTATGCTTATGATGGTCGTGAAATATCAACCACAGAAACAAAAAAATAGAAACAAAATGCAGAGGCAAAGAGAAAGCGTCTCTATACGGCAAGACGAGTCGAAATGAGAGAAAAGGAAATTGAAAGAAAGAGAAAATATAGAAAATTGTTAAAGGATAAAAATGTTGCTGTCTGCGAGCTCAGAAAATGCTTTTAATATGTGGAAATTCGTGCTTAACAACAGAACAAGCAAGCACAGGGTATTAAAACTTTAAAGACGCGTTACCCAACATACCACAGAGGAGGTCAGCTACAATTGCAGCAAATTTGAAAAATGATACTAAATCACCTACAAGAGAAATTCTAATAAACACTGATGTGATATCATCACCCGAAGAACAAAATGAAAAATCAACAGAAAAAGCCGTTCTGGGAGATTTAAAAACAACAATTGACAGTTGCTTTATGAAAAGATCAAAAGATTCTGTCACATCGATGAATGTCCTTATTGCCCCTGTCAGTGGGGAGCAAGTTACCCAAAGCAGATGCCAAAAAAATCTAGCGAAAACACTTGGATTACAAATTCGACGTAGAAGTAAAGGTTACATAATTCGGACAACTGTATGAAATCGGAAAAAAAAATCCTGTTGGATTATATTTTAAAATATTACAGGGCCTCAAGATCCTGCTGGGGTCTTTTGAAAAAACAAGCAAATTTGGCAGTTTTGCGAGAACAAGCTCTTAAACGAAATGCACTGGACTTGTACAAATTTGCAATTTCAAATTTGACAGCGACAAAGTCAGTGTTTTTCTTGATTGCATTCCAAGAGATGACAGCAGTACCTAATATCAGGTCTGTTCATCAAGTTATCGTTCAAAACTCCTCTTCTAAAATAATAACTCGAGAACTGTCCTGTTTAAGTGACAAATGTGGTCCACAGTTGTATGATGGATATGTAAATGTTCCAGCAGCTGAACATTTTCTGAATATTGGAATGATCAACGAAACTGGTACCTCATGTAACACAGCCGATGTCGATCATGATGACGACGAGGGATCCTTGTCAGAACTTGTGTTCAAGGGTCATGGATATTGCATTAAAAGTTCAAGAACCGGTTCATACACAAGACAGCGCAAAAATAATTCGTGGGGTTCGACTTTACCAGCTGGTATTGAGGTCATGACTGGACTGTATTATGACAATACTTAACAGAATCCTCTGTCACATAAACTTGTAACCAGGAGAAAAGTAATTGTACCTGCAAGTGTGGAAGCTAAATGACATCTGCTCTGAATTAGATGCAAGGATCACTATAATGGGGTTTATGAACTATGGATAAACCTGGTTATTTCGTGTAGCTTATTTCATATCCAAAGACCAACTCTTATTCTTCTTAGGTTGGAAATTCATCGGGTTTGGCGTTCTAAATTTCTGATTTCTTTTGTATGCACCGTTCACGGTAGCTCAGTCGGTAGAGCGCTTGCTCCGTGATCGGGAGGTCGTGAGTTCGAATCTCGGCCGCGACAGACCTAAGTCGATAAAAAATAGGTAGCAACTGTTCCTTCGCCATGCGCTCGGCACTTTGGAGTGAAAGTTGCGGGTCTTTCGGATGAGACCTTAAAAACCGAGGCCCCGTGTCACGGCAGGCGTTGGCACGATAAAGATCCCTCACTGCTCAATGGCCCTGAGTGCCGAGTAAAGGTCAAAATTTGAAGCCCTTCACCGGTATATGGTGACGTCTCTATATGAGTGAAAAATTCTCGAATGGGACGTAAAACAACATACAATCAATCAATCAATCTTTTGTATGCACATGTCATATAGAATATTCCTTTTAATTTTGTAATTTGAATAAAGCAGACGTAAAGAATTTCTATAAGACTTAATCGATCATCATTTGGTGATTTTTTGGTCAAATAGACATTAGTATGCTTCGTGCATCCATAGCTTTGAACTCAAGGAGCCGTTATTCCGGGAAAAGGATCACGAATTCTGCCACCAGGCCAAAAGAGCAGCGTGTAGCCGAAGCAACCCATCCACGTGCTGAGCATAATGTCGCCATAGTGGAGCAGGCACCGATTGTGACCCATAGTAAGACTGTAACCACTGCAGCACCTTTAATTCCCCTGCAACCTGTTGAAATTGTTCCTGCTCAAATTAAACAAGGTACAGTTCAATTTGACCCTCTGGATACTTTGCCAAATCCATTGATCAGTTTAGTATCACCCCTCGCAGTGTATTTGCCCCAAAACGTAAAAAAACATTTCTAATAATCAGTTCATTAATCTTTGTACCCTTCTTTTTCATGACCCAACTTCAACGCAGTAAAATCAGGTTGTGTTTGAAGATGGAGAATTTCAGGTCAAGCTTAAGCACAAGGAGCAAAAAATTTCAAACTTGTCCCAATGGCTAGACGCTTTTGTAATTTTTGCATCAGTTTATTTAGTCAAGCATCCATCTCAAGCAATTTCATTGTTAAGATAAGAGGGGACCAGAAAAAAATCAAAGGCAATTGGTTAGATATGATATTCAGTTTAAGCTCAAAAATCTTAAGTTGGCATCTATTGATGCAGAGCTGTGGATGATTCATATGCAATCTTCCACTGCTCGTGCTAACCTTGTATCACATCAGCAGTTAGTACAGCCCCTTAGTTCAGCCCCGCAAAAAATGTTACAATTCTAATTATAAGGGTATTTGCAACATGTTTAATTGCAATTATTTACATAGTTGTCTTAAATGCAATTCCTTCCATCCTTTAATTAAATGTTTCAAGGCTAATACAACAACTGTGTCGGAACAGTCTACATTACAAACTAATTTCAATAATCGTTCGCGTCTTCATTCGAGGAACCAGGAGTTCCAGTATTCAAGGAGCTAATTCCGCCACATAATTGTGAACATTTATGAGATCTGGGTCATTCACCTATCAATTCCCAAACTCTAGATCAATTGTTATCTACATACCCACATGTTCAAGATGCTCATTGTTTATCCTTGGGTTTCAACTTTGGGTTTTCCTTGAATTTTGATGATCCTAGGAGGAGGGTAAAATTTTAAGAACATGAAATCAGCAGTTCAATACAGCTTTGAAGCATAACAAAAGTATATTGATAAGAAAGTTAAGTTAGGGAGAATAATGGATCCATTTTATATCCCCCATGTACAATTTGTGTTGCAACTCCATAGGCTTAGTCCAAAAAAAGCAAGATAGTCGGCGAATGATCACTGATGTTTATACCCTACAGGTGACAATGTTAACGACTATATAGACCCTAATATATGTTCAGTCACCAATTCCACTTTTGATGATGCAGTTTCTTTAATTGCAAGTAAGGCTGAGGGTACCCTATTAGCAAAAGTGGACATTTCCAGTGCATTTCGCCTGTTACCAGTTTTCCCACAGGATTTTTGTTCATTAGGCTTTAAACACTCTAGTACAGATTTAATCAACAAATGCTTATCTATGGGTTGTTCATTGTTATGTTCTTTATTTGAGGAATTTTCTACAGTTCTTCTCGGGGAATTATCTCAGAGATCTGAATTGGAAAGTATTGTTCACTACAAGTATTTAGATCATTTTTTGTTTGCAGGTAGTACCAATGCATTTCAGTGTTGGTTTAAATGAGGTAGTTTGAAGGGATATGTTTAGATTTAGGCATTGCTTTAACTTTAGAGAAAACGATGAATCCTTCTAATCGTTTGAGTTTCTTATGTTTCGGCACTACTTCCAAAAATGTTTTGATACCACTTCCAAAACTTTTTTTGTTCCAAATGATAAAGTTACGAAGTTTAGCAAAATAGATGTAGTAGTCAAGTAAAAAAAAAGTTTATTTCGAAAAAATATAGTCACTGGCAGGAGCACTTGCATTTGTAGTTAAAGCAACGATTTATGGCTCAAAGGCAGAGGTAAAAAAATCGTTTCATTTTGTAAGCGTAACAACAGAAATTAAGTTAGACTTATTAATGTGGGTTCTATTCCTATGCGATTTTAATGGCAGAACACAATTTCCCAGTCTTGTATGACAGGAAGACCATGCACTCCATTTGTATTCGGATAGTTCAAGTTCTCATGGTCGTGATGTGGTGTTTGGTTAACATTGGTGTTGCCTGCATTGGCCTGTTGGTTGCCCAGAGGAATTGTACAGGTTTTACAACCTTCTTAGAACTTGTACCTATTGTATAAGGGGTTATGATCTGGGCTGAAAGTTTAAGGAATGGAAAAACTACTTCTTCATTCAGCAGATTTGACCCCCCTCCTGTTGATCACGTTATTAATTTTATAATTATCTGTCAAAGAGTGATCTGTTAAATGCTATTTGTCAGGAATAAGTTTTAACATCAATTTACATGGCTGGCAATATCCAGTCGATTCATTTATTATTATGTCCCCCTTCGAAGAAAGGAGGGCATACTGCTTTGCTGTTGTCTGTCTGTCGGTCCACCAATACTTTCTATTCATTTTCTTGTCAGAGGTTGCACATATTGAAATGAAATTAGGTATAGAGATTTATCATAAGAATATCTAGGTGAGGTCCTGTTTTGGGTACGATCGAGCAATTTCTGACAGAGTTATACCACTTGGACTTAGAAAAATTCCAGTTATTTGCAGTTTCCTTTCCGTTTATTTTCTTTGCTGAGGGTGCACATACTGAAATTAAATTTGATATACAGATTTATCATAAGAATATCTAGGTCAAGTTCTGTTTTGGGTACGATCGAGCAATTTTTGACAGAGTTATGCCCCTTGGACTTAGAAAAAATCCAATTGCTCGCAGTTTCCGTTCATTTTCTTCGCAGAGATTGCACATACTGAAATGAATTTTGGTATACAGATTTATTATAAGAATATCTAGGTCAGGTTTTGTTATGGGTGCGATCGAGCAATTTTTGACAGAGTTATGCCCCTTGGGTTAATGTCCCTAGTGATATTTGTGTTTTTCTAATTTTGAAACGGCTTATTTCAGTCTGCTTTTTTTTATATTAAGACATTTAAAAATGACCAAACTGGTTCGGGAGCATTTGTGCAAAAATCTAAGGGTGCAACGATAAACCGTTTGACGGTATATCGCGGTATATTTTTCCACGGTTCAATTCACGATACGCTAAACTGATATCGCGGTTCGGTTCAATCGGTGCAGAATTATCCGTTTTGTCCGTTTTATTTCCTTTTTTACTATTTCAAAATGGCTTCCGCGCAAAACATGATGTCGCCGATAACGCATTTACGGCAGTTAAACTCATCTCCAGCATCTTACAGACCTCAGATTTAACACGGAGAAGGACTTAATGTGATTATAAGTTATAGGTGTTAAATGATAAACCCTTTAGATCTAAACGTATTAATACACGATATTTCATCAGGGTGTGTATTTCGATGAAAATTCGCTGTCTTGTTGACTAAAACGTATTAACACGAGAAATATGACAACTGGTTTCTACGTAAATAAAAGGAATAAAAGAATGAATGTCATCCTTTTTCATTCCAATTTAAAAGGAAGATTATTAGGAAAGGTCCCCGTAGTTCCTGTAAATGTTCATTATTGGTTTTGAATGTTGTCACAACTCAAAGATCTACCTAACAATCCAATTCAAGTTAACAAAATGTTATTTTAATTATTATCAAAAAATATGAACATTTTGTATAACCCTGTCAAGTTTAAAAAAATATGATGACAAACTTGAAAGACTTTTTAACCTTGTCATGTATCGTGATACGTATCGTATCGTGAACTGAATACCGTGATACGTATCGTATCGTGAGGTTAGTGTATCGTTGCACCCCTACAAAAATCATTTGATACAATATTATTGTTTCAATCTTTGCAGAATTTTGCTGCATTAAGTACCGATATTAAAAGGGTATCCTACTTTTCACGTTTAAATTTCAAACCCTTAACCCAATACCAGTTTTCGATCCATGTTAAACGAAGCTTTGTAGTTCTTCAATATTCAGTTGTCTGAATTTAAGACACACTCGTTTCGCATTGGGGGTGCCACCAACTTGTATACAAAAGGGTTTTCTGAGGAACATCTTAACCAGATAGGGAGGTGGCAGTCAGCAGCTTACAAATCTTACATACTTCTTCACCATTATAAATTTACATTCTGTTCAATATTGATTAATGAAACAAAAGTTGCAATTCTCAATATTTTGGTGTTAAACTTGCTAATCAATTTATCCCTATGTTTAGATTCCATTTGGATCATAGGTTCGTCAATTATTCACTGTGTTCATGTACATGCAAAGAATTCGAATAAAGATCATCTTTGGCAAGAATTAACCACCATATTGTGAAACCGTTCACGGTAGCTCAGTCGGTAGAGCGCTCGCTCCGTGATCGGGAGATCGTGAGTTCGAATCTCGGCCGCGACAAACCTAAGTCGATAAAAAATGGGTAGCAACTGTTCCTTCGCCATGCGCTCGGCACTTTGAAGTGAAAGTTGCGGGTCCTTCGGATGAGACCTTAAAAACCGAGGCCCCGTGTCACGGCAGGCGTTGGCACGATAAAGATCCCTCACTGCTCAATGGCCCTGAGTGCCGAGTAAAGGTCAAAATTTGAAGCCCTTCACCGGTATAAGGTGACGTCTCTCTATGAGTGAAAAATTCTCGAATGGGACGTAAAACAACATACAATCAATCCACCATATTGTGGCATGGAATTCATTGTATGGTAATCTCACAATTGAATTTTTGTTAGCTGGTAACAAGGCACTAAAGATTATTATTGTTCATTTCGGGGGTAACAATATTGATCAGGCTCACAATACGTTAGGAGGCCTTCAAAATTTGTTCAAGGCAACTTTGGCAAATATTGCCCATTTACTCCCCCAAACTTGTATTATATGTCACATATTTTTATATAATTATAATTGGATCAATTGCCTTACAACACAGAAGGACAAAAGTGTAGACGTAGGATAAATATAACATACATGTGCTACGTTTGGGGTAAATAAGTTTTCAGAGTCGTGGTGCATCAAGTTATCCAGATATTAGATTTGTTCAGAAGAGATGGAGTTTATTTGTCAGACTTGGGCAACAGTATTTTTAGGTCACCTGAGTCACTCAGGTGAGCTATTGCTATCTCTTTTCTTCCGTCGTTCGTTTTTAATCGGTCGTAAATTTTTGAACATTTTTTCTTCTTCTCTAAAATCACTGAACCAATTTCAATCAATTTTGGCATATATCATGTATGGGTAAAGGGGAGTTCAAAGAACTGCGAACGATAGTATTGTTCTCCCGCCTACCTCCAAGTCAATTTTCAAAAGTTAAGATATTCGAATGATTTTTAATATTTATATTGATATTTATATGGATTTTCATAAAACATGACTTCTTTGGGAAAACAACGAGAGATAACTCTAAAATTTTGGTAAAACTCGTGTTTTTCACTATAGAAATCAACGGAAACCGGAAAATATTTTTAGAACATCTTTCCCCCCCCCCCCCCCCCCGTGAAACAAATTCCTTTTTACGGGTAATATGGACTGTCATTTCACAAATTCATACAAAAGCTTTTTGTGTTTCACGGGGGGGGGGGGGGGGGGGACGTATGTTTATATACAAAAAACGACAAAAATGCTTATTTTTTCAGCAATTTCCAAGTGCTTTACAACTGAAACATTATATTTTACTAATATATATGCTTAATTTTATCTGCATAAAACATAAGAAAAGATTTAAGAAACATTTATTCATATCCAAGACTATTTGAGAATATGGTAATGCTTTATAGCCCGATTTCAGTGGAAAATATCGTCTACCCCCCTTATTTTAAGAGCTGGAATTAGGGATATTTTACTGTTTAGCACTGGAATTAAAATAATTAATCAATTACCATTGAACTGTTCTTTCTATTAAACAAACATTTTATGGCCAAATTGCCATCAATATTGAAATAAATGGTTGTAAAATGTAGGCGGGAATCGGGAGTTACCGTGCGTAGTTCTTGTTAAATTCATGGCCCCTGCCCTCCTGAGGAGTGGACCTATAACCATCATAATGCAATCCTTGAAAATCTTCTTTACTCCTGGCCCCAAGACCATAAACTGAGAATATACTTAAGTCAAAATTTCAAATCAATATAATTTTTAAAATAATTTTGATAATAAAACAAAATTTTCAATATGTGTTTGAGTTCGTGTATTATAAAAATCTGTAAGTTTTTATGCACATGTGTTAAATGGAACTCGAGATATAAAAAATCAAAATTTTGACTCAAGTCTGTTGTCAGTTTATGGTCTTGAGGCCTGGACATCAAGCAGTCAAACTGTTGGCATGATTGTAATAAGCATTGAGCCCTCTACCTAAATTGTGAAATTCATGGACCCTGGGTGGGACTCGTAAGATTACAAAGTGAAAATACATAAAAAATTATTTATTAATTATTAATTATTCTCCTCTGTTCTTAGGTATTTAGCCGATGAACTAAGTATATAGCTACGATCAGGAAGAGTGCCTTTCTAAAATTGTGAATTTCATGGCTTCCAGGTCAGGGGTTTGGTGTTAGGGTGAGGCTCTGATGACTATAAAGTGAAAATGCATTAATTCTTTGAAAATCTTCCCCTCTGCTTCTGACCAAAGTACATAGTTATGATGAAGCAGAATGCCTCTTCTGAAATTGTGAATTTCATGGCCTCTGGGTCAAGGGTTCTTGTCTTTGGGTGGGGCTCTAATAACTTTATAGTGAAGATGCATGAATTCTTTGAAAATCTTCTCCATTGCTCCTGGGTATTAAGCCGATGAACTAAGTACATAGTCATGACGAGGAAGATTGCCTCTTCCAGAATTGTGAATTTCATGGACTTGGGGTCAGGGGTTTTGGTTTTAGAGCAGGGCTGTAATATTTATATAGTGAAAATGCATTAATTTTTAGGTCACCTGAGTCACTCAGGTGACCTATTGCTATCCGTTTTCGTCCGTCGGCGTGCGTCGTGCGTTGTGCGTTAACATTTGAACATTTTCAGCTTCTTCTCTGAAACCGCTCAACCAATTTCAACCAAATTTGGCATATAACATCTATGAGTGAAGGGGGACAAAATTTGTGAATTTCATGGTCCCTGCCCCCCTGGGGCCTGAGGGGTGGGGCAAAAACCACTAAAATTAATGCAATCTTTAAAAATCTTCTTCTTTACTCCTGGACATCAAGCAGTCAAACTGTTAGCATGATTGTAATAAGCATTGAGCCCTCTACCAAAATTGTGAAATTCATGGCCCCAGGGTAAGGGGTTCTGGGGCTAGGGTGGGGCTATATAGATCATATAGTAAAAGTGCATTATTTCTTCAAAAATCTTCTTCTCTGCTCCTGGGTATAAAATAAACTAACTAAGTACACAGTTATGATAAGCAAGAATGCCCCTTCCAAAATTGTGAATTTCATGGCCCCTGGGTCAGGGGTTCTGGTGAAAGGGGGGGGGGCTCTATTGATTATATAGTGAAAATGCATTATTTCTTTGAAAATCTTCTTCTCTGCTTATGGGTATGAAATAAAGTAACTAAGTACATAGTTATGATGAGCAAGAGTGCCTCTTCAGAAATTTTGAATTTCATTGCCCCTGGGTCAGGGGTTTTGGTGAAGGGGGGGGGGGTTATTGATTATATAGTGAAAATGCATTATTTCTTTGAATATCTTCTTCTCTGCTTATGGGTATTAAAGAAATTAACTAAAACATAGTTATGATGAGCAAGAGTGCCTCTTCAGAAATTGTGAATTTCATGGCCCCTGAATCAGGGGTTCTGCTGTTAGGGTGGGGCTCTATTGATTATATAGTGAAAATGCATCAATTCTTTGAAAATCTTCTCTGCTCCTGGGTATCATTTAAACAAAGGAATTGCATGGTTATGATAAGCAAAAATGCCTCTTCCAAAATTGTGAAATTCATGGCCCCAGGGTCAGGGGTTCTTGTGAAAGGGGGGGGGGGGGTGGCTCTACTGATTATATAGTGAAAATTCATAATTTCTTTCAAAATATTTTTTCTACTCCTGGTTATAAAGCAAAGAAACAAGTGTATAGTTATGATGAACAAGGATGCTTTTACAAAATTTTTAAAACTTGTGGTCCCAGGGGTTCTGCTGTTTTTCTGAGGGGTGGGAGGGGGGGGGCTCTATTGATAATATAGTGAAAATGTGTGAATTCTTTGAAAATCTTCAACTAATTGCATAGGTATGATGATGAGGGTACCTCTTCTAAATTTGTAAATTTCATGACCCTCGGTCATGGTTCTGGTGTTAGGGTAGGGCTGTGTTAAATAGTAAAAGTGCATTATTTCTTTGAAAATCTTCTCTGCTCCTGGGCATATTGGAGGCAAACAGAGTAAAAGTTTTAATAAGCAAGGGTATTTTTACCAGAATTTTAAACATCTGGACCATTTGGTCAAGTGTTCTGGTCCTGGCCAGGGCTCTATTAATTTGTATTCTACTGAGTGAAGTTATTCCCCTTTGCCATTCACCTTTGATAATTAATCAGTGTAGATAATGTATTTGAAAGGTTAATAGAATAAGAGAATTATGCAAGAACATTGATTGTATAATACAAAAAGTACTTTCCTAGTTTTAATGATCAGGTAGACCTGGAAGTAATAGATGAATAAAAGTGAAACAAAAATAACTTATCTTTTTTTAGGTCACCTGAGTCACTCAGGTGACCTATTGCTATCCGTTCTCGTCCGTCGGCGTGCGTCGTGCGGTGTGCGTCGTGTGTTAACATTTTGAACATTTTTAGCTTCTTCTCTGAAAACGCTTAACCAATTTCAACCAAATTTGGCATATAGCATCTATGGGTGAAGGGGAACAAAAATTTTGAATTTCATGGTCCCTGCCCCCCTGGGACCTGAGGGGTGGGGCTAAAACCACTGAAAATAATGCAATCTTTAAAAATCTTCTTCTTTACTCCTGGACATCAAGCAGTCAAACTGTTGGCATCATAGTAATAAGCATTGAGCCCTCTACCAAAATTGTGAAATTCATGGCTCCAGGGTCAGGGGTTCTGGTGCTAGGGTGGGGCGATATAAATCATATAGTAAAGGTGCATTATTTCTTTGAAAATCTTCTTCTCTGCTCCTGGGTATTAAATAAAGTAACTAAGTACATAGTTATGAAGAGCAAGAGTGCCTCATCCAAAATTGTGAATTTCATGGCCCCAGGGTCAGGGGTTCTGGTGTTAGTGTGGGGCCCTATTGATTATGTAGTGAAAATGCATGAATTCTTTGTAAATCTTCTTCTCTGCTCCTGGGTATTAAATAAAGTAACTAAGTACATAGTTATGGTGAGCAAGAGTGCCTCATCCAAAATTGTGAATTTCATGGCCCCAGGGTCAGGGGTTTTGGTGTTTGCGGGGCCCTATTGATTATGTAGTGAAAATGCATGAATTCTTTGTAAATCTTCTTCTCTGCTCCTGGGTATTAAATAAAGTAACTAAGTACATAGTTATGGTGAGCAAGAGTGCCTCTTCCAAAATTGTGAATTTCATGGCCCCAGGGTCAGGGGTTCTGGTGTTAGGGCAGGGCTCTATTGATTTAATATAGGGAAAAGGCATCAATTCTTTGAAAATCTTCTTCTGTGCTCCTGGGTATTAAATAAAGTAACTAAGTACATAGTTATATGAGTACATAGTTATGAGGAGCAAGAGTGCCTCTTCCAAAATTGTGAATTTCATGGCCCCAGGGTCAGGGGTTCTGGTGTTAGGGCGGGGCTCTATTGATTTAATATAGGGAAAAGGCATTAATTCTTTGAAAATCTTCTTCTCTGCTCCTGGGTATTAAATAAAGTAACTTAGTACATAGTTATTGTGAACAAGAGTGCCTCTTCCAAAATTGTGAATTTCATGGCCCCTGGGTCAGGGGTTCTGGTGTTAGGGCGGGGCTCTATTGATTATATATTGAAAATGCATTAATTATTTGAAAATCTTCTTATCTCTCCTTGATATTAAATAAAGTAACTCAGTACATAGTTATGATGAGCAAGAATGCCTCTTCCAAAATTGTGAAATTCATGGCCCCTGGGTCAGGGGTTCTGGGGGGTGGGGGTGGAGAGAGAGCTCTATTGATTACATGTATATAGTGAAAATGCATAATTTCTTTCAAAATTTTTTATCGACTACTGGTTATAAACTAAAGAAACAAGTGCATAGTTATGATGAAAAAGGGTGCTTCTTCCAGAATTGTGAGTTCGTGGCCTTTGAAAATCGTCTATGCTTCTCTTGATGTTCAAGGCAAACAGAGTAAAAGTTTTAATATGCAAGGGTATTTTTACCAGAATTTTGAACACCTGGACCATTTAGTCAACTTTTCTGGTCCTGGCCAGGGCTCTATTAACTTGTATTCTACTGAGCAAAGTTATTTCCCTTTGCCATTCACCTTTGATAATTAATCAATTAACATAATGTATTTGAAAGCTTAATAGAATAAGAGAATTATGCAAGAAAATTTATTGTATAATAAAAAAAGTACTTTCATAGTTTTAATGACTTGGAAATAATAGATGAATAAAAATGAGACAAAAATAACTTATCTTTTTAAATGTTCTTCAACGGCCAAGAGAGGCCATTGTGAGAAGGAATAATATGGGGTTAAATAATAGACATTTTGTTAATAGTCTGCATGGGAATAGTGATAAATGGGGGGGGGGGCAGATAGATACTAGACCAATTATTTTGTTGAAACTAATCATACTATTTTTCTTGCTGTTGGGCAACAAAGCTTCATTTATCAGTGTAATGAGTGCTCAAGCTTTAAATTCATGGCCCCTGGGTCCATGATTCAGGTCCTATGGCGGGGAACCTCTAAATTGTTGTATTGTACTCAGGTGACCGTTAAGGCCCTTGGGCCTCTTGTTTGAAAGTCTTCTCTGCTCCTGGGTATTAAGCCGATGAATTAAGTACATAGTTATGATGAGGAAGAGTGCCTCGAAGCTATGTAAAGGCTGCATAAAGGGGGCGGGGCCTAATTTATACGGGAAATTTTTACTGTGACATCACACAAAATAGCAATTCCTCACAATAACAGACAAGAGGCCCATGGGCTACATCGCTCACCTGAGCACGTTGGCTAATAAAAAGCAAAATCGATTCAGTATTGAAAAGTTTAAATATAAAAGTGATTCCGACAATTGATCTTTTATTTGGCTCCAGTCTTTGGCACCATTTTTCAGCTCTTCCAAGTCTTTTTTTATCTAAATATTTTGGATTGTCAACGTTTCGGCTTGAGCATCACCGAAGAGAAATAATTTGTCGAAATGTGCATCTGGTGCTTCAAAATTGGTACCGCATATGACTTATATTGAGGCCTTGCCCTACCCCCAGGGACATGATTTGAATCTACACCACCCGAGGATGCTTCTGAATTATTATGACTAATCATGGCTTTTCGGGTGTTTCTAAAACACGGAACGGAAAACGGAAAATACGATACCAGTTTAAAGCCCTTGAAAAATACAAATTATACCAAAAACGATGTAAATTATATGTGTTTTCATATTTAACCTTGATTATCAAGAATGAGTTGATCTCTTCATGTATACCGGTATTCTCATATGAAGTTTCCAGTACAAAAGCAAAGCATAGGGTACGGAAAACATAAAATATATACACGTGGTATATATGTTGTGGTGAGATAGGATGAGTGAATTAACTTTATAAAAGACCACTCTGATCAACATGAATAGCCAGTATTCGATATTAATATGTGCGAACACAACATAATTTTCGATGCACAGACACCTAAAGCGCGAGTAACCATGATATCGTACAACTCTGCATCCCCCCCCCCCATATTTGGCCAAATTGTAAAACTGGAAAACAACACTGACCGATTGCACAGAATAACATTAAAATTGCTATGATGGAGAAATCACACATTTTCCAGAAAATGCACTCTCGTAATTTATATATTATTTAGTAGGGAGGGGGGATGACGCATAGATGTACCCTACGTTGTCCTCGCTTCAAGTGCCTGACGGTGGATAGCGCAGATTCAGGATATTTTTAGGGGTGGTGGGTTAATGTGTACTTTTCCCATCAACTTCACAGGGATCCGTTATTTTTTGTTGGGGGGGGGGGGGTCATTTTTCTAAATAAATATTTACTTTACAATGTACACGTAATAACTCCGCAATTTTAGGGGGTCCGAACCCCATCCCGAACCCACTCTAGATCCGCACATGCCTGTAGTTTTAATAAGCATGTCCTCTATTCTTTCCTTAATGTCAGTGATCGTTGTCTGGAACACAAATGTGTACATAATTATAATTCTTTTTCTCTGCTACCCCCCCCCCCTTCCCTGTTTTAAAACACCATTGCCTGTTTCATGATAAAAAAGAGAGTTTTGTCTTTAGTGAATAAGCTTTAAAACTTAGATTTGGACAAGTGATGAACGAATATCAGATAGATACTTAGGCTGTGTGTCTAATTGGTATGTATTTCATTGACCACCGCATATAGTTCTTAAGGGGGGGGGGGGGGGTCATGAATAAATTACATTGTTATCATAATGTTATTTTTTTTAATGAGACATAAACTATATGATAAAGAATACTGGTTCCTGTCTGATTTATATATGCTTGAAGTAAATAATTTGATACAAGATTTTCCGTTTTCCTTTCCGTTCCGCGTTTTAGCAACACCCTGGCTTTGCTGTTCTTGAGAAGAATTTTTTTATTTATTCCTTTGTTTAACGTTGATCCCCTGTTGTAGCACCAGCCTACCTGCAGTGGTCATGATTTAAAAAAATAGGAAGCTACACTATCTAATGATGCTTCCATAAAAATATGACCAAACATGAACACTGTGCCGGATAAATCTGCCACTTCCAAAGTGGCAAATCGACGCCCGCCAAACTCTTAGTTTACATAAAATCCATATATACCATGAGATAGACCATCACTTACAGAGTTCAAAACTATCTTTGTTACAGATGAATCTCACCTGTCAGGTGAGATAATCACCTTTGAAAAGAAAATTCCCATGGGAAAAATGAAGTTCCTATAGGAAAATTAAAATTCCTGAGGGATATTATCAAAATCCTACAGGATTCGATCATTTCCTGTAGGATATTTCAGAATTCCTGCAGGAAATTAATTTACTATGGGAGAATTTAATCTCCTGTAGGAATGTTATTTCCTATAGGAGAAAGAAAAAATCCCTTAGGAAAGATGTTTCCCTTAGGATTTCCTAAATTCCTATAGGATTTCTTTTTCAGTGAGAAATTCCTATAGGAATATTTCATACCTTTTGAAATTTTTGCTTGCTCCTAAGGGAGAAAAATATCCTGTAGGAAATTTTAATTTCCTGTAGGACTTATTCTTCTCCTAGAGGAATTTGTTTCATCTATTTGTTCGACTGTAGCAAATTCTTACCAGTATAAAATATTTTGTATCAGAGAAAGAATCATAAAGAAACATCATTAATGTGATTGAAAAACATACTATATCTTAAAATAATTCCTTCCTGATGCTTAAAGGCAATTTAAAAGGTTATCTGTGGGGAATTAGTTTGAACACAATGGTAAAAATATGAATAATATTATGTACAAAACAATATTATATCACAGTTGACAATTTCTACTGCTACATACTACTGCAAGACAATTTTATGTCAAAATTTGCATCCTAATTTTGAATAGATTGATAAATAGGTTGAACTTCATAAAAATACTTGCTGTGGGGCATATGTTACTCTAAAATGCTGAAAAAATGCTCGAACCATAGACGTTTATTGACTAAAGTGTATTCAATATTAGTCAAAACCTGCCTCTGCAAATTACTATCAAGCAAGAGGTTCTTGATATACTTCACTGGGCATCATATGGAATTGCTAATGTAGCAGAGAACCTGCTGAACTTTGACCTGAAAATCACTAATAAGGGTCATCAAATTATTGATAATTTCAGACATATCTGCTCTCATTTTTTTTTTCTCAATATTTTTGAAACCTTATTAGTATAGCAAAATCATTTGTTCTAAGAGATAACAAATACTGTTTATTAATTAATTCATAATGAATTACCTCAGTATGTCCCACTTCCCTTGGATCCCCCACTTATAAGAAGAGACCCTTGGATCCACCAATAAATTCTTTGAATCTATGTATGATTCATGTAACATAGATATATTTTCTATATGACTTATTCATATAAAGAATAAACTTTCTTATCTCCCGTACAGAAGAGTACCATTGCTATATATATTTCAATATTTATTTCATATTTCTTTTTTTTCTTCAAATTTCCCCTTGAATCCCCAAATAAACTGGATCCTTGGATCCATCACTTAATTCTATGGAGCTATTTAACTCATTCATGTTAAGCTTAAGTTATGTAGTTGATATAATTTTGTTGAAATCAAAAAATAATTTATGTTATCAGATAAAGGTACCTTCCTCTCACTTTCATTCAACAGCCTGAACATAAGACATTTATATTCTTAAGTCCTGATTAACATATTAAAATCATTTACTTTAAAATAAATTTAAAATACTTCTAATATCTGAAACTTTTTAATTCATGACATATTTCCCACTCCCCTTGGATCCCCCTCTCAAAAGATTAGACCCCTGGATCCACCACAAAATTCTCTGGATCTATGTTTGAATATTTTTTTCTTCAAATTAAATCAATACATATGTGATTAGATGAAGTTCTTCTTCCTTTGGATCCACAACTTAAAATTTAATTGATCCTTATTATCTGTTATCAAATTGTTAACACATATAATATCTTTGTTTTCAAATATAAGGAAATGCAAATGCTGTTTATTATTTAATTAGTAAATTATGTCCCACTCCCCTTGGATCCCTCACTCAAAAGAATAGACCCTTGACTCTACCACTAAATTCTTTGAATCTATATATAATTCAAACCTATATATAATATATGACTCATATCATGTACCAGTCGTTGTATCGATATCGAGAGGGAGAGAGAGAGAAGGGGGGCCTAGATGCCATCTGGTTGCTATGCTGGATTACTTAAAACTGTTGTTTTTTTCCCTTCTTATAAATTTTCCTCTTTTTATTTTTTTTATAATCTTCAGGTTTCTACTTACATACCCCTGGTATAATCATGTTGTTCTAATTAAGAACTGGATCTTTCTGAAATAAACAATTAATCAGTCGCCAATTTATGATTTAACAAAAATGAAAGAAGTCGGTGTGTTTTATATTTTGTATAATTAACCTAAAACATTACAATTTAACACATTTCTTCACAAGCAAAAAAAAAAAAAAAAAAAAAAAAAAAAAAAAAAACTTAAATCCATCTCTCAAACGTGAAAAAAAAAACCTACATGTGTATTTCGTAGTAATGATGATGGGGTCAACGTTTTCTCCAGTCATTTTTTATTTGCTTCAGTATATACTTTTAATAACTCTGCAAATTCCAGGGGGGAGGGGGTTTGGACCATCCGACCCCCTCTAGATCCGCGCATGCAGCGTCGAGAGTTATTGAAAGGTCAAGCAAGTAGACTGTGTGTGATATAAAAAATGTGCATGGATATCTGATGCTGACGTTGAAATGAAATCAGATGGATTTTTTAAAGAATTATTAAAGAATGTTTTTTAACTGATATTGAAAATAAAACAAAGAAGAATTCAAATAACATTTGCTTAATACATGTACAGTGGTATACATATATATATATATATATATAAATATTTTTTTAAAAAAGCGGGGGGGGGGGGGGGGGCAACAAAAAGAACGTTTTTCCTCTCGAGATCTCTTTCTGACATATTAATTCTACGTGTTTCTCACGCTGCATTGCATTTCCGACATTTTTGTTTGCATTTCCGACATTTTTAATTTTCATTTCCGATATCTATTTCTTTACATTTCCGGAATTTTTGGAGGGTACTTTTGCGGCATTTAATGTTAACGAAGTAGGTGGAAATAGAATTATAACAGGATAAATATTACATTTATTTCAAACCACATTTTCTGAATATAAACAATACAATACACTGTATATACATGCAACACTAAGTCTAGTTAAAAGTTTTGCATAAGTTAAATGAGCATGCAATTTTTGTTCACCAGATTTAATGTCCACTGAATTATATGTCAGGGACTGCACCGAAAACCAGAATTCCCTCAAGGATTTTGGCTTTATTCCCTCGACTAGTTTCTGTATGTCTTATCATTTCCATCTTAACCTATCTGATCTCAAACTGAATACATGTATCTTGAATTGAAAAGGAGATGAGCGAAAGTTCACAACACTTACATGTGTCCCTGGGTAAACACGTAAAATCATCGTCCCGAATAAGCTTTTTATAAGCCAAGCATTCCTGATTATTTGTGTATCAATGATTATATGATATATTCTTGATTTATTTTTTAACAATTTATTTAAGGGAAGTCTTCAGTTCTATTTTCACTGCCTGAAAAGTGCGATATGATAAATGTCGGACATGAAAACTTTAAACTGACGGAAATGAAAACTATAAAATAGTTCGATATTTTAACAAATTCCGAAAATGAAATGCAGCCTTTTCTCAATACCCTGATACTAAGTAGCATCAAAGTATATTCTAGATTTTCGTTCTCCAGAGAATAAAACATTATATGCAATATGAACTTGTTTATGAAAAAAAAAATTAGTAGAAATGTGTGTGTCCCATGTAACCCATGGGTATTGTTGACAAGAAAAACCTTATGATGGTCTAAAACAAATTGAGAGAAAAAAAAAAGATGAATCAAAAAGACAATGATGAAAGTGTATCAACTCGCAGGGCCGTCGCCAAGTTTCTGAAACGATGGGTACGGGGGAGGGTTTGGAAGTGGTATCCCCTTCTCAGTCAGAAGAAAGAATTATGAATTGGTACCATTTTGCTGGGATCTGATGCAATATAGGGTAATAATTTCTTTACCTACCAAATAAACAAAATAAAGCAGATGCAGCAATTATTTAAACAGATAAAAAATGAATTTGTTTCCAAACATTTTTTCAAGTTTTTTTTTTCATTTTTTTTTTTATTTTGGAAAAGGGGGTGAGATCGTACACATCGCTTTCTCCTTTCCGACGCAGCCTTGACTGGATCCCAAATTAAGATTCAAAGTACTGTCAAATTTGCACCCAAAAAAAAAATCCCTAGAAATATATTTCGTTTTCAAAACGAATTACAAACATAAATAATCATGAACTTATACCTTTAGTCATTATATGAAACTACTGTTCGCTGAAAGTCACTATTTTTTTTTAATCATCCGACAATTGCGCGATTCAGAAAATCGCTCAGGTGTAACCCCACCCTCCACCTCAAAAGTTATAACAATAATGATAATAATAATTAGTAATAATAAATAACAAAAAATAAAATTTAAAAAATTACCATTTACATGTATAACATTATACAAAATTATTGACACAAGTCCCTTTTACCCCAGATCCCAGTTGTTTATATAAGCATATTTTAATGTAGCTTTGTTACATAATAAATCTCACATACATTTTAAATATTAAATACATTAATTCTTTCATATCTAAATTTTTGCCAAAAAAAGTTTTTGCAATCGCAATTTCTAGGGGCCCGTGTTTTTCCGAGCTTGCCGGAAAGGCCCGAGTTTTAACTTTTAGTGTACACTTTCATCCAAGTCAATAGAGCGCTTTAAACTTAGAGACGAAAACTACCAGAAATGACAGAGTGGAAAGCAAGAAATTTGGTTTTCAAGGGTTAATTCATGCAAGTTTTAAATCATTCTGTTTGATTTAGCATGTGTGAATTACTCCATTAACATCACCAGCATGTCAATTCTGCTGTCATTATAGACTGAAGCGACTTTTGTTTAAATGTAAGTATTAGCATGAGGCTGATTGCTTGCAAGCTGAAACAGAAAGTAGACAAAAATTACCTGAAACGTTCAATGAGGACATTTTTGCCAGTGATAATTGTAAGATTTATTTCTGCAATTGTACAAGTAAACCAGTAGATATTTGGAGGATATTTACAGGCTTTTGTTTATAGTTTGTGGACCTTGAACATTCCAACTTCATAAATTGGTGCATTATGCTTGTACATGTACTTGCCAAGTGTTGATTGAATTTTTGAAGAGAAGACAACACATTACATGTAGACTGAATCTTTTATAAGTAGTTATACTAATTATGTTCCCCAAACGAAGTTGGGGAACATATTGTTTTTACTCTGTTTCTTATTATTATTATTATTTTTCTTCTTCTTCTTCTTCCTGGGTACTTTTTTGTCCGCGAGTGATCTCGTCAACTACTCATCCGATTGAGGTGAAACCTTTTTAGGGTTAATAGGCATGTTATGTAGATTTGCGGAATCAAGGTCATTTTGCGCGCACGTGCATGCACGTGCGTGCGCGTGCAATGCGTAAAATGACTAATATACTTGATATAGCTGTAACTTTAATATATTTAGATGATATGCTTTGATACTCAAAATATAAGGATATATTAAAAGTGTAAACAAGATGACATGGTCAACATGCACATGCATGCACGTGTGCGCACGCGCAAAGCGTAAAATGACAAATATACTTGATATATTCGTAACTTTTATACTTTTTGATGAAATGCTTTGATACTCAAAATATTTATATATATTAAAAGTGTAGACAAGATGACATGGTCATCATGCACATGCATGCATGCATATGCATGCACGTGCGCGCGCGTGCAATGTGTTAAATGACCAATATACTTAATATAGCCGTAATTTTTATATTTTTTTATGAAAAGTTTTTATATTAAGAATATACAGATATATTAAAAGTGTAGACAAGATGATGTGGACATCATGCTCATGAATGCACATGCGCGCGCGTGCAATGTGTTAAATGACCAATATACTTAATATAGCCATAACTTTTATATTTTTTATGAAAAGCTTTGATACTAAGAATAAACAGACAAATTATAAGTGTAGACAAAATGGCATGGTCATTAGGAACATGCATGCAGGTGCGCATGCATGCAATGCTAAGATGACCAATATACTTGATATAGCCGGAACTTATTTATTTTTTGACGAAATGTTTTGATACTGAGAATATAAAGATGCATTAATAGTATAGATGAGATGACATGGTCATCCTGCACATGCATGCACGTGCGCGCGCGTGAAATGCAAAAAACGATCAATATACTTCATTGCCTTATTTAATGAAGCTTACAGGAAATAAGACACCAAGAGGGTGTTGGGGAGCGTTTGGGGAACATCTGTAACGGTCCCCGTTACAATTAATACTAGTTAAAAATGTTATGTGGTGGATGGAAAGGAAGGAGATGTAATGAAATTTATTCCTCTTATTTTTCTTTCTCCCCAAGGGAGGTCGAGACATTGGCTTTGGCATGTTTGTTGATTTTTCCACCAGTTTTGTCTGTGTGTTTGTCTGTCAGGACTTGTTTTTCAGCCATAACTCTCCAATCCTTGATAGGAATGAAGTCAAATTGTAGTATGTTGCTGATTATGATATATACATTTAGTTGTGTAGTGTCCTTGATATTGACCCAACATCATATTTCAGACAAAGGTCAAGGTCATTGAGGTAAAATTTATATTGACTATAACACTTTAAACCTCGAAGCCTTGACTGAAATTGTCTCAAACTTGAGTAAATGGTTTCACGAAGTGTTAGACATGTAATGGTCTTACTCTAGGTCATATATCAAGTCAAGTACATCTGCTGTTGCTCTGAAAAAAGTGATGTTTCCTTTTTTTTTTTGGAAATCTTACTACATCGATTCATCTTTGATTATGAGAATTAAGGTTATATACTTCAAAATAGCACCAATGATGGAAATTCAATTTTCATAAATGTTCTTTTAGTTTTTATACGCCCGTCTTTAGACGGGATGTATTATGTTATGGAGTTCATGTACGTCCGTCTGTCCGTCTGTCTGTCTGTCTGTTAGCTTTTCTCGTGTCCGGCTCATAACTTTAATACTATTAGGCCTAGGATTATCAAACTTTGTCAGCTGATACTTCTTGGGTAGAAGGTGTGTCGCGCACGAAAAGTAGGTCGTTCTGACCTTTAATTAAGATGCTATGGCCAAATATGGAAAAATCCTGTCCGGCTCATAACTAGAAAACTATTAGACTTAGAATCGTCAAACTTGGCCAGATTATACATTTTAGGTAGAAGGTGTGTCGCGACCTATTTCAAGGTCACTGTGACCTTTAATTTAAGTGAAATTTTAAAAAAAAAAAAAAAACCTGTCTTTTTACTATTAAATTACACAATCCCAAAAAATGTAAAAGTGTTGCAGTATCCTTATTAAAAAAATGTTAAAATCAAGAATATACTTATTTTTTTCATTATATACTTTACAGCAATCTATAACAAATATAATGTTACAAGAGAAATTCCACCTCTCCCATGGGTGTAATTATCAAGGACTGGTCAAGGAGAATTTTGATAACAGAAAATTGCATGTCAAATTAGAGAGAAATTAATGAGTTAAGTGTGAGGAGCTAACTGGTAGAGCATCTCTGATCAAGCAGGTGTTATCTATATCTCTTGGGAATTGGGCAGAGGAATCAGCCATGTTGGATTACATAGTTTTTGGGGCTAGCCTAACTTTTAAAATGAATTTGGTGAAAAGTAATTAAAACTAATTTGATATTGTATAATAAACTAATTTGATATCTTATATTAAACTAATTAATTAAAACTAATTATACTAGGAAGGGGGGGGGGGGTTGATATTGGAATTAGCATGCCGGTTGTCCATATGAATTGCAGCTTAAAACCAGTCTGACATTGAGTCTAAAAAAAAAATCAAGTATTTCAAAACAAAGTTTTAATTATGGTAGATAGTCCCTACAAATCTAAGAGTCAAGCAGAAACCTTATTAAAAATGTTGCATCAAGATTACAATTTTTTTTCTTTTTATAAATCTTTGTAACAAATTGAAAAAAAAAAATCTTTGTTTTCAAATTTAATTTCAGTATGACATAAATATGCATTTTAATTCCACTACAAAGCAGATAGCGCAGATCCATTCATCCCTTAGGCGTAATGAGTGGACATGCATCCAGTTAAAGATTAATTAATGAGTTCAGTGTAGGGAAGGCTAGCTGTCTCAATCATTTCTGTTAGAGCATATCTGATCAAGCAGTTCTTATCTTTATCCTTTGGGAATTAAACAGAAGAACTGCTGGTCAGTTTATAGCATATTTCATTTGATGGCCAGTCTTTTATTTTAAAATTAATTTGGTATAGATTAAGTTGTTAAGACTAAATTCATATTGTTTAATATGATATTTTTATTTAATTTTTTGAAAATATCACTAACACAACCAGTTGAGGATCTATAATGTAATATTTGTTATAATTCATGCCTACACCACAGGAAATGTATAAACAAATATTATAAGGAATGGAAATCCGTGTATCAAGATTGACTTGATTTTCTTGCACTTTAAACTGTTTGTGATAATTGAACAATATTTGACGGGCGTATCATGCTGTGGTGGGGCACTTTATTGGTTTAGTTACAGAAAAAAGTGTGATGGTGAAATCAATCAGTTTTCGAGATAGTGGAAAGATACTTTTGTTTTACTTTCCTAATTAAAAAATGAATGAACAGGCACATACACATACACACACATTCATACACACACACATGAGAAGAGAATACAGTTCATACAACATTATCAAAATGGGTATAAGAAGGCATACAGAAAAGAAAATCATATGGACAGGGAGTAATATTGTAAATTCCTAAGGGATTTTTTTTTCAATATTATCAATATGAGAAGTAAAATAACACATATTAAAAATCCCATAGGAGTAATTTAAAAATTCCTAAGGGAATTTTTATCCTAAGGGAAATTATTTTCCTAAGGGAGAAAAAAATTCCCTTAGGAGAAATTTTTTTTCCTATAGGACTTTTTTCCTCCTACAGGATTTTTCTTTCTCCTATAGGAAGGTAAATTCCCCTAGGAAATAAAATTCTCCCTTGGTAAATTAATTTCCTGCAGGAATTCTGAAATATCCTACAGGAAATGATCGAATCCCGTAGGATTTTGATAATATCCCTCAGGAATTTTAATTTTCCTACAGGAACTTTATTTTTCCCATAGGAATTTTCTTTTTAAAGGTGATTATCTCACCTGACAGGTGAGATTCACCTGTAACAAAGGTAGTTTTGAACTCTGTAAGTGATGGTCTACCTCATGGTATATATGGATTTTATGTAAACTAAGAGTTTGGCGGGCGCCGATTTGCCACTTTGGAAGTGGCAGATTTATCCGGCACAGTGTTCATGGCTTTGCTGTTCTTGACGAAAAGATTTTTAAAATAAGTTTCCTATGTATTCTTATATACAGTAAAACTTGTCTAATCCGGCTACCAGTGGTTCCAAAATTTTTGGCCGGATTAGACAACATCCGGATTGGAGAAAATTGAACCATTATAGCATGTTAAAAATTACATAAACATAGAGTGGTAAATAAATACTTGATCAAATGTGTCATTTTTTACGTTTCACTTGAAAAAAAATCGTCTATTTCCGTTTGTTTTGAACTCTGTTTGTTCTTCAGAATTTTCATTTCAGTTTAAGTTTTTTATTCAGTAACGAAATATAATATCTCTTGGTCATTTATTAAATTTGAAAATCGTTAAATGTTTGTTTTAAACACACCCCAAAACCCCATCGTCGTTGTAAATATTATTTTGTTAGGGACAGATTCCTAATTAATTTTTTTCTTTTAAAATCAATATGATTGAATATTAAGACACTTCAAATGTTATAATGAATATTGAACCAAAATCTTCTGTCGTTATGGTCGTTGTAAACTAGCGACACAAAGGGAAGTAATTCGAATTGCACGTCGTGCACACAAAACGAAAGTAGAAAGGAGGTTATGAACAAGTCTCCCAAGTTTTTCTACAGACATGCTACACCCAACCATCACTGTTACTCGTTCTTTTGCAAGTTAATTTCCTCGCCTTACTTGAGCCATTAATGATTTTTTTATCACGTTTGTTAAAATCTAAACTGTCGATACAGGATAGATCATTAACGGGACAATAATTACCCTACACGAGACTTCTCTAATGACCAGCGGGCACAGGTAAAAATAAGTGGCCGGATTAGAGGAGATAATTTGTACTATTTATGAGCAGTTAGTTCTTTAAATAGCGGACGGTTTACAGAATAGGCAAGATCCGGATTGAACAACATTTATTAAACATAAATTATAAAGGAAATTCAGGGGACTAAACTATGGCCATGAAATTCACAATTTTTGAAGAGGCACTCTTGCTCATCAGAACTATATACTTGGTTACTTTGATACCCAGGAGCAGAGAAGAAGATTTTTCAAAGAATAAATGCATTTTCACTATATAATCAATAGATCCCCGCCCTAACACCAGAACCCCTGACCCTGGGGCCATAAAATTCACAATTTTGAAAAAGCACTCTTGCTCATCATAACTATGTAGTTAGTTACTTCATTTAATACCCAGGAGCAGAGAAGAAATTTTTTTTCTAGGAATTAATGCATTTTCAATATATAATCAATAGAGACCCGCCCTAACACCAGAACCCCTGACCCTGGGGCCAACAATTTCACAATTTTGGAAGAGGCACTCTTGCTCATCATAACTACATACTTGGTTAGTTTATTTAATACCCAGGAACAAAGAAGAAAGATTTTCAAAGAATTAATGAATTTTCACTATATAATCAATAGAGCCCCGCCCTCCCCGCCCTAACACAGAACCCCTGACCCTGGGGCCATGAAATTCACAATTTTGGAAGAGGCAATCTTGCTCTTCATAACTATGTACATAGTTACTTTATTTGATATCTCAGGTGACCTCTTGCTATACGTTTTAGTCCGTCGTCGTGCGTTAACATTTGAACATTTTTAGCTTCTTCTCTGAAACCGCTCAACCAATTTCAACCAAATTTGGCATAAAGCATCTATGGGTGAAGGGGAACAAAAATTGTGAATTTCAGGGTCCCTGCCCCCTGGGGCCTGAGGGGTGGGGCTAAAATCACCAAAAATTACTGCAATCTTTAAAAATCTTCTTCTGTACTTCTGGACATCAAGCAGTCAAACTGTTGGCATGATTGTAATAAGCAGTGAGCCCTCTACCAAACTTGTGAAATTCATGGCCTCAAGGTCAGGGATTCTGGTGTTAGGGCGGGGCTATATATATATAGTGAAAGTGCATTATTTCTTTGAAAATCTTCTTCTCTGCTCCTGGGTATTAAAAAAACTAAGTACATAGTTATGATGAGCAAGAGTGCCTCTTCCAAAATTGTGAAATTCATGGTCCCTGGATCAGGGGTTCTGGTGTTAGGGTGGGACTCCATTGATTATATAGTGAAAATGCATTAATTCTTTCAAAATCTTCTCCTCTGCTCCTGGGTATTAAACAAACTAAGTATAAAATTTTGATGAGCAAGAGTGCCTCTTCCAAAGTTGTGAATTTCATGGCCCTTGGGTCAGGGGTTCTGGTGGGGGGGGGGGGGGTCTCCATTGATTATATAGTGAAAAAACATTAATTCTTTGAAAAATTTGTTCTCTGCTCCCAGGTATTAAACAAACTAAGTTCATATTAATAATGAGCAAGAGTGCCTCTTCCGAAATTGTGAAATTCATGGCCCCAGGGTCAGGGGTTCTGGTTTTAGGGCGTGGCTCTATTGATTATATAGTGAAAATGCATTAATTCTTTGAAAATCTTCTCTGCTCCTGGGTATTAAATAAACTAACTAAATATAGTTATAATGATCAATAGTGCCTTTTTCAAAATTGTGAATTTCATGGCCCCTGGGTGAGGGGTTCTGGTGGAGGGGGGGTCTATTGATAAAAAAGTGAAAATACATTAATTCTTTGAAAATCTTCTTCTCTGCTCCTCGGTATCAAACAAACTAACTGAATACATTGTTATGATGAGCATGTCTGCCTCTTCCAAGATTGTGAAATTCATCGCCCCAGGGTTAGAGGTTCTGGTGTTAGGGCGGGGCTCTATTGATTATATAGTGAAAATGCATTAATTCTTTGAAAATCTTCTTCTCTGCTCCTGGGTCTTAAATAAACTAAGAATATAGTTATGATGAGCAAGAGTGTGTCTTCCAAAATTTCGAATTTCATGGCCCTTGGTTCGGGGGTTCTGGTATTAGGACGGGGCTCTATTAATTATGTAATGAAAATGCATTTATTCTGATAAATAATCCTGTTTAATCCTTAGTGTTTAGCAGATAAACAAAGTGCATAGTTATGATGAATAAGGGTGCTTCTTACAAATTTTTTAAATCTTTGTGGTCCCAGGGTGAGGGGCCTTGGTGTTTCTCATTGGGGGGGGGGGGGTCTATTGATAATATAGTGCAAATGTGTTAATTCTTTGAAAATCTTCAACTTAGTGCAGAGTTATGATGATGAGGGTATCTCTACCAAATTTTTGAAATTCATTACCTTGGGTCTTTGGTTTTTGTGTTAGGGTAGGGCTGTTTTGAATCTGTAGTCATGGTAAATGTAGTGAAAATGCATTATTTTTTTGAAAATCTTCTCTGCTCCTTGGCATATCAAAGGCAAACGAAGTAAAAGTTTTGATAAACAAGGATATTTTTACCAGATTTTTAAACATCTGGACCATTTGGTCAAGTGTTCTGGTCCTGGTCAGGGCTCTATTTATTTGTATTCTACTGAGAGAAGTCATTCCCATTTGCAATTCACTTTTGATAATTAATCACTGTAAATAATGTATTAGAAAAGTTAATAGAATAAGAGAATTGTGCAAAAATCAATACAGAAACTACTTTCATAGTTTTAATGATCACATAGACTTGTAAATAATACAATAATAAATTCTATTAATTTTAATAATTACTTATTAAAATGTTTTTCAAAGACCAAGAGAGGCCAATGTGAGAGATTACAATTTGGGGATAAAAATATTACAGAAGCACCAATAGTTTTTTAATAGTCTGTATGGTGATAGAGATAAATTGGGGACAGATTAGAACTTAATTTTAATATGAGTTGTTACTTAATATTAGACTAATTATTTCATTGATCCTGATCATCCTATTTCTCTTGCATTTGGGCAACAAAGCTTCATCTACCAGTTTATTTTATATTCTATGGATCCTTTAAGTTGTTGTATTATACTCAGGTGACCGTGAAGGCCCTTGGGCCTCTTCTTATTGCGTTCCAAACTTTATTTATAGGGGTATGTGAATTTAGGTTTGAAACAAACTTTTTCCAATATTTTCTTTTACTAAAATTAATAGTAATGCGAGTTTTTGCTTTAAATACACAAAAGTTGCTTAAATTTGTTGATGTAAGTGATCTGTTAAATAATCTTTCTGCTTTTTGCGAGCTTTTATAGCTTCATTCCATTCATCTGTAAACCATGTTTTTTTTTTTTTATTTCTAGTAGAATTTGTCGAGGTTTTAGGTATACATTCATTTGCGATGTTTAATAGTATTTAAAATTTTTTTTGAATAAGATCAGGATGGTTTTTAAAGGACAAGGTAGGGTAACGGCCGAGTATGGCCCCCTTATTTGATGTAAAAATCTGAACACCGGTAAAATTGTGATAGTTTGTAGTTGAGAACTTAAAATGATGCTTGCTTTAAAACCAACAAAGATTTGGATTCAAAGCTTACATGGAAGCTGCTAGAGGGTGCAGAAGTAGGACATTTTCCGGAATTTCTTCAATTCTGGTGAAATTTCATATTTGAGATACTTTTCTCTTCAGAAAACATAGAGCACAAGCTTGCCTATCTGAGATTTTTACACATAAACTGCATCTGATACTAGTGTATAACATATATAAATTTGGTAGATAGGCAAGCTTGTGCTCTATGTTTTCCGAAACAAAATGTGCTGTAAATCGATCAAAATTTGCATAAAAATGAGAAAGTTCGAAAATTGACCTATTTTCTGGCCTCTCTGTGTACTCCAAAACTTTGAACCAATACTCATTTTGTGGCAGGGGTGACAAGTTTATGGATAAACTGTTGCATCATTCTAAAAGACACCAAAAATCAGGGGCCAAAAAGTAGTCTTAACCTATCTTGTCCTTTTCAACCGAAGTATTTTGTAAGCATTAGTATTCAAATTTATTCCAGGCAGCCTTGTTTCTTTCCAGTTTTGAACATTGTTTTTTCGGAGGGTTAATGTACTTTAAGAATAATTGGGAAATGGTCACTCCCGCATACATGTAAATCATGCACTAACCAAATTAAATCTAGGAGTAAAGAAGGATCTACTTAACTGATATCTATTGAAGAATATGAGCCGGATGCAAGTAGGTGTTTGAGGCGTTATTAAGTATACAAAGATTATGATGCGATATTGCATCTTCAATTATTTTCCCTTTATCTGTGATTTTGTCGCTACCCCATAGCGGATTATGGGCATTAAAGTCATTGTCAATCAGAAATGGAGCAGGGAGTTGTTTTGATAATTTTGTGAGGTATAAAGGTTTTAAATGATAGTGTGGGGGTACATATACAGAACAAAGGATAATTGTTTTATCGAGGGAAAGGCGTACAGCTACTGCCTGAAGATTAATTTTCAAACTTATTTGACTGTGAATGTATTTATTGTTAATTGCTATAGAAGTACCACCAGATGCTCTATTAGTTTGAGCAAAATGGTTATACGTACATGTACTTTAGTATTTAATATTGATCTTAACTGTTTCTTTCAAATGTGTTTTTTGTAAACATAAAGCGCGCGCTACCGGGCAATGGTCCTGAATAAGTACTGACAATTCATTAAAATTAACTCTAAAACCTCGACAATTCCATTGTATAAATATAGGATGATCCATATTAATTTTTTTATTATTTGATTTGATTTGATTTGATTGTATAGTATTTAACGTCCCATTCAAGAATTTTTCACTCATATAGAGACGTCATCATATACCGGTGAAGGGCTTCAAATTTTGACCTTTACTCGGCAACCAGGGCCATTGAGCAGTGAGGGATCTTTAACGTGCCAACGCCTGGCGTGACACGGGACCTCGGTTTTTCAGATCTCATCCGAAGGACCCGCAACTTTCACTTCAAAGTGCCGAGCATGGCGAAGGAACCATTTTTTATCAACTTAGGTCAGTCGCGGCCGAGATTTGAACTCACGACCTCCCGATCACGCAGCGAGCGCTCTACCGACTGAGCTTTATTATAGGAAATTGGGGATATCCTCCCTTTATTTTTAGGATTATTGGTCAGAGACCAGAAGAACTTATGCGAAAGTAAGGTTCCGTCGTCCGTCCGTCTGTTTGTCCGTCTGTAAACAATTTTTCTAACTCTACTCCTCCTACAGTTTTGATTTGATTTCAATATAACTTGGCACGTAAGTAGACTTCACTAAGATACATAATTCTGTTTAGTCTTTGATTACAATGAATGGTGTTGCCATGGTTACTAAAAATAGAAATTTCTGGGAAATACTTTCAAAACGCTACTCCTCCTACAGTTTTGGTCTGATGTCAATATAACTTGGTACACAAGTAGATTATAATATACATAATTCTTTGTATCAATTTTTGATTTCGATGACCGGTGTTGCCATGGTTACTAAAAATAGAAATTTCTTTGAAATACTTTCAAAATGCTACTCCTCCTATAATTTTGGTCTGATTTCAGTATAACTTGGCACACAAGTAGACTACGCTAAGATACATAATTCTCTTTACCAGTTCTGGATTTCGATGAAGTGTTGCCATTGTTACTAAAAATAGAAATGTTCTTGAAATACTTTCAAAAGGCTACTCCTCCTACACTTTTTGTCTGATTTCAGTATAACTTTGCATACAAGTAGACTACATTGAATTACATAATTGTCGTTTTTGTTTGTTGATCTTGTTGAATGATGTTGCCATGGTTACTTAAATCAAAATTTCTGGAAAATTGTTTTAAACGGCTACTCCTCCTACAGTTTTAGTCTGATTGCAATAAATCTTGCTAAAAAAAGAGACTAAACTAGGATCATTATTCTGTTTATTGCTGTTGCAAAGTCTCAAGTCCAAGTGCTACTTTTATCTTCCTTTGTAAGTACAACCAGTAAAGCTACAGTCTCGTCAGAGACTTCTGGTTTATGGATGACACACTTCCGACCAGCGAGGAAGAATGACAAGATGTAACGTCCATTTCCTCTAGGACCCCAAATTTATTGTGAAGAGCGACGAGGTCTTTCGGCAACCGATCTCTCGACTGCTTCTGAGTGTTTTTTGAGGGAGATTTATTGTCTCCTGGATAATTTAGATATACCTGCAGCTTCTGACTTTGATGCAGCCATAGCTACAGATTTTGGTGCAGCCACAGCTGCATGGCCTGCAGAAGCAGGTGATGAAGTAGATTTACCTTTGTCATTAGATGATAAAGGTGCTTCAGATGATGAGGTCTGCTGGAGAAATTCTTTCTCAGAGACCTGAGTAGACACTTCCTTCAAAGAGGATGATTTAACAACAGTTGCATATGTCAAATGTGGTTTAAGAAACCTGTACATATTTACTAATTTTTTAGCCTCTGGATGAGGTATTATTTTCTCAGTTTTAACTTTCTGGATTCTCTTTTCCTTTTTCCATAAAGGGCATTGTTTTGAAGACGCCATGTGTTCTCCCTTGTAGTTTTAACACTTTGGAGTATTTTGACAGGTTTTCCGTCATGCCCTTCGTCGCCACACCTGAAGCATGTTTCAGATCATGCCCAAATCGCTGAAATTAAAACATTGCAAAGGATTAGGCAAAAATATATTAATTTTCATTTGGTACAACTAAACTTTGATGTTAGTTGGGAGAGTTGGCATACAAAAGGTAAGTGTTTGTTGATTCAACGACATCATTACGCTTTTTTGTGAATCGTTTTACAGAGATCATTCCCTGGGATTCCAATTTATGTTGGATTCCCTGTTCAGGAATGCCATCCAGGTCGTGATCCCTGTCAAACAAAATACCTTTGCTCTGGTTGAGTCCGCTATGTACCTTTCCAAGAACAGGGATATCTGCCAAAATTTTTTGAGCCAACAATGTGGTTTCTTGGTGACTTCAATAAGAAGAACACCAGATTTCAACTTTTTAACAGATTTGGGCGTACCAATAATTCCTTGTATACTTTTTTGTATAATAAAAGGTGATACTTTTGTAAGAGGTTTTGAATTTTCATCTGATAGCTGTGCTTCAAGTGTGATGAAGCGAGGCCAGTGTTCCTCAACTGAATCAGATATTTATAATAAAAATGCAAAACATCAATACTTAGGCATGCAGATTTTATCAGCTCAGCGTGACCAGCCGATTGATCAAGTCGGGCCAAACTTGACCTCCCGTCTAGATGAATATGGGGCTAAAGTGGAGTGTTGGTCATGTCAGGTGCGTTACACCCAGCACCTGCAGACAGCCACCAGGGTCAAGATCCCCTTCTCCACCAACTCGGGTCCAACCCATGGCCAAGAGATTAGTCACGTTTTTCGACATGCAAGGAGGTGCCGGAGAGCCTTCTCGATTCTGAGGTTTTGCATTACAAGCAACAGAGTCACGTAAAGGACGTTTCCTCTTGACACCATCTTATGCAACAATATATGATGGAAAGTGTCGTCCTTGAAGCCTGTCGTGGTTTGTAGAAGGGACTTCATCAAGGACTTCGTAGACTTTGTATGCAGGGTTTTGTTATCAGACTGTTTGTATTTTCTGAATAATAAAAAAAGCATTCACAGTCATTATATTAAACAAATAAAAAAAGGTTTGACCACAATTTCAAAGATTTACGCAGAATGTCAGAGTATTCAATAACCTGATCGCTCAAGTCAACACCTCCCATATTTTTGCAATAGTCAACAACACATGATGGTTTAAGAATTGGTACACCATTCTTATCAACTTTATTCATTATCTGGTGCTTTGCCTCATGAAAGATACTAATCATGGATACTTCCCTCTTGTCATGAAATTTTAGAATAAGAATGTATTTTGTGTCCGAAAAACTTTGATATTTTGTATTGCTTTTGGAACACCTTTCCTGTTTGTACGAAGGGTTCCACATATGTAAGTATTCAGTAAATCTAGTTTGTGAGCCAATTCTGGGGAGTTATAATAACTGTCTAAATGAACTTGATGTCCTTTGTCAAGTAAACCACATTTACTTAGAAGACCGATAACTATTTTGGTAGAAGTTGTTGGTTCCGGATTTATATCCAAAGCATCACGATAGGTTGCACAATTTGTTTGGCCATGATAATCATCAAAACCTAAGGTGTACCCAGAGGACGATTCAGAAACTTGATACAATTTCAATCCAAAACGATTTGGCTTTGCAGGATTGTACACTCTTTTACTCGTCCTTTAAACGGACAAATGGCCTCATCGAAACTCAAACTGATTTCGAGCTTATAATTATTTTGAAAAACTTTCATCAAAAAGAAAAAAAAAATAAATGATCTAATTTTGTAAAAAGGGGTCATGTCCTACTGTTCCAGTAGGTATAGGTTTGGTATTGTCAACAAGATTGTTACATAGTTGGACTAGGGCGCGCTTTATACAGGTAACAACTCATTTATTAAATGAAAACAATTTGATGTCTCTACTCTGGGGCCTGTTATTAGGTGACCTGTTACCCATTATACATTGCTTGCTCTAATGATTAATCAATTTACACTTTCCATTCAAAAAGACCCGTGAAGGCATCAGTGTTATGCAACGGACAATTGAGTGGAAATTTGTGGTCAGTTCAGTAGACCTAATATGACATTGCTTGGACGCAGATTTAAAACTCTTAAATTTTCTAAAAAATATCATGATTTATATTTTGCAAGAGAATTTCACACCAAAATACAGTATAGTGTCATAAATAAGTCAACTTTTTTAATGGTGCGCAATTACAAGCGCCGCTTCAAAACTTCGAAGTTATGTCGTAGAAAGATAAATGATGCCGTATGGATTTTTTTTCATGATCAAAGGGAAATAACGCTTACTTAGTTTTAATTTTCCGGATTTTTGTTAACGAATTTGATTTTGTTATTAGTTAACTTCCTTGTTTACAAAATGGCAAAACACAGCAATGGAATGACAGACGACACTAAAAAAGTGATCGTACAATGTGTATTCCATGAATAAGACCTTTCCTTGGGTATAAATATTTTATACCTTAGACTGACATCAGAGTTTGACCCACTTTTAATATAATTTAACTTTGGCCATACTTGTAAGTTTTAAGTGGTTGCAGCTAGGGCTTTCATATTGCAAATGCGTTTTATTTGTGACAAGATCATCCCTTTTGTATCAACAATTTGACCTTGGTGTTTGATCCACTTCCGAAAAACATTGGTCATAACTTTTGAACAGTTGGTACTAAGTCTTTCTTATTTCACAGGTATATTTTTTGCTAACAAGACCTTTCCATAAGTACCAGCAATGACCTTGTCCTTTTTGAAAAAAAACTCTCTCCTTGGCCATAACGTTTGAACGATTAGTGCTAGGGCTTTCATTTTTCACAGGTGTATTTTGTGATGAGACTTTTCTTTAGGTACAAACATTTTCAATCTCTAGACCTTGAAGTTTGACATGTGAGGAATTTTAAGCTTTGCAGTAAGCTGCCATACGAGAGCATCAGTGTTCCACAAATACATCTTACCGGTAGTTCGACAGATTGTACATTTTTATGTTCGTTTTTATGTCCACTTATTTGCATTTTATCTGTTAGTGGGACGTTTTCATTACGAAACCTTTAAATAAGATGCTATCTCGCGCTGTGATTTGTTAGACTTTTTCCTTTTAAATGACTTTTACAGCCATCTCTTTCATATAAGAAGCGAGTCTCCCCCCCCCCAATAACTTTTTGTTTTACATAACCACATTGCTTTGGGGTCATCTTAAGAATGGTGCACTTTGAGAGACAGAAGGGGCCAAGGAATATCCGAGAGGTCTTTTAGCCGAATACAGATTGAAAGATTAAACGGGTTCATTTGCATCCCCAGAAGAAAACATTTTTGGTTTGACCAGGCGTATGTCATGAATATTGTTACTGATCATGTTTTGGTTTGCCTTTCTTTATATTATAATATTCTGTCTGAGTTTGATCCCCCCTCGTAAATTATGGTGTTCGGTCAATCCTTGTTGTCCGAAATGAATGGAATTGTTAAAATAGAGGTTTACAAAAAGGATTCGGTTTTATTGAAAAGATTTTTCTTTTGGTACATTTTTTAATTCTTTATCGGAAATTGCCTCAGCTTTGTTTGATCTATTGATTTGCCTTCTTCTTCCAGAATTTTTCGTTTTCGTTTAGGGCGTTGAGACTCAAATCTCCCTAACTTTCTGTCCAGACTATTTATAATATATTTCGTATTCTTCACCGTCAACTTTTCTTTCTGACAACAAAAACATTCCTAAATGTTGATCCAATTCTCACACGGAATTTTACGTACATCGCGGTTTTCATTTTGAGGCATTTTCGAACAAATTTTTACACATTTTAGAGTTTCCTTTATTTTGTTGAAGTTTTCTTGATTTGTTATGAATTTTTGAACATTGTTAAAACCGAGGGTAATCGTTGACTCGGGCTTCTTTTTGCTCAGTAACAGATTCTGAAATTTCTGCAGACGGATTTTGTTTCAACCATAATATCAGATAAACTTTTATCGAAGTGTTCTTCTACACTGTTTATGTCAAACTGAATATCAAAAACAGCGTCAGCGTCAATTTTGTCGGTAAAGCCCCATTCACACTGTCCCAATCTGGCTTCGCAACCACTCACGATTTGGCCTTATTAACGTACTTCACCGTAGGAGAACATAATATTAAATGATCATGTTGAAACCGGGTGAGTCGTAGGCTTACCCGACCATTGGCAAAAGCTAATCAAATTCGGCAACCTTCACGATTATTTTGATGCTTCTCGGAACAAACCTGATTGATCCTGGCATCGACAAAATCGAAGTTCCACCGTAGTTTATTCGTTTCTGAATCGTGATTTGTCGTAACCACAACGTTTTAGTAGACGCAATTGAACCTCAGAGAACACGTTCAGTAAAGACTTTAAGAACAAATGTTGCCAAAACGAAGATGATACACGTTAACGCGCGAATCCCTCTAGTCCACGAGTACTTTTGTTAACTACCCGTTGTCACTTCGGTGATGAAAGAAGTGTTATTTTATATCGGTGGGAAAATGTTAATCAAATTTAATAGGTTTAAGATCTGAATTAGAAGCGTATCATGAGAAAGCAGTTAAATTTTTTATTGTTAAGTATGCGAAGTTATATTACTGAAGCTAATTTTGTTACCATTTCAAATACGATTTCATCGTCTCATGAATTTAATTCAACGGACTGCTGTTTGGATCAGACCATGTGTACAAAGGACACTGTTTAGACAATATAAATCGCTGAACTTCAAATCGAGGAGTTAAGCTCATACAAAAATTTCATTCGCATGAAACGGTCCTATTTCAAGAATTCGACCGATTAGGAAACCGCGTCAGTAGTTAGAACGTAAGGCTTTGGAATCTTGACTGAAAATGGCTATTACACTACAGTACATGGCATCGGTTGAAAATTATCATTCTTCGAGTGCCACATTACTGTTACACCATATCCAGCATTAGACGGCAAACACATTGCAATTCAATGTCCAAAGAATGGAGGTTCAATGTGTTTAAGTTATAAAGGATTTCATTCCATAATATTTTTAGCTCTTGTAGATCCGAACTATAAATTTATGTGATTGGATATTGGATCCGGTGGTCCGTACGATGATACCAAAGTACTTAATCAATCCGACTTGAAAGACTGTATTGAGAAACCAGAGGCTTCCTACCTGCCGCTCCACTTCCAAATGACGCTATATCCATACTGTATTTCATTCCGTTGACGGTGCCTTTGTACGGAAGCCGGTTGGTGCCAGATAGAAAAAATATTTTATCTGGCGGCCGCCATATAATATCTGGAAGGTTCAAAATTATTTGGCTGCCGCCAGTTATTAATGTTGCGTTAAGGACCTATTTGATGAAGCCATATCCAAAGGGACAATTAACACGACAAGTAAAAAAATATTAACTAGACTTTCACGTGGTAAGAGGGTAGTTGAAAATCCATTTGGAATCTTGGGTAACCAATTTTAATATATCCTAACGACAATGCGTCAACAACCCCAACAAACTGAAGCAAAGAACAGTTTAACTGTCATCAACATAAACAGTTCAAATGTAGAGGAAGCAGTTGTAGTGTGGCCCCCAGCCGGTGGTGTAAATCCTGGAAATTATAGGAGTCCACAACGGGATTGGTGCAATCTAGTAAAATTTGGAGACGGAATTCGGCGGGAAAGAGCAGAGATCTGTTCACCGATTCCTTCGTGGTTGGTCGTTATTTCCTGATCAAAAGTACTAAGGTCCCACTAGTCCAAAGTGTAATTGCCCTAGGTTTTAGATGAAACTTGTTTGATTATGCTTTATTGTTTGATTAATGTTGTGTTACCTTATAAGTGTGTATGGGAATCGAAATGAAAAGAGATAAAGCGTGATATTTATTTGCGTGATTCCTTAAAACCGCAACCATGAATTGAATGGTTAGCGTAAGAGTAGTTTGCCACGCCAAATTTCGGATGATCGTGGCTTGATTCGGGAATCTGTGACCTGGGGCTTACGTAAACGAAGTAGTAGCGCCGAAAGGTCAATAAGTCAGCACGCGGCTTTCTTAGGACATTGACTGAATAACGCTTTGGTTTATTGGGTTACCTTTACTAAGTCAATGCAGGCGGTGTCTGCAGGATATAACGATTTAAATGATTCCGTTAAATCGTAATGGTACCTAAATTGATTGTAGCGTCTCCGTAAGTTAGAATAATCTAACTGTGTCTCGGGACAGGCCCTCACCACAGTTAGAATGCCTTTCATGTACCCGTAATATAGCAGAAAATTGCAGAATCGCTCCGAAGCGATTTTGGAGAAAATTAATAAAGTTGCATTGAAAAGAACGGTCAAATTAATCAAAACTGACCTTTCTGAGACTGTAAATACCTTTCATCTAAAAATTTAATCCATATAATGGAAGAATTCAACACTTTTTCACTCGTTTCAAATTTAAACACCATGTTGACATTCGGAACTCTCAGGACTTTTCATAGTATATGCACTGAATTAGAGTTATCTCCCGTATTTTCTTTGCTACATTGACAATACGCGGAAAGCATTCTATCGTTAAACCGGGTCCGTAGGACATTTATCATTTTAACGGTAGAACATTTTATCTACGTCTCCGTAAGAATCACAAGCACCTGAAATGTGGATACCCCCCCCCCCACCTGATTTTAAAAATATTACAAGCCTATAACTCCTCAAAAATGTAAGATTCCCCCGTGAATGATATCTATGTGTCGTTCTATGAAAGCAGATTGTACTTTATCTTACGTTTAGTGTTGGTCATGTATGGTATAAAAAAATAAGCAAGGTAAGAAACGAAAATAACAAACGGGGGGGGGGGGGGGTCCCTGCTTCGAGACGGATTTCCGGAGTAAAAACAGCAATACCTACGGAATTTCAGCCAATATTTCCACAGGCTAATGTAGATTTACTTATGTAGATTTACTCGGTGTCTTTCACCAAAACCCATTTTCTTTTATTAATCGTAACTATGCGTTATTTTAGCAGGCCTTGTGTTTTTTCTTCCATTGTCAGCTTTGCAAGGGGTATGACGTCGATTTTGTGTCGCGTTATCTGATTGGTTCTTGCCGATCTTCAGTCGACCCTGGGAATTTTCTTTACAGTGTCATTGAGCAATGAAAAAGCACGATAGCACTAGAAAGTAAAAAGTCCAGGGAAAAAATAATTGCCCGGAAAGATGAATGTTCAAAAGAAAAACGCGTTTGATCTTAGTGCAAATCTCTTTTCTGCTTAAACTTTCAGTAAGACGTGACATTCTCGGCGATACATAATAAGCGTCTCTCAAATGGTGACCTAGCTTCTCATTGGTTAAGAAATTAATAACATTAGCAACTTTAGATTGTTGTTAACAAACGATGAGATGACATATTTGTTTGTATGCTGTTTTAACGTCCCTCTCGAGAATTTTTCACTCATATGGAGACGCCACCACTTGACGGTGGAGAGCTGCAAATTTTATGCTCGGCACTTACGGCCATTGAGCAGTGAGGGATCTTTTTCGTGCCAGCACCTACTGCGACACGGGACCTCGGTTTATACGGTCTCATCTGAAGGACCGGTCTCCACGTCCCACAGTGGGATTCGAACCCGTGACGTAGGGATCAACTCCTTACACCGCGACTCTAGAGCAGACGCTCTAACCACTGCGCCATGCGGGCGACTAACGTGAACGGTCATATTTAGATAATGAAATTTTCATGGAGAAAACTTACTTCAGCATGTATACACAACAATCACAAATGATCCTCAAATTACAGAATCATGGCAGAAAATGTTCTTTGGACAACCTGATTCCCCCAATGAGATTCTGAATGAACTTAAGGCAGACATCATAAAAAGATTCTTAAATGTAACATCTGCCCAGTTTACAGGGGATTTTAAACTGGAGGACAAGCGGAAGAAATCTAGCGCACCTAGGAAAAAAATTCATGGAAAGTCAGAGAAAGCCTTTAAATCCACAGGCATAATATTGAAAGACATTTTAAGTGACAAGTCTGATAATAAAGAGGCCTCGTGCCTGGCACTGAAGCTTAATTTGATGAAAATATCCGAATATCCGGAAGATAGAAAATTTACTAAAGACAATTTCTGTATTCTTAGCTCAGATTATGGACTAATTGTTGCAAATAAAATGAAAAAGAATGATTTAGCATCACAACTGTCTCAAAAATTCATTCATCACCTTGCATGCCTTTTCCAGATGTACAAAAGACTAAACAGGACACTGAAATAGGATGTGAAGATACTGGTGACAGTTATCCAACCATGCCTGACTGTTTTATTGATTCTCAACCAGAACCCTCTGGAATGCAGAATTTTCCATCTACAAATTTTAGTGTCGCCCGCGTGGAGCGTCTGCTCCAGAGTCCCGGAGTAAGTTGATCGTTACGTCGCGTGTTCTAATCCCACTGTTGAACGTGGAGACCGGTCTTTCGGATGAGACCGTATAAACCGAGGTCCCGTGTCGCAGTAGATGCTTGCACGAAAAAGATCCCTCACTGCTCAATGGCCTTGAGTGCCGAGTATAGGTCAAAATTTGCAGCTCTCCGCCGGCAAATGGTGGCGTATCCAGATCAGTGAAAAATTCTCAAGAGGGACGTTTAACAACAAACAAACAAAAAATAAATTTTAGTGAAATTACAACCGAGACATCCCAAATTCGACAACCTCGACCATTATACGGAAAAGGAAAGGTAAAGGCAAAGATAAAAGTAAAGTTGCCAAAAAAGAGAGATCGAGAGGGATTCATGCAGTATTTGCTTTACTATGGACTCTAACAATAAAAGTGGATTCAATGTGATGGCTGGTATTGTGAGTATCTGACTGGGAATATTATGAAGAGGATGATGCAAATTCTGTATGTCTAGTTAAATTTTCATCAACCATGAATATGCTTATAAGAATACTTCTTTCAGAAATGATTTCTTGGTAATTCATCAATACTTAACTGATAGTGCTTTTTAAAGTTCTAATCTGCATATTTGAATATTAAGATGTTGACCTTAATTTTATATGATGCAGAGTTATGAGTAATATTCACTCTCCATTTTTCTTTTCAATGTACTGATTATATTCTACCATGAAAACTAACCTTAGACGATAGATCGAGACATATAATTTTACTGATAATCAACCCAAGTTTATAATTTTGCAAAATTTTAATTAAAATCATATGTAGTAATTAAAATAAGTACTCTGTAGCTTTCCGAGTACTGGTATATACGTACATTTATACGGTTAATTTCTTAAAATCGTATACAGTGAAACCTATCTAATCTGATATGTAGTGGAAGACAACAAAGCCAGATTATACAGTGTGAAGAACACGGATAATAGTAAAATGGAAATGAAATAAGATGTCATAGTTCACAGCGATAATTGAATTACACATGAGTTGGATTTGACAGTTTTTACTGTATTTTGACACAGGAGTCTTTTAACAAAAATGTCTCATTATTATGTCTCCCCTTCTAGGGGAGACATATTGTTTTTGTCGATTTTCTTCTTCTTCATCCAAATTTTGTCCGGGCCGTAACTTAAACACCTTTTGACATTAAGACTTCAAACTTGGAACATAGATAGATGACAGTGAGAAGGAGTGCACGCTACCAAAATTTTTGACCTTAACCTATTTATAAGGTCAAGGTCACTCTTTTACTTCAAAATAGAGTCCAGGCCATAACTTGAGATGCCTTTGATATTAGGACTTCAAACTTGTAACTTAGAAGGAAGACATTGATACAAGATGCACTGCATCAGAATTTTGACCTTGACCCCTTTCTTCCTTCAAGGTCAAATAGAGAAAAAAAAGCTTGGTTTGACCATAACTGGAGTACCCTTTGACATTAAGACTTCAAACTTGGAACATGCAGGATCATAGATAGATGACAGTGAGAAGGAGTGCACGCCACCAAAATATTTGACCTTGACCTATTTATAAGGTCAAGATCACTCTTTCACTTCAAAATAGAGTCTAGGCCATAACTTGAGATCCCTTTGATATTAGGACTTCAAACTTGTAACATAGAAAGAAGACATTGATACAAGATGCAATGCACCAAAATTTTGACCTTGACCCCTTTCTTTTTTCAATGTCAAATAGAGAAAAATCTTGGTATATAACCTAGCTGATCCCTACCAAGATTTTTCACCTTGACCCAATAATTATTATGTCTCCGCTTCCAAGGGAACACATGTTGTTTTTGTAGATTTTCGTATTCTTCTTTTCTTCATCCAAATTTTGTCTGAGCCCCAACTGAAACACCCTTTGAGATAAGAACATCAAACTTGGAACATAGGAAGGTGACGTCAGACGGAGATGCACTGCATAAATAAATTTGACCTTGACCCAAATTCACTGTCTAAGGTCTAATTTTAAAAATAGTCCAAATCATTACTTTTGAATTGTTTGACATAGAACCACGTTAACAAAATTTTTAAATGGCAGCAGACTACAAATTAGGGTGTTCCTATGTCGTTGCATTTCCTACGGGCCTGAAGAAGAAATTAGTACAAAAACCATAAGATCATTGGAAAGAAAATACTTTGAAGAAAACTTTTATGAATTACGCAGGTGAGTATCAAATTCAGTCTCGTATATGTTTTACTATCATATATCTAATACATCCATTTGGTGCCAAGCAAAGTTTGCATCATTACATATGATTCAAACTTTGCTTAGAGTAGTGATATCTAATGGTTAATTTTTGGACAAGGTTTAAATAAGATTTTAGATAAAAAAAAATTTAATAATTAACTAGCAAGGAATTTACAGTCTGGAAATATATTTCTGACATGGACTATTGGTTAACGAATAATTACCAAAAACACATCTTATTTCAACTTTTGTAATGTACTCTATTAGATTTCACTTTGCATGATCTGTCTTTGATATACATGTCTGGCTACAAATGTATAATGAGGATCCTCTTCGTGGTGGCACTAGTAACAGACCCCTTGCTATTGTAGCCGTTTAAATTACTATAGTAATTGTAGTGAGCTTCTCTGTCACTATCAGTATTGTTATGCTCTCTTGCAGCACATTTTTTGTGTAACTTCAATTCATCACAAAACTTATCTCATTTTTTAAACGATAAACCATCATAACTTCAATATTACTTACCTATTTTATATAGCAATGAGCCTGGCTAAAAGATCATGCTTTTTATGTGATGTACTTCAATGCATGTTTTGTTTACTAATTAACTAATTACTGTGGCTTCATTAATTTCCACCGGCTTAAGTTTTTGTGGACTTTCTGAAACACACAGTTTGGACGACACATAAATTCATGGACAAGGACTCTTTCAGTACAAATCGTTTTCATATTGCTTCCTAAGATGAACATTAAGAGGGCTGGGTGGTTGTGGCCATTTTCAGACTATATTGATCTCCTTTAGAAGAAGAGCTCCATATAAAGATATACAAAAATGATCAAATTCTAAAACTAAAATGTATGAAATTTTTGTTTGCCAAATGATAGTTGACAGCTTAAGATATCATATCTAAAAAATTAAATTATATCTGATGGTTTAAATTTCATTATTATGCTCCACAATGTAATCTATAAAATTGGTATTCAATAGATATTGATGAAACCATAGTACTTTCTGTTATTCCTACATTTTCTGAAATTGGATAACCTGTCATTTTTTAAAATATATTATATATATATATATATATATATATACATGAGTGTGTGTGTGAGGGTGTGTGTGTGTGTGTGTACTCCATTAAAGTTCAGAACTCTGTTTGATACAAAGGTTTATATATCATATTTTTAAGCAGGTTTTTGCTGAATATATGTCAAGGACATCGATTTGCACCATCCCAGAAATTAGGCCTTGTATGCTGCTCAGTTGCCTTTGATAAAAATAGCATAAAATTTTGATTCAGCTTATGTCTATACTATATTTTTTGAATACTGAAATTCTCTTAAACATTCAATACAGTGTCCAACCTCATGAATTCATTATGTTTTCATTACTCTAGATACACATACACAAGAGTTATAGAGAACTTGTGCACAGGAGTCATGCAGAACATTTGAAATGTTGCAGATTTCTCTGTTTAATTTACAGGAAAGAAGAAAAAGATTACTGATTTTTAAATTAAATGCATTGCAAAAAAAGTTTACTAATCTTGATTTTTAGCTCTCATTTGTAGCCAACAAATTAATGGTGTTCCATAGCCATGGGTTGTTTCAGATCATTCAGCTCAGAAAGAAACCATTAATTGTTTTGGTTCTTTTATTTTTTTTTCTTTTTAAGAAATTTTAATTACGATTCTGTTTAGATCAGTATGGCTTCACCTTCAAAAATGCAGAGATTGGACAGTTTTGTAACTGAGTTCACTGAGGAAGTAGACACCGAGTTGAAAGCAGTGTGCTATGACATTTCGAATAAGAATAATGGACAAGCTATTAAGGCTGTAGAAAAGATAAGAAGAAAATTAAAAGCCATGGATGGAAAAGTGAAAACAATCATAAAGTTGAATGAAAATGAAAATTCTAAACTTTTAAAAGAAAATTTGCAAATGAAAATAGAAGTTGAAAACTTAAAGAAGAAGATCAAAAATCTAGAAGAAGATGATTTCTTCCTTTCTTCGCAAGAATGCAGTGGTGTATCAACAGTGTCTTCTCCAAAATCGGAACCTGGATCATCCAAAGATATATAAAAACATATACAACAACAGTTGTTAACTTCTAACCTGATTATTTTTACAGACGTTTTCTTTACCTCACGTGCAGAGGATGCAGAGAAGATTTTGTTTGCTGAATGATCACTTGATTTTTTTTCTTTAGGAAATACCTTGTTATATTGTATTTTGGAAAATATTGGTCGAAATTTCTCAAATATTTTGATTTTTCTATTGTCATGACAGAAATTAACTTTTAGTGCTGTGTGTATTAATACATGTAGGAGATACCTTTAAAATATTGGATCTTTATTTCACTGTTTATACATATTCTTTAATTTCTTATCATGTGCTATTTAAACATTAATAGCTTGCTTGTTATACATGTATGTCTTAATTTCTTAGAAATTTCATTTCATTCTGATAATACATATTAATAATCAATATGTAGTCAATTTGTGTCATTTAAAGAAATCCTGTTTACTAGATGCATATAAGTATGTCATACATTAGTTTTCAAAAATAAATTTCTTTTCAGGCTACTCTAAGTTTTGCTGATGTATCATGAGTGGGAGAAAGAAAAGAAAGAAAGACGAGGATAGGAAAAGGAAAGTTCGCACAGAAAATTTAACCAAAAATGCAGGTAATCGTAAATGATTGCTTTATTTTCATGAAAAAACAAACTATGTCTTCATTTTTTTTTTCAATTTCTTTAGTACAAAGAGATTTAAGATTAAGCATCAGTTAGTCATTCTATAAATGAAATATTTTCTTTATATGGCATTTTTTCTCCAACCAGATCAATACACACAGAATTCTGATTCACAAACAACTGCAGCAAAACAAGATAAAAACTCAAGTTTTGAGGTAAAACTTACAGACTCTTGATTTTACGTTGTACATGTAAAAAATATAATTATTAGAGAAGTATACGGATTCATAATAAAATTTTATCTTTAGGCCAAAAAGCCAGACTGGTTGTGTAACTATCTTTCGCAACAACAGCAATTCGAGCAGAAAAGACTTCTAAGAAAGCAACAAATGAAAACTTGGTACCAACAAAATAAAGAAAAGAAAAAAACAGTATGAAAGAAATCGGTATCAAGATGAAGAAAATGCCAAAAGAAAAAAACAGTATATGAGAGAAAAATACTGTATTCCAGAGAATGCCAAAAAAAAAAAGAAACAGAGTATGAAGGAAAAATACAGTATTCCAGAGATTGCGGGAAAAAAGAAACAGAGTATGAAGGAAAAGTACAGTATTCCAGAGATTGCAGGGAAAAAGAAACAGAGTATGAAGGAAAAGTACAGTATTCCAGAGATTGCAGGAAAAAAGAAACAGAGTATGAAGGAAAAGTACAGTATTCCAGAGATTGCAGGAAAAAAGAAACAGAGTATGAAGGAAAAGTACAGTATTCCAGAGATTGCAGGAAAAAAGAAACAGAGTATGAAGGAAAAATACAGTATTCCAGAGATTGCAGGAAAAAAGAAACAGAGTATGAAGGGAAAATACAGTATTCCAGAAATTGCAGGAAAAAAGAAATCGAGTATCAGGGAAAACTACAAGATTCCAGAAAAGGCACAAAAACAAAAAGAATATGTAAAACAAAAATATGAGATACCAGAAACAAGAAAAAGGAAGAGAGAGCATAATTTACAAAGCTATCACAGAAAGAAATCTAAATCATTAACTGATAGTGATTCAGCACTTCAGAAATTTAGAACATTGTGCAAAGAATACCCGATATATCCCTGTATTGTATGTGGACGGATTATGTTTCGTTCCCAGGTTCAAAAATTTGTCAAGAAGAAGTACAAAAAACCACAGATATCTACTTTATTGAACAGTCTTTCATCAACCAATATGGAACATATTTGTGTTTTATGTGACAAGACCATGAAAAATGGCAAAGTTCCAGCACAGGCATTAGCCAACAATATGGATTTAAGTACTGTTAGAGCCGAATTAAGTGAACTTAATAAACTGGAAAGACACCTGGTATCTCCAGTTATTCCTTTTATGAAAATAGTTAATTTGCCAAAACATACACAAAAAGGTATTCATGGACCAGTAATTTCAGTGCACTCAGATATTAGGAATGTTACGACAACTTTGCCTAGAAACATTTCAGATGAATCGTTCATCAAGGTGAAATTGAAGCGCAAGCTGTGTTTTAAAGGACATCATCTCTACCAAGAAGTATGTCCTAACAGAATCTTCAAAGCACTTGATTTTCTAAAGAAAAGAAATCCACACTTTGCAGGTTAGTCATTTTTATCAGCTCATAAAGTATGAAATATTTCTTGTTTCTAATATGATGAAAAACTAACAAATGTTTTTTTTTTTTTCTCAGATGTAGAAATTAAAGAAGATATCTTTGAAAGTGGAGAATTATATCTTGATGATAGTGAAAAAAACTCTGCTGTAGAAAGTAAGTTTGAGTGCTTTAAAAAAAAAATTTTTTTCTCAAAAAGTAATGTTAAATATATAAAATATTTCTCATAAAAAAGTTTTAAGTGTTTAAAATTAATGTGTTAAATAATATATTTGTATAAATTCTTGAAAACATTTGCCCATAGTTTCACAAGAATAATTTATACTTTAAAAAAATATAATAAATACATTGTTCAAATAATTCACTTTAAAAATATTGTTACAGATATATAATGTTTACATTTTTAACGTAATATGAATGGATACATATGAAAAAATATAATGATATAACTAAACTAAAATAATTTTTAAAAAACAGGTTCTTGTAAAGTGGGAGAGACTGAACCAGTAAAGGAGAAATCCAGAAATAATGACCACAGTGAAAGCAATATTAATGCAGATTGTGATGGTAAGAACTATTGAGCTGTAATTTTAAAATGCATGTATACACTATGTCTCTCCATCAGAAATAAACAGTTAAATTATGCATTTCTTATTTAATTCAACAGATCCTGATACAGAGGAAGAAAGTGAATCGACAGAAGAATCTCAAGATTGTGCACCACTACTTGATACATCTCTTCAACCATCAGACTTAACACAGTATTTTGCTGATCAAAATCCGCACTCCATATTTTGTATTGCTCCGGCAGAAGGAAACACACCAACAAAAGTCATCCATACCGAAGGACAGGCATTTCCGATTCATTTTCCTAATGGGAAAAAAACCTACACAGACAAACGCAATACAAAAATATCAATGAAACGGTATTTCAACAGTAGATTGTTTTCAAGTGACAATAGGTTTGCTAGTGATCCAGAATATATCTTTTTTGCACAGTATACATCAGAACTTGAGGAAATCTTTTCTTCAGTGTCTATTGCAATGCGAAAGACAGTTGATTTCAGCCACTTGACTTCATCTTCCTTCTTGGATTCTTCCAAAATGAAAAAGATGCTTAAAAAAGATGAATGTTATCGCTTTTTGCAGGCAGTTCGAGGTTCTCCAGCATACTGGGAAAAAACCATGCGAGATCTTTTTGCCATGCTTAAACAGCTTGGCATACCTACATTCTTCATGACTTTTTCTGCAGCAGAAAGAAGATGGAAAGAAATCATTGAAGCAATTTGTCTTCAGCAAGGCATTGACATTCCAGAAGACCCTAATTGGCAACAGTACTACAACATAATAAATAGCAATATTGTAACTGCTACACGGATGTTTGATAAAAGGCTTCATGATTTTATCAATCAAGTCATTATGAGTCCTTCCAGTCCTATTGGGAAGGTAACTGACATCTTTGGGAGTATTGAGTTTCAAGCACGAGGTTGGCCACATTATCATGGTCTAGTTTGGATTGAAAATGCCCCTGAATGGCAGAAATCCCCTAATATTGAAGTGACAGCTTTTATCGACAAGTACATTTCTTGTGAAATACCAAATGAGAAAGAAGATAAAGAATTATTTGATATAGTTTCCTCTGTACAACAACATAGTAAAGCACATACCAAAACATGCAAAAAAGGAGGAAAAGATTGTCGTTTCAATTTTCCCCGCCTATGCTCAGTGCAAACATTTATTGCCAGTCCACCCATAGACGAAGAGATAGAACCAAAACAATCAAATAATTCAAAGAAAATGTCAAAAAAAAAAACGCAAAAGACATTCTGAAAAAATTTTGGGAATTACTTACCACTGATTCAGAGTTCTGCACAGCAGACATTTTGAGGCATGGAAACATTACCCAAGAGATCTTACAAGAGGCACTGAATGTATTGTCACAAAGACCTACAGTGGTTCACAGAAGAAAACCCAGAGATTGTTGGGTAAATCCTTATAATCCTGCACTTCTTCGCGCATGGAATGGTAATATGGATATACAGTTTATCCTAGATCCATACAGCTGTATAATGTACATAATGTCCTATATTACCAAGGCAGAAAGAGAACTGGGGGAGCTTATTAAAGCTGCTCAAAGAGAGGCAAGACAAAATAATGAAGAGGCAATACAAGAGCTTAGAAAACTTGGAAATGTATATCTGACCCACCGGGAGATAAGTGTAGTTTACAGAGTTTGTGGTCTGAAACTGAAACATTGTTCTCGAGACGTGGTATGGATTCCAACTGATACAGAAAATACCAGAATAACACTTCCCATGCATGTGATAAAATCCAATGCATCTCCTGGTGATGACAACATATGGATGACAAACATCATAGATAGATATCTAGCAAGACCATTGACAAATGAATTTGCCAATATGTGTTTAGCAACTTTTGTATCAAGGTACAGAGTGATAGCAAACTCCACTCATACTGAAGAGGCAGATCTAGAGGAAGAATCAAAGACAGAGACTGGGAAAAAATTACAGCTACTACACAACATGGGTACAATTACAAGAAGGACTAAAAAGGATGCAGTCATTAGATATCCAAAGTTTTCACAGTCCAAAGACCCTGAGAAATATTTTTTCAATCTCTTGAAATTATATTGTCCACACAGAGAAAACAGATTCCTTCCCTCAGAATTTAGCTCATTTCAACATTACTATGAAACAGGAAAATTAGGATCAAATCCAGTTTGTGATGTTGTTAAGGAAAATATGAAACAATTCCAGAAACTAACTGATCAGCTTGATGAGACTTGGTCCATGATGAAAGACATGCCTCCACTGGAAGAAGCATGGGCTCAAGTGGCGCCCAACTCAGAACAAGAAAGAATCGAAAATGAAGAAGAAAAGGAATTGTTTGATGATTAAGAGTTTCTTTCAGCAGTAGACATTCCCGAAATGAAATCTACACCACAGACAAACAAAACTTCAAACTCACACAATGTGTACATTGAGTCAGATCCAAATATCATAACTGATGAAACGCTTTTGCAGATGTACAGATCGCTGAATACAGAACAAATGCAACTGTTCAATTTTGTGAAGAAGTGGTGCTTGCAGGTGTTACACTCAAACTCTCATGACAATTTTCATATATTTCTGACTGGGGGAGCAGGCGCTGGAAAGTCGTTGCTCATTCACTGCATTTACCACATGGCAAACAAATTATTTCACAAGATACGTGAAACACCAGATGATGTCATTATTCTTAAAGTTGCTTACACTGGCAAAGCAGCTATGAACATCAATGGTCAGACTATTCATTCAGCCTTTGCACTGAAGAAGAACATGAAAACACAGTATCAACCTCTTGGTGAAAATGATTTAAATACTCTGCGAGCAAGGCTTTCAAACATTCAGCTACTTATTATTGATGAAATATCGATGGTCAGCAAAACAGTTTTGTCATATATTTCAGGAAGACTGAACCAAATCAAATCCCTGCAGCAGAATTCAAAACCTTTTGGAGGCATATCTGTTCTTTGTGTTGGGGATTTTTATCAGATACCACCTGTGTTTGGCAAAAGTCTTCTCTGTGTTGACCCAGGAGCTCTTCCACAAGATCTATGGACTTTGTTTAAAGTGCACAAATTAGAGAAGATAATGAGACAAAAAGAGGATTTACCTTTTGCAGAAGCTTTAAACAAAATTCGAACAAAGGATCGTGATGATCCAATGAATCAAGTTGTTGAAAATCTCTTGAAAAGTCGTTTACATACTTCGACTTGTCCAAGTGATATAATTCACATTTTCTCCACAAATGAACAAGTAAGAAATCATAACCTTTCCAAACTACAACAACTTGGAAAACCAATAATCAGCTTCATAGCAGTTGACATATTACATTCACCAAGTGGCAAAGTGTTTAAAAGACAGACACCCTTTGACAACTTGGATACCTGCTTACAACCTGAATTAAAACTAGCAACAGGTGCTAGAGTTATGTTGACAGTGAATATAGACACCTCTGATGGTCTAGTAAATGGAACACTTGGAACAATAATAGATATTGTCAATGGAAGTATGCCATATGGATTGCCAGAATTCATTATATTACAGTTTGATGATGAGCACATTGGAAATAATTACAGAATAAGTAATCATGCACAACACTGCAGTGACAAATGTGTATCATTTAGAATTCTATCCCAGAAAGTGTCTTACAAAACTGGATACATAACAAGATTCCAATTTCCATCTACACTCTCTTGGGCTTGTACTATTCATAAAGTACAGGGGCAAACATTTGAAGAAGCAGCAGTGTCACTCAGAAGAGTTTTTAAGGGTGGAATGGCATATGTTGCGCTCAGTAGGGTCACACACCTTCAGGGACTGCATTTACTTGACTATGACCCCTCTGTGATATATGCTGATTCTAGTGTAAAACAATCCCTGGATCAAATGGAGGTTTTTCCACTCACAGATTCTATCCTACAGCCCAATGACAGAGAAGATAATTTCTTACTAATGCATCACAATGTTCAGTCACTTAGAAAACACTTCCCTGATCTAAAGAAAATGCTAGAATTCTACTCACCTAATGTTTTCTGTGCTACAGAAACATGGCTTGGAGAAGACTCTGATCAGACACGTTATGATGTTGATGGGTTCAATCTAAAATCTGTGAACAGTGTCCAGGACAGAGGGGCTGGAGTGGCCGTTTATGTAAAAAATGATACCACCTTCCATATTGTGAAAACTGAGGCTAAGGCTGACTTTGAAATGATCTGCATTTTCCTTCCCAAAATTAACACGATGGTTGCTACTGTGTATAGACACTGCAATGCCTCTCTTGCATCATTTTTATCTGTACCACAGTGCCTGCTCAATTTTTGCAAAGCAAAAAGCATTCCTAAGATGGTTGTCCTTGGTGACTTTAACAACAGCACTGGTGATATAAATAGATCATTTCTATCACTTGGTTTCCATCAGGTCATCCATTCTCCAACAACCACTGCAGGCTCGACGCTAGACAATATTTTTGTATGTAACATTGCATCATTTACAAGTGGGGTTCTGTCTTCCTACTTTTCATTTCATATGCCAATTTATATTTCCATTAACATAGATGGAGTTCAACATATAAAAACAGAAAAGAAAAAACCAAGTGTGAAAGCAAACACTAAAGTTCAGCCGATGGTAAAAAGGTATAAAAGCCGTGGAAACAAAAAGCTCAGGGCTGATAAACAACAGACACCAATAACAAGCAACACAGTTGTTGGATTTGAAGCCGATTCTGTTACGCCACAGTTTCCATTACCATGTGCAGCTTTGTTGACAACAGTAGACCAACATCCTGGCCTAAAAGCCAGGGTAGTGGATATGTGGTGTGGCAATAACAACACGCTTCATCTTATAGAGTGGCTCAAAACTGTTGGCTTCATTGTTGTTCCTACACTTGGCACCCAGCAATACAGTGTCTCATATGGTTATGTGGCAGCAAACACTGCATGGATATTTCACAATGCAAATAACTGGATGGAAGTTAAAATTCAACCAACGCTGGACAAATGCATTATTCATCAGTTTAATTCTATTATTGGTATACCAGGCCGTGAACCGCATTATCTGATGGATACCCAGATAATTGAAATATTGGCCCATCTCCACAATGTTGAATCCAGTTCAGTGCCATTTACATGGATTGATGGACCCATGCCAATTAACTTCTTCATTCTGGGATTGCGTCGTTCCCTTTCTGGTAGAAAAACAAGGAAAGACTCAAACCTTCGGATTGCTATTGTGAACACAACCCCAACAGATTCTTCAGCAGTACTTTCAGGCGATCATTGGATTACTGTCGCATATAAATTGTGCTCAGTTTAACATGTATGGTGTGTATCTATTATAATATCAGATTGGCCCAATATCAAATTTTGACAGTACCTACTATATTAAAATAAAAGTTAATTACAATTAAACTTTAAACCAATGAACCATCTAGATTAATTAAAAGTCAAGTCATTTTTGAAATGAAAAAGGATACATATCATAATATTTACATTTGCTATGTTTTTTTACTAAGCCAACTGTGGAATTGATTTGAATGCCATTTTCGTGTATACTCACGTGTAGAAATATGCACGAAGAAACTCGCACTAAAGTGAGATCACAATGAGCTCGAACAAGTTAATAAAATTGTAACGTTATAGGGCACCGAATAATTCAAACATTGAGTATATTTAAGGTGCTTTTGAACATGTAATGTAAATATAAGGAATGTTTTTAAGTTTAGTGTGAATTATTGGTGTGAAAATCACACAGACTTATTCCTCCGATCTTACATTTACACTCCTTCAGTACTGGAAGTCTTTGTCAGGTTCTTCATCAGATCTTTTACTGGCCCATTCTGTTTCAAATATGCTATGAAGGGGAGACATGTGTTTTTTGTTCAAAAAACAATACCCACTAGTTTAATCAAAGTTTTGATATAAATAATACAAATAGGCCATTGCTTGATTTTTCAAAGCTTAGCATTTATAAGCACCTTATATTAGTTTTATATTATTATATACTATTCATCAACACAAAATATGAACACAGAGAAAAAGAAATTGTATTCTTTAAAAGCATATAATTTTTTTTTTTTAAAATCTCGCTCATTTGCTAAGAAACTTTCACACACACATACACACACCTCACAGACACACACACACATATATATATGTGTGTGTGTGTGTGTGTGTGTGTGTGAAATAGTTTTTAATAATGAATAAAAATCCTTTGATGATGTGGTTTACACAACTCAATAGTATTTGAATGCTATGAAGTAAGGTTAAGAGTGTTGATTGATACGCTGATTCTAAACAGGGAAAAATCCTGAAACTGCCTCATTCAGAACCTGTGAAGATTTGTCAGGAAAGATTGATCACAGAAAGGAATGTTTAGAAGATCAAGGTCCAAAAATAAGTAAAACAAATTTTTTTGATCAATCACATTTTCTCCCAATACTAATGAAAAATAACAGCCATTAATTTAATATGTCACTCATTGAATAACATTTAATTTCTGTGGTTTCTTAATGAATGAGTGGATCACTTAAAATACCATAAACAGTTATATGTAATTATAATTCCCACAATTAGATTCTTATTGGTTTTCTTTGATTCAAGGTTTTTTTTATGCCCCTGGATCGAAAGATCCGGGGGTATATTGTTCTTGTCCTGTCTGTTTGTTCGTTTGTCTGTCTGTTGTCAACTTTAACCTTGCCCATAACTTTCGATTGGTTGGAGCTATGACTTTCATATTTCACATGTGTATTTCTTTGACAAGACCTTTCTTTTGGTACCATCATTTTTGACCTTGACCTTGGAGTTTGACCCACTTTTGCAAAATTTTATGAGACTTTAACCTTGGCCATAACTTCTGAACAGTTGGTGCTTGGGGTTTCAAACTTCACATGTGTATTCTTTGTGACAAGGCCTTCCTTTGGATACAACAACTTTGACCTTGACCTAGGAGTTTGACCTACTTTTGAAAAACTTTAACCTTTTGAATGGTTGGAGCTAGGGCTTTCATACTTCACATATGTAATCCTTGTGACATCACCTTTTTTTATCTTTTGGCCTGGATTTTGACTTGCATTTGAGAAACTTTAACCTTCGCCATAAGCTGTCATACGGGGGCATCAGTGTTTCACAAACACATCTTGTTTTTTCTTGTAGAACATCACAGGGTCTGAGGAGTGAGATTGGCCTCCTGTGTTTGACTTTCTTGACACTGTACTTCGACTGAAAACAATTTAATGTCTTAGAAAATTGAGAGTATGTTCGGTTTGTCTTCAGACCATTATAAACCCATCTCTCGAGACAAAATATATTTTCAACTGGATCAGAGTTAACATATGCTGGAATAACAGTGTCCATTTCTCTTAATGCGAGAATTGCATAAGAATTCAAATCCCAATATAAGAGAGTGAATGTCATCACGAGTTTGTTGAGATATGAGAGATTTAAAATTTAGAAATTTATTTCAAAATGAAGGATTATCTCCCTCATGCATACCTCTAATCCTTCGACGCATTTGGGACCGGTCACGGTAGCTCAGTCGGTAGAGCGCTCGCTTCGTGATCGGAAGGTCGTGAGTTCGAATCTCGGCCGCGACTGACCTAAGTCGATAAAAAATAGGTAGCAACTGTTCCTTCGCAATGCGCTCTGCACTTTGAAGTGAAAGTTCCGGGTCCTTCGGTTGAGACCTTAAAAACCGAGGCCCCGTGTCAAGGCAGGCGTTGGCACGATAAAGATCCCTCACTGATCAATGGCCCTGAGTGCCGAGTAAAGGTCAACATTTGAAGCCTTTTCTCGGTATATGGTGACGCTAAGTGTCTTGCACATATATACATAAATAATAACATTAAGAAATGCGCTAAATCAAATCCACGCTAACTTGTTCAAAAATCAATTTCCGCTAAATATCGTACACGCTAAAAATAATACATTTACAGTATCTTCATACATCAATTTCTTCTGATATTTATGTCGCTCTTCAGACTCACCGCTTTAGCTTATTCCGTATATTTTTAATTACAAGGAAATAATCCATGAGCAACACAATCTTGGGATGATATGGGGACCATATATTGTTGATAGCATACGAAGCATCTACCGCAGTTGTTGAAGTCACAAAGACCCTATTTACTTGTATCCCATCTTGACTCGAGAAGCATACAGTGAAACCAACAAATTCAACATTTTCATTGCTTCCCAAAACAAGAAATGCAGTTCAGATGCTGTCACTTGTTTTGTGGGGAAATGTGCTATAAGGAATCTAAAATCATTAAATCCAAGAAATACAAACTACAGTACATGTTTTGCAAGAGTTTTTTCATTATTTTCTTGTAAGATAATTCTAATGTCTTCTCCTTCTATACCTGTATCTACAAAACCCATTATGCAACTGACTCCCTTTGACCTTTTAATTACTAAATCTTCTTGAATTGCCATTTCGTCAAACAACCCTCTTCCCTTCCCTATTCTCCTCTGTTTGCTTCTAGTTTTTTCTTTGTTGAAACCTGGACTCTGTTTAAACAGCATTTTGATAGTATTGTAGGAGTTTGCCAGATGGTAGCACCAAGAACTCACTCTTCTTAATTTGATCTTATGCTTTTTAACTCTACTGGTCAGAGACCAATGCTATACCTCCTACAGTTTTGGTCTGATTTCACTATAGCTTGACACACTGGTACATAATTTACACTACACTAAGGTGCACAATTCTTTGTATCGGTTTTTGATTTCGATTAATGGTGTTGCCATGGTTACTAAAATTAGAAATTTCTATGAAATACTTTCAAAAGAAAGGCTACTCCTCCTACAGTGTTAGTCTGATTTCAATATAATATAACCTTTTTCTTTATCGGTTTTTGATATAGATGAATGATGTTGACATGGTTAATAAAATTGAAATTTCTTTAAAATTCATTTAGAAGGCTACTCCTCTTACAGTTTTAGTCATTGCAATGAATCTTGACGAGACTAATACAAGGATCTTTATTATATTTGTTGCTGCTGCAAAGTTTCAAGTTTCAATCTCACTTGCTTAGCTATGCCTTTTCACAACCACTCAGTTCTACTTTTCCTTTGTTATACATACAAATAAGTAGAGCTACAGTCTCATCAGAAACTTGTGCAAATCGACAGACACAATCTTCCACTTTCGTTGCTTTGGATTACTTTTTTAAGTTTTCCTTCTGAGAAACAATAAGGTAACGCAGTTCGTTATTTACCTGTAGTATAATGTAGAATATTTCTTCAAAATGTCTATGATATTCAGTAAGCTCAAAAACTTTTTCAAGATTGATATTTTCTTTGTCAATTCCACTGTTCCTTGAATAATGATGAACTAATTTTCTAAATTTCATGCACTCGGGATAAGACTGGGAAAGTTGTAGGATGCGTGAGCATTGTACAAACCTAGTTATATCATAGATATAAGATTCCCAATCTGTCCATCTCTCATCATTTACTACATACCCATTGTTTATAATGGGCATGTGATTACTATGAAGAAGACCTGTGCGCAATTTTAGTTTTTTTTACTATGTTCAGTATGTTGCATACAAAGTTCACAGATGTTTTTGTAAAGTCAGTCACACTGAATTTTGAATTCATTTAAATTGCATATTTCTCCAGCAATTTCTAAAGACCATACACTATTATGATGAAACAAAATCTTCCTCAATATACTACTATTCTGTCCATTAGAACATTCTCTGCTAAGCATACCAACATGAACTGTTCAGGATTCTGTCTTTATCTTAAAAAAAAAACAACTGACAGAGATTCAAATAAACCTTCTTCGAGCACAGATTCATGTACACGGTGTGCTAGATTCTGTTGTGTATTTAACCCTATAAGTATTGTTCCAGTTTGCATAGCAAATTTGCTCCATCCTCGCTTGATTTCAATTGATGGAAAGCATTTTTTTTACTTAGAGAAAATTCACGCTTTGTAGTTTTCCTGTCAGCTGGAGAACATCTATAAACTGAGTAAAGAGATGCTTTCTATCAAGTTCTCAATTTTTCTCAGGATATAGTGTGGAAAGAATCCTAAGGAAAAGAAATTAGGATTATTTTAAGCTAATTTAAATTGTAATACAGCTGTATTTATCATATTACTTCATAAGTGTGTGGTTATGTGTACACTAAGTCTGTGTTTATGCATGTACTTTTGAATATGTTACATTGTTGTACAGATGGTTAGATCCAGGGATTTTTCCAGGAGGGGAAGGGAGCATCCCACACAAAACAAAACCATAAAACCCCAAGGGAATTTTTGACAAGAATAAAAACATATCAGATTTTTTTAATTGACAAACCTAAAACAATTAATAAAAAAAAAAATAATAAATAAAAATGAAATCAAATTTAAAAGAATTTAAAAAAAAATATATAGAAAATCTTCAAACAAGAAAAAAGCTATATTGTTTGGGATGACTTCCTTCATAGAAATTAATGTGTGACTTGTCTTACCAAAATACAAGGGGAACGGGAAGGTACAGGTCGTGTCCAAGATCATTTGTTGGTTTACCTTATTGTACAAGTGAACATGAAACAACGCTGAAAATCCTTGGTGTGGGTTCCGCCCCGCCCTCCCCATAAACATCCACTGGATCGTTAAATGTGTATTTATAAATATTGAATTGTGTAAATGTTATGGAAAATGATTTAATGTATTACCAGGCTTTAATTTACAAAAAGGGGGATCAAGACTTCATCTGAGGATATAATTAACTTGTAATTGCTTTTAATTTACTCTTACTAAGATATAATTAGATTTGACATCTCTCCTTTTTTCACATTCTAAAAATACGCGCCTACATCAATTAAAAAGGAATGAGTGCACTTTAGAGTGTCATTTGGAACCTTTTCGGCCAACCATTTTAAGCCTTGAATTAGACTATATTGCTAAATTAATCTCTGATTATTGTGGATACATATCCGTTTGATATTTATACTTCAAATTTTTTGTTAAACATATTTCCATAATTCCACACAACGTCATTGAAAAGAACATGTATAAGCCTTAAATTCCGGAAATCTTAACTGGACCACTTTCGAATTTAAGGTACCCGCAAATGGGCTAAATCGCATGGAAGTGGAATGTAAACATTTGCACATTATTTCAAGATTGATTCCACAGTATGAATTTAAATGGAGGAGAGAGAGATTGTGTAGTTTCATGATTCACACAAATAATAAATGATTCATGGCCATACATATTTATCATTTTCATGATTCGTATCCATTAATTTGCTGCCTACCACCGAATCAGCCCTATCTTTAGTTTATATATATATATATATATATATATATATATATATATATATATATATATATATATATATATATATATATATATATATGTGTGTGTGTGTGTGTGTGTGTGTGTGTGTATAAAAAATGCCCCCCCCCCTTTTTTTTTTAACTTTAGCTTTATCATTTTTCGTTTTATATGCTGAATGCTTTTCAATTCAAGGAATGAATGTATGTCTTAGGAAAGATTTACATTTACACGTACATGACTTCGATGCCACACTGCATCTCATCGTAATTCACTGTGCGTAGTAATACAAACATTTGTTGTGAAACAAAGTACACATGTATGTAGTACTCACGGTGATACAAATTTTATTATATGCATGTATAGATAAACAAAATTCGGAAATGAAATATAAAATTTTAACTAAAAATTTGAGTTGCTAGGTTAACATGAAAATTGCAAGAAATACGAACTGTCTGTAAAGATTATACATGTAATGCACTTCATGTAATGCTATTGATGATGAATTTCATTTCTTTTTATAAGGTAATTACCGTCTTCCAAGGAAGACGGTATACAGAGTTGAAGTATTTTACAGTCTTCGGACTATGCACTTCCTCTCTTTTGTGATTGGTAGAAATTGCATGATGAGAAAATTTTCAATTATTTCATTGGTTGAAATGCTGTTCAAGGCAAGGGAGATCATTTTCTGATGGTCTAATTTTCGTACGACTTAACAATTTTTCAAGATTTTCAATCGTAAAAAAATATGACAAAGCGAAAAGTGGAAATTGGCAGCAATTAATTCGAACATGCTAGTTTTTTTTATAGCAATTACCAAAAAGCGTTTCTTTATTTTCAATGTTAACAGAATTGATCTTTATTGCATGCAAGCTTTACAGCTTGTACATTCTTTTTCCCTTTGTGTTGCACTGTCTTTCTAATCTCGGCAACACCTCGGCCGAGGACTGCCGAATGATCTCTGCAGCAGTGTCAAAGTTTACGGAGACAGCCGAGCATCTGTTAATGTTTCACTTGGTTAGGGCTTATGTCAGGAAAAACTAATGAAGAAATTAATACAAAGCCAAGAAGTTTTCAAGAATTATACGGCTGATAGGTTTAGGTCAGTTTACTGTTTGAGGTTGTTGCTAAAGACGGTAAGCTTTTTTAAAAAGCTCTACTTGTTGTAATATACAAGCAATGAATATACCTATAAAACCATGCTAGATAATCATTGTTCCTCATTCTATCTCAAATCACTCATACAGAAACTTGAATATATACTTACTCAAACACTTGAATTAAGTCATATCGGCTGTTTGCATTTTTATAAAACAATCATTAGAATTTAGAAATCGGTGTAACATATATTGAGTAAATTACTTAAATTGTGCCTATATTTATAAACATTCGTTGTTCTCTTTTTATGCCCCCGGATCGAAAGATCCCGGGGGGTATATTGTTTTTGTCCTGTCTGTCTGTCTGTTTATCTGTTCGTCTGTCTGTCTGTTGTCAACTTTAACCTTGCCCATAACTTTCGATTGGTTGGAGCTATGACTTTCATATTTCACATGTGTATTCCTTGTGACAAGACCTTTCTTTGGGTACCATTATATTTAACCTTGACCTTGGAGTTTGACCCACTTTTGCAAAATTTTATGAGACTTTAACCTTGGCCATAACTTCTGAACAGTTGGTGCTTGGGATTTCAAACTTCACATATGTATTCTTTGTGATAAGGCCTTCCTTTGGATACCAACAACTTTGACCTTGACCTTGGAGTTTGACCTACTTTTGAAAAACTTTAACCTTGGCCATAACTTTTGAACGGTTAGAGCTAGGGCTTTCATACTTCACATATGTATTCCTTGTGACAAGACCTTCCTCTGGATATCAACCTCTTTGACCCTTTCACCTTGACCTAGGAGTTTGACCTACTTTTGAAAAACTTTAACCTTGGCCATAACTTTTGAACGGTTAGAGCTAAGGCTTTCATACTTCACATATGTAATCCTTGTGACAAGACCTTCGTTTGGATACCAACCACTTTGACCTTTTGACCTTGACCTAGGAGTTTGACCTACGTTTGAAAAAACTTTAACCTTGGCCATAACTTTTGAATGGTTGATGCTAGGGCTTCAATACTTCACATATGTAATCCTTGTGACATCACCTTCCTTTGGATACCAACCACTTTGACCCTTTGAATGGTTGGTGCTAGGGCTTTCATACTTTACATATGTAATCCTTGTCACAAGACCTTCGTTTGGATACCAACCACTTTGACCTTTTGACCTTGACCTAGGAGTTTGACCTACGTTTGAAAAAACTTTAACCTTGGCCATAACTTTTGAATGGTTGATGCTAGGGTTTCAATACTTCACATATGTAATCCTTGTGACATCACCTTCCTTTGGATACCAACCACTTTGACCCTTTGAATGGTTGGTGCTAGGGCTTTCATACTTTACATATGTAATCCTTGTGACAAGACCTTCCTTTGGATACCAACAATTATGACCTTGACCTTGATGTTTTACATACTTTTAAAAAACTTTAACCTTCGCCATAACTTTTGAACAGTTGCAGCAAAGGCTTTCGAATTAAACATTTTTTATCTTTTGGCCTGGATTTTGACTTGCATTTGAGAAACTTTAACCTTCGCCATAAGCTGCCATACGGGGGCATCAGTGTTTCACAAACACATCTTGTTTTTTTTTATTATTTTGTATTGCTTGACCCATATGGGTGTATTATGCAATAAAGAAATTATAAATGTAATTTAAATTAACATCTAATTGACGGAACAATTACGTATATTTGTTATTAAAAACAATGGCCAAAGAAAATTCTACAACGTTACTAAGTCGATAATCACCCGCTTGTGTCTTCAATATCTGTTTCATTTCGGCAATCCAAATATTGTCAGGTATGATATAGTGTTTCTAGGGATGTGTCTGTAGATGCCTGCAGACCATAATACGGAGGCGACATGAGCTAGCACAGCTACCCTACTAATCGTGCACCTGATTTGCACTGGTAATACCAGAATTTCCTTCAAAATTCCAAACGAAAAACACAATTTAGTGAAAGAAGACAAGGTAAACTTTAAGACCCTAATAAAATTTTCGCAAAATTCTTCAATATTTTGAAGCCGGTACAAACGGCGAGATTTCTAATATTTTGCAAGTATTGTATTATTATACTTTCCTGTACCCAAGCTTATACATGTCTTTATTGGATTGTTAATAGATTAGGTATTTCTACGTGTTTCCCTCGCAATCTCTCTCTCTCTCTCAATAATGGAAAACGAGGTTCCGTCAGCAGTATCTGTTATTATAGTACTATGCACTGCATTAAAACTGAAAAGACCATCATAATGAAAACAACGGCGGAACACTCGTACATGTACTTGGTGCATATAATGCATCGCTAGAAGAGGTGCAAAAAGACCCCAGAAGTTATAAAAACTAAAAAGTAGAATAGATAATGCAGCATTTGAGCAACTTTTATAATCACATAAAATTACTCCTTTTGGTCTCCTTCCCATAAAACATTTTGTTACTGCTGAAGTCGACCATTATTTACCATGTGCTTTTTTTGTTATGATAAAAATAGGTTGACCCCAATGTGAGTACTTTTGATTGTTTTAAAAATGAAAGGTAAGTTAAGACTTGTATAAGAAATAGAGCATTGTCCTATTTTTAATACAGTTTTATAAGATTCCAAAAATCTTATGATTCACTGTATTAAAAGTCTATACATAGTAAGATTTTGTACTTAAATACATATCCGTGTGTACAGCCCTCGATTGACAGACACAATGAAAGCATATTGAACAGTGGAATGTCACGTGAGTAAAGTGATTATAATATCAAACGGTTGACACTCGGCGACCTGCTAATTTAGCAGCTAACTCGACCGAAGTTTGGAGAATTTTTCATAAAATTACATATGAGCTGCAAATTGTCCAACATTGCCCTTTGGGTATGTATAAGTTTAGATCAAAATACACATTCTGTGCAAATGAGACGAATGGACAAGTTGCGGCTCGATGTCGTTGAAAACTGGTATGCATATGAATAACAAAAGAAATGTGACAAAACTGCTAGACCCCCGTCGCAAAAATCAGTGTCGCTCGGCATTATTTAATATTTCCATGTGATATAATATATCAAATCCTGCTCTTAAGATATTGTTTAATAATTCTGATTCAAAAAGGTTATAAATTTCGGAAATTTATTGTTGGGAAAGCACCGGGACCCAACTCTCATTGCTCAAGTGCATTGATCCTTTTGTCTGTAAGACAGCTTAACCGTTAATCTATAAAGATATGCTGTTCTTTTTCATATAAACAGGTCTGTTAAATTCATTTTATTGATGTATGCCCAACTAAATTGAACCCTGATCTACAGTTACATATGGGATATCACAAAGAGGTTAGATTAAAAAAAATGTTTGTTATGGAATATGGTTAAATTTTATTTTTTATATCTACTTCCAGATGATTGCAGTAAATCGTCACTTTTTCACAATTTGATCCTTATTGGAATAGTTTAGCATTTTTCAAACTGTAATACAATTAAATGGCAGTTTGAACTTACATAAACCAGCATGTATTTTGAGTGGTCATACTGTCTGCTGGCAGGAAACAATGACTGTGTGGGATACAATTCAAGTTACCTACGGATGCAGGCTCACTCTGAGGTGTGTAAATACAATATGTACATAAAAAGATACATCTATTATTACTATGTTTGATTTAAATATAGGTAAAGCAGGGTAGGAGAAAACTGGTTAGGAACACTTCTAATGAGGAATATGAGTAGGCTCTTGAAGAGAGTGGTGATAGGTGCCGAGGCGGTGGTTGAAACCACAGATTTGGAAGTCAACACGGTATCAGCTGCAACAGCTTCTACCCAGACACCCTCTGTTATTGTACAACTGTACGGAGTGTCTTGTGTCATGTATCGATCGAAATCAGATGCTACAACTTCACTGCATGATCATTTACACAGTTGCAATTATCGTCAAATACTGTAGGCACTCAAACTACTGAACTTTTCTCTTTCAAAATTTTGACAGAGAAAGATTCCATTTTTTACACTGGGTTGTCACTGACAATATTTTCTACATTAGGTGATATAATGAGGACACATGGTAATGGTTAGAATTTTCATTCTTGGATAAACATATTAGCTGTTCAGATTTGATTATGTGGTTGCCAAAAGACTTCATTCAAAGATCTCTGCCCACTTCTTTTAAAAAATATACCCCAAATCCACTTGCATCATAGACTGTACTGAAGTGTACCTTCAGAGGTCATATTGTCCTTTAAAGCTGGAACTATTACCTACAGCAGTTACAAGTCACATAATACATTCAAGTTTGTTTGTATTGCACCAAACGGCTACATCATGTTTTTGTCAAAGTGTTATAGGGGCAGAGCAAGTGATCGGTTTTTCACTAAAAATTCAGGATTTTACAATTATTTGAATCCAAATGATGAAGTAATGACTGACAGGATGTTCACAATAGGTGAAGAGTTGTTTAGCTTACACGTTGGGCTTAACATTCCCTAATTTTTACGGCGCAGGAAACAGTTCAGTGAGAAAGAAGTTGTTGAATCTCGTAGAATAGCATCAGTGCGCATTCATGTTGAAAGTGCAATTTGTAGAATGAAATCCTACAGAATTTTGAACAGTACTATTTCAATAAAGTCAGTCAAGAAAATGAATAAAGTAGTAAAAGTAATTGGTGCCCTTTGCAATTTAAGACCTCAACTCATTAGAGATTAGTTATGCTAAGCTTTAAGTTTAGAGGTGCCCTGTTGTAATGACTCTGTGTCCACATGTTCTTTTTTCAATGATTTTTTTTATGATTGCCATTTTATGTTTGAATTGGTACTACATATGTAGTACACTGTCGACAGAAAAGGTTCTTTATATATTACTGTACCACATTTTCAACATGTCAGGCCTCTAAGTGGCCTCTGAAATTTAGGCGCCAGCTGGCACCTTATCAAAAAGAAAAAATTAGTCGCCAATGCAAAATTTTTAGTCGCCAGGCAATTTTTCTAAGGCACCAACTTAAAAGTAAATAGAGTATAGGGACCCATGACGTGCTTAAGAAAAACACGACATGTCCATTGCTAAAAATAATTTCCTCTTCTTTTGAATTTCTTTCCGCTTTTTCAGAAAAATTGTTAAAAATGTGTAAATTTCCGGAATTCGACAATCACCAAGTCAGTTTAAAATGGTCGCCAATTTGGCGACTTATGGACAAATTTTAGGCGCCAATCAAAAATTTTAGGCGCCATGGCAACTAAATTAGTCGCCAATTAGAGCCCTGCATGTAAATCAAATTTTTTTTTCAAATATGTCTTTGGCTATTGGCTCTGATATTTTTCCTTATGTTGCAGTGTTACACTTGAACCTTCGGTATAAATGATTTGTAACAAAAAGAAGGTACGGTTTTAACGTTATAGTGCCTTAAAAGTTCAGTGTTTCCAAAAAGTTTTAAAACTGGCTAAAGTATTAGTTGAGTATATGACTGTGATAAATCAGGAAAGAATATGGCATGAAGGAGTACCATTCTGGAAATATGACGTCGTTAATTTGATGCATTTCTCTATTTTAAACAGAAAAAAGTCTCAAAATGACCCATTTCAAACGTTATTTTCCTGAAGAAAAAAGTGTCCACAGCCGTCGCCCACTTTAATTTTCGGATATGATGTGTAAAATTCTTTGAAAAATCACATGTCTCAAAATCTTTATAGGCAATGCCTGTGGACAATATTATCTGAAAGAAAATTCCATTAAAAATTGGTGTCTTCTGCAACTTTTTAAGAAATAACGGGAAAATGCACAAGTTTATGACATCACAATTAGCATTTAGAAGGTCATGTGAGAAAAATGATTTGTATGATCTTTCTGCGTGGATTTTCAATGATTCAGAAAGCACGAGTTTTAATTTTTTATTTATTAATTATTTTTTTTTTTTTACATCACTTTCATTTTTTAAGAAAACACAGGGCTAGATTTGTATTGAAACCGTACCTTGTTCTTTGTGGATTTACTTTGTTTTGGAACTTCGTTAGCAGCAGATGCTTGAATTCTTACCTTGCTATCAAACCACAGGTCGGAATTTTGTTCCTGAGTTTTGTGACAGATTCTATCAATTTTGTTTTTTGAGAGATGAACATATTTACTATAAAAATCTCTACAAACCTGACATTGAATATCTGAAATTGTGATGGGGTGTGAATTGTCAAGGTCATGATTCCCATGTTGCATGTCCTTTGCTTTACTTGTTATTTCTGCAGACACGGTTGATTGACAGGGCTCAGAATTCAAAATTCTATTAACAATAGTACCCTTACATTGAAACAGTTTTGAAAGACGTAGAAAACTCAAGCAATTCATTGTGTCCTTCTAATCTTTTAAACCTGTTTTAAAAGAGTGTCTTCAGACAAGTTGGGTTCTCTTTACATCCTCTGTTGCTGAATGTGCCTCATAAGACACTCTCATTGTTTCTGCAACTTGTGATTCAAGTCTGTATGTGGTTCTCCCTGGCAAATTTTCCCTGAAGACATTCAAACTATCAACAAATCCACCGATAGAGTCTTGTGAATTCCCACATTCTGGATGCTTTAGAAAAAAAAATTCATACAAATAATGAAATCAAAACATTTTTTTTTAACATACAAGAAAAGGGTTAGGAAGTGATTGCAACCAATTGACAAAATATGACAAACAATTCTTAATATGTCAAGAAAGCTACATAAAACATGGAGAAAACGAACAGCACCCAAGCCCAAAAGTTTATTAAACTATAAAATTCAGAGCAAACCGGACCATGCAATCCAGTGACTGGTGTTGCCGTAGGATAAATTAGTGCATCTGGTAGGACGTACCTGTAGAATGTGTCGTCTTTGCAGACGCGAGCAAGTTCAACTAGTTTGGACTATGTGCCTAAAGAATTATAAAATACTTAGTTATGCAGTGATTGTGTATCATTTTCATGCGACACATATATAGGATTATATTGGCCAGTTGCTTTTGTAAAGAAATTCTAACTGGTAAATACATGACTTGGTTCAATACTCAAACATATACATGTTTAAAAAAGTAAAGTTTATGGTCATCAATATTAATTCTGATGCACAGTAAAATAATATAATTCTGATGTGCACACAGAAAAACCCATCGTCTCAAGCCACGGTCCGGAGTCCGCATATAGTTCTCTCCAGAATGGGAGAGGATCGTACAGTTTGGCCGTAGTTTGCGACGATGAGAAAAAAAACATCGTATAAAAGTTGTTAAACCTAAACCAGTTGTCTCTAAGTCAAAGTAGAGGAAGCTATTTTTAGCCTCATGAACAATGTGCGCAGTAGTTTATATTTAAACAATATTTTATTATGATTAAACATAACTGGATTGGCGCAGTAGAAGTTGCTGGATGCCCTGTGATTGTATCTCTTCGGTCAAAGCATCAGAAGATTCAAGATCAACAGCAGGTTGATATGTTGCCCCTTCTTTGATCTCTGATGTTGAAACCTTAAATGTGTAATAAAAATATATTAAAACTCCAGGGAAAAAGACAATAAAGTTCAAACTACGTTGCGTATGTCCTTAAATCTAACACAATTAAAAACCCTGAACTGGTTAAAGATACTGTTATATGCCTGTTCAGGCATTGCAGATTTCAATTCTCTGTGTCTTCTTTTTTTAACGCTCTTTTTCTGCTCCCCCGTTCTATGTATTTTGCTGTGTTTTCTCCAGATGACAAAAGCAAATTCTCGTACACCTTTAAATGAACAGAAGCTCAATGCATAATGAAAGCAGATACAATTTAATTTGTAAAAAAGTATGGTTATATACACAAAAAAATTTAATAATTTAATTTCTTCTTGTACACTTCACAAAAATTTATAACATTCCTCTGATATAGCGTAAAACTTGCTCCTTTATTTCTCTGCGCCACAGCTGAATCAATCTTGAAAGCTGTACTATCGGATCCACTGTAAAAATTAGATTTTAGATTCTTTGAAACCCCCTTCCTGTTGAAACTTTCATTGTTTTGGGTGCTTCCAATGTTGATAAGTTTGAAAATGTTCCAAATAAAGATTTTAAAAGAATAGTTCGTCACCAGTTACATGTCGACTGTATGGTAGATTACCTAGGCTGTACCCTTCGGGGTTTTCTTTTTACTCGACACCATTCGTCACAGTCAGTATGATCACCAAACACAAGGCATAGGAAAATTAAACGTTTTCTTCAATTTCACTGGAAAGATGTTTCAAACTTCAATAATAACCTAAAAAGTAAATTATTGGAATGGATAGGCATTTGCTTTTCAATTATCTTTTTTTTTTCTAATGCCTTTAGAGGTTATCACTCATTGTCCTATGAAAAAATTTCCTCAGGATTGAAAATGATTCACATCATTCTGTATTTATCAATAAATATCAATATTATTCAATCATTTTTACTTTCTGATTTTGAATTTACATACCATACTCTATTTTGTCTTTTTATACACATGTACCCGCACTTTCTAAAGAAAGTTCGGGTAACTTGTTGTTACCCTGGTCCGTCCGTCTGTCAAGCTTTGTTTTTCCTCACACTTCTCTTCTATTTTGAGCAATATCCAATTAATCTTTTCGAATATGATAGGTGGTTGACTGTAGATGTGCAATAAGTTTTCTGAATTTTCATTTTCACACCGGGGGTTCAAAAAATGACGTTTAATATTTTTTTTATCCAAATAGACCCTGGTTCCTATAACTCCTCTTACATTTTATGGAGTAGCTTAATCATCTTTTGGAAGATAATTGGTGGTGTCCTGTAGATGTGCAATAAGGTTTCGGAATTTTCATTTTCACCCTTGGGGTCAAATAGGGGTCGAAAAATGACGTTTTTCAAAAACACTCTGGTTCACAGAACTATTCCTACATTTCATCGTTGCCTTATCATCATTTGGAAGATGATTGGTGGTGTTCTGTAGATTTGCAATAAGGTTTCGGAATTTTCATTTTCACCCTTAAAGTTGAAAAATAACTTCTTTTTTTTAACAAAAAGACCCTGGTTCACAGAACTCCTCTTACATTTTACGCAGTAGCCTTATCATATTTTGGAAGATGATTGATGGTTTCCAATAGATGTGCAATAAGGTTTTGGAATTTTCATTTTCACCCTGGGGGTCAAATGGGAGGGAGGGGGACAATGACGTTTAAGGTCTTAATGTCAAAGATTTCATGAGTTATGACCTGGTTATCTTTTTTCTTAATTTGACCTTAAATGTAGAAAGGTCAAGGTATAAGCAAATCTTGTGTCAATGTTTTCTATCCATGTTCCAAATTTGAATTTGTAATGCCAAAGGGTTCTCAGATTATGTCGTGAATAATACTTTCATAAAAGATTGACTTTGACTTTATAATGGGTCAAGGTAAGAAATTTTGTCGGCATGCACCCTTTCTCCATACCACTTCTCCGTGTTCCAAAATTGAAGTTTTAATCTCAAAGGATTCTTAAGTTATGGTTTGGAGTTATTTCTGAATTTGACCTAGAAGAAAGAGTCGAGGTCAAAATTTTGGTGCAGTGCATCTTCAGTAAATGTCTTCTTTCTATATTACACGTTTGAAATCCTAATGCCCGAGTACTCAGGGTTATAGCCTGGACTATATTTTGATGTAAAAATTGACCTGGACCTTATCAAAAGGTAGAGGTCAAAAGAGTTTGGTGGCCTCATTCCCACCTCCTAATGGTAATAATGATGTGCATTCCAATAATGTTAACAGTAAAAGTAGTGCTCGTAGTGTGACGTAATTCCAAACCCATGCGCGGGCCTAGAAATTTTCCCAAAAGGTGTACATTGTAAAATTTATAATTACATGCAATGTTTTATTTTTTATAGGTTTGTGTTATCTATTCCTGTTATCTAATATCACAGGAAAACAGGTGAATCGTGGGTGGGTGGTTGATTTTTGACAAAGTTGATCGGATGTAGGTTTGGAAAGGGGTTTTCCTACCCAAATACTAATACAAATTTTCACAAATTGTCATTTTGGCATCCATTTTTTTTAGTTCATCAAAAAAGTCATGCACTAAAATAATAATATTTGTTGTTTTGACAATAAATTCAACAAGTTCCAATTATTGGCCAAAAATTACCCCCCCCCCTTTTTTTTTTTACACAAATCTTTCAAAAATTCTCTCTTTAACAGATTTTACATTATTAAATTATGTAAAATCAGACTGGTAATGAACAAATTTACATAAGAGGTCCATATGGGCTGCATGTTCACCTGAGCATTTAATGCTTGATTCAAATGTGTGATTCTTCCCTGGTTACCAGACTTTGAAAGAGAGCGCATTTAAAGGCAATTGCAAACACCTTCGTGCGAGTATTACTGCCTCATGACAGCATCTAGTTTTATAGATTTACCTTGTCTCCAATTTTAGAAAATTCTTTTAGACGGTGTATCTACAAATGTTGACACTAAGCACTCAATCAAATGAAAACAATACTTCAAACGGAAGTACGTCATAACATGGAGGTGTGACATACTACCTTGAGCACAATCTTTTGATGGAAATCCAGTTCGTCTCTTGTTGCTGTACAATAAGTGTAAAAAAGGTAAATTATCTTTACTGATTCACTTCTTGGTAACCGTTCACGGTAGCTCAGTCGGTAGAGCGCTCGCTCCGTGATCGGGAGGTCGTTAATTCGAATCTCGGCCGCGACTGACCTAAGTCTATAACTGTTACAAATGGGTAGCAACTGTTCCTTCGCCATGCGCTTGGCACTTTGAAGTGAAAATTGAGGGTTGTTCGGATGAGTCCTTAAGGTAGGTCCCTACTCAAATAGCGCCATCACAATTTACCGGATATGATTAACGATACGAAATGTTAAAACCAAAGGCGTCTTTATAAGTTCTACCGGGTTAGTATCGTTATCGGCTTTGGTATTATATTGCGCTCAGCATATCCGGTTGGCGTTTTTAAAAAGTTCAAAACTTAAAAAGTTCTTGTTGACCGCGATGCCAGGATTCAAAGGCAGGTTTGTGAAAGACTCTCTTGTAAAAAAAAATTAAAGGATTAGATAAAGGAAGAAGTAATGATTAAATAAAACAAATTTAATATGAGGTGAGAAGATTTGTGTGCCAGTGCGTGACTTCGATCATAGTTATAACCACAGGGACTTGAGACAATCTATAGTATAATAGGGGAAAAGGGACCTAACGAGCCGCCATTAATTCCTCGGTGCCTCGCTTCAAACTCTAAAAACTTCGATTTTTATTCAAAAAACCCATGAAAAAGTTTTGCCAGTCGAAAGGCAGAATGTTGTCCTTTATTGTCATAAATTGATCATTTAACTTAATTCATTCAAACTTAGAAAAAAAATATTCGAACTTCCGAGAATTAGGTCGCCTTCGTTAACCCTACAATAATTTTTCACCCGAGTTCAATCGGGTCAACCATATTGAATGAAATCCGCACTGAATGACTAAAGTTTAAACCATGAAAGGCGATTGGATAATATTACTAGTTGTTTACGGAATCAAATATGGCTGACCCGATTGAACTCTGAGGCTAACCAAAAGTGAAAATGGAGCTGATTTTTGGAGACGGATGATCAACGGTCCCTCAAATATTGTGAGGATGACCGAGAGCAGTTATATTTTTAAACGTTGCTCTAAGATAGAGTGCAACAGATCACAAGTGCGGAAAAATTAAGGTAATGCATGAAAATTGCATGGAAAAAATGGTGTGGGTTAACAACGGCGACCTAATTCTCAGAAGTTCGAATTTTATACCCCACGCAACAAGTTGCGTGAGGTATAATGTTTTTGACCCGTCAGTCAGTCCGTCCGTCCTGTTATTTTGTCAGCGCAACTCCTCAGAAACCGCTGCACATAATTTCGTCAAACTTTGCAGATATTTAGGACACAATGTGTAGATGTGCATATTACCAGGAAATTCCGATTCCTTTATTTTTTCTGGGAATTTCGGCACTTTTCAACTTAGATTTTTGGCCATATCTTGAATATAGAGATGAACATTTTGTCAGCGCAACTATTCTTCAACAGCTGCACAAAATTTAGTCAAACTATGCAGATATTTAGTACACAGTATGTAGATGTGCATATTACCAGGAAATTGCGATTCCGTTATTTTTCTGGGAATTTCGGCACTTTTCAACTTAGATTTTTGGCCATATCTTGAATATAGAGATTAACACTTTTCAACTTAGATTTTTGGCCATATCTTGAATATAGAGATGAACAGTTTGTTAGTGCAACTCCTCTTAAACCACTGCACAGAATTTGGTCAAACTTTGCAGATATTAAATTAGTACACAGTATGTAGATGTGCATATTACCAGGAAATTCCATTATTTTTGCCTTAAGAGTTTTGCTTATTTTTGAAGAAACTTTCCAGCTAGGTAATATGGAAATCCACTGGAATCAGCTTTTGTAATGAAATTTTATGTGAAATATTTTATGACCTTAAAAGACCCCTATTGCTTTTGAGATCAAAATATTAATGATTTAACACACACACAAAATCTTGGATAGTTCTCACCGGATTTCCTGAAACTTTGTAGATATTTCAGGCATAATGTATAGATTTGTATATTACCAAGAAATTTTGATTCCATTATTTATCTAGAAACTTCAGCCCAATTAAATTTGTAACATACAAAGATTTGAATGTCCTTATATGCAAGAAGTTTTGATGTGATGATTTTTTGCAAGTAATGCCCCTTTTTGAAGTATACTGTGTATTTAAAATGCACTGTGCCATTCATTACATGTTGCATTGTCGAGTTTTGGAGGAGCGTGGTGTATGTGAGCTTGCTCACTTTTTTCTTTCATTTTTTCTAAGTTTTAATGAAGTAAGGTAAATGATCATTTTATGACAATAAAGGACAACATTCTGCCTTTCGACTGGCAAAACTTTTTCATGTTTTTTTTTAATAAAAATCAAAGTTTTTAGAGTTTGAAGCGAGGTACCGAGGAATTAATGGCGGCTCCTTAGGTCCCTTCTCCCCTATTATACTATATACCCGATTTTGCTAAGATTGTCTCAAGTCCCGATGGTTATAACGGTGACTGTGAGGAATTTCATGTCGTAAGAGAGGAAGAGACATATTCAGTTCAGGATGAGGAGAAACGAAATCAGACGCATTGTTGAGCTTGGGGTTCTTGCAGACGGTCTTAACTGTTGTCAGTTGTGCGGACAGCCACTACAATTGTCAAATTGTGTAGGGGAACAAAAATTCGGGCTTGAACATATATTGATTATCAAATGCAAATTTACAGACTGTGGACTGGTGAACGAAGTGGCAACAAGAAGCAAACACCAGACTTCAAATGGCAGAAGTGCATGGGATGTTATTACTAAACTAGCAACAGGTAATGTTTCATTACAATTAGATGACTTTCACATTTACAAAAGTTATTTCCCTTTATGGGGTCAATCTGGGGTCAACCGGCATAAGGCACTGTTTTCCCTCTATACCATTACAAACTTTATGGGGCAGTGTCTTACAAATGAAATCTGTATACATATGTTATGTTTTTTATGTTTCCCCTTACTATGACAATACAGGAACAGATCAAAATTGTCCGATAGCGTTTAAAGGTTGAAAATATTTAAAGATAAGTTACAAAGGTTATAGTGAGAAAATGAACGTTACGCCGACAACGAGAGATAACTCTTACGAATGTGAAATTCGTCTATTTATTCACATATTGGATCATGTAGGGGCATTTTTTTAAAAAAACAGTAATAGTCAGCATATAAACATGATAAATGTAACTTACTTTTTATGAAAAGTACCTCCATTCTCAAACTCACACATGCACTCAAGTGTACATTAACATACACACACACAGGAAATAAGCAAGAACAACCGTGTCAGGTATACACTTTCTATGTTGACTTGTTAATATTTTTGAAAACTAATTTCAGGAATGATAAACGGAGGATTTGATGAAACACATGTGAATTCACTCCTAGGTGCTTTAAACATCCCCAGTGTTTCACAGAAGACTCTGAAGCATAGGGAAAGAGAGGATGGACAACAACTTGGACAGATTGTAATTGTTATGCCATTTTCTAGCAAAAAATGACATAGTGATATTTTTATTTGCAACTATTTTTTTCTAACTTATATCATTGATTGAAAATATTATTATTTAGGAGTGAAAGGAGTTTGGCAGTTAGCTTTGATGGTGCTTGGCAGAACCGGGATACTGGGAGAGCTTATAATACTCTTACAGGTAAGTTTACCAAGTATCAGAACCCATGCATTGTAGTGTCACATGGACATTGGTCTTCCTCTGCTTATGAGAAATCAAATTATGCATGCATGAAGATGTTTGAATAATTAGCGTTTCACAATACACTACTCTTGTGTCTAACTTATATATTGGTATATTATAGTCCATTCTTCTGATAGTGGAATAGTCTTCTATTCATCGACATCCCTAGTTGAAACACCTGGAGTGCATACCTTACATTTTCATTTCAGAACGAACATCAGATATTGTTCAAATTGCCGCTATTTGTGGTGACCAATCCATCAACATTCATATGAATCCAAGCAAAAGAATTTCTGAAGGTGCTTCCCAAGTAACAGGATTGACATTTGAAGGTGGAATTCTGAAGCGTCATGGACATCTTGTCAAATCGGTCAGTGCTGAAGAGGGTCTGAGGTGTTTTACCCAGTTTGTTGCATCATCTGCTAAACCATTTTTGATTGGACAAAATTTTGATGTACCAGTTTAGATGCATAATTTTCAAAGATATGACATGTTGAAAAAATTCCAGAATGAAGTTTCAGGGTTTATTGACACCTATAAACTATCAAAGAAAGTGTTTGATAAGGCAAATGTGTCTAATTCAAAGCAAGAGACACTAGTGAAAAGTATTCTTGGAGTAGATTATGATGCACATAATGCTATGTCTGATGTTTCCAGTTTGAAACAGCTCTCATTTTTTTGTTTTGTTCATTTCAGTACACTGGACATATAATGATAATTGTTAGATATAACATAACTTTGTCTATGTCTTGTGTTGGTATTACTGAGGTAGAAGCATTATTGTTTGTATTTAACTGCATGCCTGAAAAGGTGTTAATCTTCTATAATTATTACATTTCCATTTCAAAATGTTGCATTGGTTTAGGCATGATTGTTCAGGTGCCGATTATTGAGCAGTTGCCAAAAAATGCGTTTTAATGATTTTTTTCAGACAAATATACTTATGTTTTATTATGCATAAAAAATGATGTTAGTGAGTGGTTTTTTAAAGAGATATGTTTCTGACCGATAGTTTTTGAGTTCAATTGTTTGATCGGTAAGGGGGTATACATGATCTGGATGATGTAAAAAGCCTGAAAAGTACTTCTTTTTTTTGGCTCTTTAGTTGCAACAGATATAAATCTAATATTTTAAAGAAAAAAAGAATGTGTTTATCCATTGCTTTCTGAAAAAAGTTTAAAAATGACGACATTGTGAAAAATTTTGAATCACCAAATTGATATCATATTCCAAAAAAATATATTATGAAATGAATATTTACATGTGACACTAGTTATGGCTTTCCTATATAATAATGAATAAATTTGAAAGTAATCTTCCTTTGATATTGATTTGATATAAGCCATATATTGGATATGGTTAAAATCGTATGATGAAAGGTATACGTCATCAGGGCACTCTAGTATGAAAAGTAACATGAAAAGTTATTTATTTTTTAGGCTTTTTAATTACATTAAGTGTTATTTTAATAAATTCAAGAGCAAATATAACATTTTAACCATTAGAACTCTGAATAGGGACCTACCTTAAAAAACGAGGTCCCGTGTCACGGCAGGCGTTGGCACGATAAAGATCCCTCACTGCTCAATGGCCCTGAGTGCTGAGTAAAGGTAAAAATTTGAAGCCCTTAACCGGTATATGGTGACGTCTCTATATGAGTGAAAAATTCTTGAATGGGACGTAAAACAACATACAATCAATCAATCACTTCTTGGTTGATGTGGTAAGAAACTTGTCTCTTAACAGAAAGAACTGTGCCTTGATCAAATTTGCATAATGCGAGGCCATTAAAAAAAATCTTGTCAGGAATCTAGTGGCTTTTTACATATTAAGACACTAGTTAATAGGAAAGTAACAAAAACATTATATTGAGTTTAGATTGCAATAAACAAGGTCATAGATTTCTGTATTTAATATTTTTAGGTAAAAATGTATCTAGGCTGTATAATTGTAAGAATATTTGTATTTAGTATGTAAAAATAAGGAATGAAATTTGACCTTGAAAACAACATACACTTATGTTAAAAACCATGATTTTATTAAATTAATAAAAGAGGAAATTTTTTTTCCGGAATTTTTAAATTTGCTGAAGTATTAGCTTAAGTTTTGCGTCATCTTATAACAACAACATCGGGATCGGTCTCCATAAAACACTGGAATACAGTATATGGACCTCTGTCTGCTGTTCTTGGATCTGTTATTAAGTTTCCGGAATTGTCCAAATTCCTAGCTTCTGTCCTTCCAGGTTTATGGGAAAATAAACCATTGTCATCCAGTCTGTAAAAATGGTAATCATTTCCAGGCCATATAACTAGTGCAACAAGGTTTCCATTATATTCTTCAGGAAGACATGAAGACGTTGCTACCACTTGAATAAGTCCGTCTAGCTCTGCTCCAGTTTGTACTGATGGTCCATCCATGGTCTGGATGCGATAATTATTTGCCCTTCCCGGCTGGGCGAATGTATTCGTTCTTATATTATTTCCGTAGTTGTAACAGTTATTCCAACGTCGAGTAAATCCTCTGTTGTTCCACTTCGATGGTTCATATGTCGTTTCAGATGGAGCCTGTTCACATCCTAAGATCTGTAAATGCGGCAATTTCTACCAATAAATTAAAATACCCCCATCACCTTATAAAATTCCAACAAAGTAAATCCCATCATGACAGAGTTACATTCATCAATTAATATTATCTATTACAAGTATTTATTTTTTATTACCTGGTCAAGTGGCTTGTTTGATATTGCTTGCAGAACCTGGGTAACAAGGAGGCAAATACCAAATCATAGAAATATGTAAAGAGCAATGAATCATGCGAACAGTGATATAGTAAGATGACATTTCTATATGTAAATTATGTACCCCTATACAGGGAGTAGAAAATATATTGTGTATGCAAGCCTTGATTGGATCTATTTAACCATTAAATAAAATAGTGAATGTGTTTCCATTTTAAATGGGGTTGTATTAATATACATTTGTCATTTTTTAACTTAGCAGGTACCTGATCCACTTAGAAATATTGTCCTATTGAAGAAATTTTACGGCAGACTTGATGCAGGATTTGTTTCAAATGTATGGCAAAATGTAGACACTCAAACTCAATAAAAGGGCACAAAGACCTAATGACATGGTTCATAAAATGGTTTATAAGAAAAAAGAAAAATATTGATAGTTAAATACCAGTAATTCATCATTACAAATACAATTTTTTTTCAACAAGAATTGATGGGTTTTTGAGATGTGACATTTAAAAGTTATGACATTTTTTCATAAAATTTAGCCTTAAAAATGTACGTTACCAAGGGGTTTCATTACTTTTCAGTGGCTTTACACAAAATGTGGGATTATAAATATCAAATTTTGACAAGGTATGATAAGAAGGCTATGTGTATGTATTTAAAAAAATATGGAATGCTTGGGATGAGATTTATCGTTAATGATATACACTATGTTTAAGTATGTGTTATTATTTGGACTTTTCCGGTTTTTAGGCATGCAAAAATACTGCATGTTTTACACTCCACCCAAAAAATTGTGTATGTTATACTAGAAGAAACATAAATTAATACAAATAACATTGAAAATATTTACTTTAATCTTCATTTAAAAAAATATGGTATCGGCGAACACAATGGCAATGTCTTTGCAATCAAATAACAAAAAGGGACTAAAAAGTAACGTACATTTCATGAAAAACCTGTTTTGAAAGAAAGATGCAAATTAAATTTTAACAACACTTATTCACTTATTTTCATAATACTTTGTGTAAATTGCTTTATTGACACCAATAATACATTAGTTAGTGCTTAAATATATTATGCAGGTGTCGATAAATGATTTTGGCAGTAATTTAATTGTGAAAAGGGGCAAATCTTTGCCATTAGAGAAATATGTTTGGATTTTGTGCCAAAACTTTTCGTAACTAAATATTAATGTGATCATAAACAATCATAAGAGGAATATTGAGTTCTACTGAATTGTCAAAAAAGGAGTCAATTTCCTAAACTGTGATAGCCATATCATTTTGAAATATACGTTACCAACAAATCATACTAAATTTTTTGTAAATTCCATGTTTGTCTAACATAACATTATGTACCAAATCATACAATATAGGCTTTTCTTTACTTCTTAAATCATGTTTGCTTCTTTAAAATTACATTACAGTATATAAACTTGTTAAATTTGGACTTGTTTGAAATATGCGTTACATTTCACAAATGTTGGAAAACTTTTCCCAGTCACCGCTATCTAGCTTATACATTTCTTCCTGATTTGCCTGGGAGGGTTGGTTTGTTCAACTTAATGTCGGAGGATTTGCACCACAAAATGTCTTTCTGACGCGGCCATTGGAACATATTTTTACGTTTTTCCATGAAGGAAATGTTGTATGTATAACCGTTTTCATCATCTGGGTCTTCCTCAATAATTTGGCCGACATACCACTTTTTTTTCGTATTTTGCTACGACAAAGTCTTCAATGCTGCATTTTACTGACCCTTTATATTACCGGCCACCCTTTCCATTTCCTGTTCCGTTGCATCATCCTTCTCCATATCTGCTACTGCTGTGCATTCTTGTCGCCAGGTGTCGCAATGATCTCCACTGACACATATTTCACAGTAGCAACTTGTGCCTCTCACTAGAATGGACTTTGAGCCACATCCTACTACGGCATCTTCATAGTACCCTTTATGGTTTTAACGTTGATGTTTTCTAACTCTTTGGCCATGTCCTCGCACCTCTCCTTCGGGACAAATTGAAACCGAACACTACTCATATTACAAGAAGACGATTGTGTCCAAGCAAAGAATTCTTGTGCATCTTGTATTACAACTTTGCCTGACTTCATGGCCTGGTCGGCCATACGCTTAGTTACTCCCCCAAGCCCATCACATGGACCCTTTCCATGCCCTGCCTCAAAGTAATTCAACCTAGCCTTGATGCCTGTTGTCTCTTCATGATCAGCAGCAAAGTTTCTGTACCGACTTGTTGGGCTGTCAGTCCAATAATGTATAAACTTGACCTCTGGATCCTCCTCTTTTATTTCTTGTATGATCACTTTTAACAAGAGGCCCATGGGCCAAATCGCTCACCTGAGCACATTGGCTAGGAAAAAAAGCAAAAATCAGTACAGTATTGAAAAGTTTACAAGGAGGGGGTGTTGAATTTTAAACTACCTGATGATGCTTTCATATCAATATAACAAATGGCTTTGTTGTTCCTGAGCAGCAGATTTTTTCCCATATATTCATCTGTAAAAATTTGATCCCCCATTGTGCCCCGGGGGCCCTCATTTGAACAAATATCATTCTACACTACCCAAAGATGCCTCCGTATCAATTTGACTAATCATGGCTTTTCTGTTCTTGAGAAAGAGACTTTTTCCTATATATTTCTATGTAAAACTTGGATCCCCCATTGTGGCCCCACCCTACCTCCGGGGGTTATTATTTGAACAAATTTGAATCTTCACTACCTGAGGATGCTTCCATATAAATATGACCAATCATGGCTTTATTGTTTTTAAGAAGAAGATTTTAGAGATATTTTCCTATATATTTCTATGTAAAACTTGGATCCCCCATTGTGGCCCCACCCTACCCCCCAGGGTCATGATTTGAACAAACTTGAATCTACACTTACTGAGGATGCTTCCATATAAATATGACCAATCGTGGCTTTACTGTTTTTAAGAAGAAGATTTTAGAGATATTTTCCTATATATTTCTATGTAAAACTTGGATCCCCCATTGTGGCCCCACCCTACCCCCAGGGGTCATGATTTGAACAAACTTGAATCTACACTACCTGAGGATGCTTCCATATAAATATGACCAATCTTGGCTTTACTGTTCTTAAGAAGAAGATTTTTAAAGATATTTTCCTATATATTTCTATGTAAAACTTGGATCCCCCATTGTGGCCCCACCCTACCCCCGGGGGTCATGATTTGAACAAACTTGAATCTACACTACCTGAGGATGTTTCCACATAAGTTTCATCTTTCCTGGCCCAGTGGTTCTTGAGAAGAAGATTTTTAAATGATGCCATTATTTTTTCACTAATTCATAATTATCTCCCTTTGAAAGAGGGCGTGGCCCTTCATTTGAGCAAACTTGAATCCCCTCTACCCAAGGATGCTTTGTGGCAAGTTTGGTTGAATTTGGCCCAGTGGTTCTTGAGAAGAAGATGAAAATGTGAAAAGTTTACAACAACGACAACAACGGACAAAGCTCGCTTGAGCCTTTGGCTCAGGTGAGCTAAAAAGGTCAGAACTGTCATGGCATTGTGATTAAGATCACCCGAGATTATCACAAAGCTCTTGTGGCATACCGGCTGGTCTTCTGCAGCTCTTCTGTAGATTACAACAGGATGTAAGGTGACTGCTTGCTGGTTCCAGTAAGCTGACTGGATTTCTTCCATCGACCTACAGTTACAGTTCTCAGCAAAATCCATGTGAATAACATGGTTGGGCATCAGTGTCTCCTTCAACAATTTTATTTGCTCATACTGTGTTTTCATTCTACTAACATGACTTTTGAATTGCTGTGTCTGTTTCTCTAAGTGTGCGATGAATTCATCCCTTGATTTGTTAACCTTCACAATTTTCATCACCATTTTTTTCTTTTCCTTCTCTTCCACTGTAGCCCTTTTCCATTCCTCAAAACTTATATCGGAACTGGTAATACTTTCTTTAATATTTTCAATCAAAAGGTCGTCCAAGTAGTTTTCTGGATTGGTTGGAACAACGTTTTCTCGTCGGAGGGCCTTCAGTAATAATGCCATATTCTGGTGTTTAATACACAGGCAACTGTGTCGTGTGATAAATGCTGTTGTGCGGATGTATTTTGGTCGTATTCGTTGAAAAGACGCAAGGGAAAGCTTTATTGTGGGATTTTCACTTAGAAATTTACGGTGCAAGTTTGACAGGTAGTCTGTTAATACCCGAGTCTGTGTGCTCCTATGTACACCAGTTTTCACTTTGTCTGCTTTTCCAGGTAGGTTCCTGCTATTATCGTCACGCTCCAAGAAGCAAATAACTTCATCTGTGTAGCGTCTCATTTACCTAGCTCTTTTGTGTATTCCAAAATCAATCATCTTTGTCGTCACTTTGCCCAGTTTTTTTTTCTATTGAAGCCCGACATCTTGCTAAGTATGTTTACACACTTGTATTTCTTAATGATTTTACCTGCTAATACGTTTCGTATTATTTTTTTCTTTTCCTAGATTATTATTTCTCTAGCCTTCTTCACCTCTTCAATCAAAGCGTTGCTCATTCAGAGTTGTCTTCGAATGTTTTCTACCTGGTCACCTTCGAGATCTGCCTCTTTAATCTGTGCATTTGTCTTGCTTTTTGGTGTTGAAGGTTTATTTGTTGTTTCTTTCTTATTCATGCGCTGTATCTTTCGTAATGTTGTCTTGTATTTTCTCTGCAGTGTTTGGAATTCTGTTTTCAGCTTCGTCAATAATCTACTCTTTTTTGTCAATACTCTTCTTATTCTCTTCCTTGGGCCGTTTCGTCGAAATGACATGCGAACTACAAATCTTTGTGAAGATTCACCTTGAATTCCTGGACTTTCATAACCGCTTGTGTCCATGCTTTCTGAGTTGTGTTCATTATTCATAGCTTCTGCTGCTGATCTATCTTTTTTTTCTCTGTCTATAGCGTTTCAATATTTCGTTATTTTTAATGTTCCTTCGTAATCTGTCTCTCCTGGAGAGCCGAGAGGATGGGACATAACTCTTTCGTCGACGTTCTCTCTCCTTTCTCAAATACTCTTCTTTATTTTTGGCCTCAACGTAGGTCTTGGGTTTGCTGACGTCGTTAAAACTGGGTACGCAATTTATATGATTTGGGCGACTTTCTTGTGCACATTTGATTATGACGTCAAGTAAGAAATCTGCGATTATTTTTTTTAAACTCTTCAATACAACAAACTGAAGTTATCACATATAGAAAAACTTTTTTTTACGAAATCAAAAGCGTTTGAAAGCGTTTATTTATCATCACATTGCAGGCCCGTAGCAACGGTTTTAAAAAGGGGGGGGGCAACTTCCCAAAAAAACCTGACGAGCAAAAAATAAATAAATCCTCGAATATGCCAGTACTCGTCCTTACGAGGAATTCGTGCTAAAGAAGAAAAGGGTATTATTTCGGTAGGAATCGGAGGATGGACGTGTCCCCATAATTTTTTCAATGTATATAAATTACTTTAGAAAATCAAGGTAATTTACAGTTGTTGACCACCTCAATAATTTTGCCAGTACACGAGAATATAAATTAGAAAACAGAACTAATTTGTAATGTGCACGTCCACTCAAGAATGTCAGGCACGTAAAACGCGGCGGGGGGAGGGGGGCAGGATCCCCACTTTTTGTTCCTGTAAGGTTGAGCACTGGCACATCCAGGATTTGGACAGCTAATTAGGTTTGTTTATTTGGGGTGCTTCTTGGGCTAGGTTGCTCCCTTCCCCCCCCCCCAAAAAAGAAAAAAAAAATTGAAACCGTTGCGACTGGCCTGAGCATGTTTATATCTGTTCGGTTCTCTCTCTCTCTCTCCCCCCCCCCCCCCTCTGAAAAATTGCATCATTTGTTCCTGTGTATCTTAATATCTCGTTTTTTAAACGCTCATCAAAGGCTAAATTCTTTAGAATATTATAACACCATGTTTTGCAAATACATGTACTTTGACAATATCGAACGGCGTCGAGAATGATCGAAAAATCGGACGTTCAAAAAATATACAGGTTCTGTGAAAAATTGTGATCTTTTCAGACAAAACACGAGTAGTTCTTGGTATTTTTTTTTATTTACCAACAGAATGAGATTCGTTTGGAAAAGAAATACGCTGACGACATGTGGTGATATGACAGCGACATCATGTTAAAGAAGCAGTCGTATGCTGCGTGTGTACTCGTACAAGCATTACCAATGTGAAAATTCCGTAAATAAAGATGGGTTTTGTATAACTTTCTTAAAAGAATAAGAAATATAATCCATCCATCTTGAATACAAAAAATCCACCCATACAGGAACCAGCTCCCAGTGTGTAAAAAAACTTTTTTCCCTAATTAAATTCTATAATTAGTATTCCCTCCCCAATTTTTGTAAGAAAAAAAGTCTCTGAATTACGCTAGGAGTACTGTACCTGCAAGCCCCACCCAAGCCTTCTCTCTGTCTCTCTTTAGTTACGGCTTATAAACAATTGAAACCCGTAAAGTGTTTCAGACAAGATACATTGTTATCTAACTCATACATCTGTGCTTATTGTACATTAAATGTTTATAGACATAAATTTCTTTCTTACTCTTTATTATATTATTTTGTTTTTCTGCATTTTATACCGGGTCGTATTCACGACGTCAAGCGTGACGTCGCGATAGTTTATAGCGTCATTCTTAAAAATGTTAAATTTTGCGAAGTAAAAGCAATAATTCGCATTTAAATTACGAGAAAACGAACTCGAATACATAGATTTATCGGAAATCATCTCTGTGTGAAATGACCAAAAGGGGAACAATTTCGTCTGCACCATTTAAAAATTACTGAGATTTTTTTAGACGAAATCTTGCCTAAAAACGAGTCAAAAATTACGTTTTCCCTATAGAATTCAATAGAATAGCGTCGAAAATGTTACGACAACGATGGCTTGTTTGGGATTTAATAACGCAAAAACGATGCAGACGAATTTTATAAAATTTTCACAGAATGTACAAAAGTAGGAGATTCAAATAACAATTTTTATGCCCCCGGATCGAAAGATCCCGGGGGTATATTGTTTTTGTCCTGTCTGTCTGTCTGTCTGTTTATCTGTTTGTCTGTCTGTCTGTTGTCAACTTTAACCTTGCCCATAACTTTTGATTGACTTTCATATTTCACATGTGTATTCCTTGTGACAAAACCTTTCTTTGGGTACCATCATATTTGACCTTTAGACCTTGACCTTGGAGTTTGACCCACTTTTGCAAAATTTTATGAGACTTTAATCTTGGCCATAACTTCTGAACAGTTGGTGCTTGGGGTTTCAAACTTCACATGTGTATTGTTTGTGACAAGGCCTTCCTTTGGATACCAACAACTTTCACCTTTTGACCTTGGACTTTGACCTACTTTTGAAAAACTTTAACCTTGGCCATAACTTTTGAGCAATTGGTGCTTAGGCTTTCAAACTTCACATGTGTATTCCTTGTGACAAGACCTTTCTTTGGATATCAACCACTTTGAACCTTTGACCTTGACCTAGGAGTTTGACCTACTTTTGAAAAACTTTAACGTTGGCGATAACTTTTGAACAGTTGTATTTAGGTCTTTCAAATTTCACAGGTGTATTCCTCGAGACAAGATCTTTCTTAGGTATCAACATTTTTTATCTTTTGGCCTGGATTTTGACTTGCATTTGAGAAACTTTAACCTTCGCCATAAGCTGCCATACGGGGGCATCAGTGTTTCACAAACACATCTTGTTCATAATATGTTTTTGAGCAATTTTTAATGGTCACCAACCCCGCGACCTACGTTTAGTCTTTCCCGGTATGCTTTCTGAATTTCAGCACCTGATTTTGTCATCTGGCTTAAATAGAAATGAAATAAAATTATATTAATATGATAAGAAATGTTCGTTACCACATTTCATAAATGTTCGTTACTCATGAATATTGGATAAATTTTGAAAAAAATATATTAAATTTTGGTAAGGTAACATCTGTGATAAACATGAGTATAAATGTATGCAATTTTTCTGTACAGTAAACGGAATAATAAATTGTCGGGTTTTCCCCCCAAAATTTCAACAGGTGAAGAATAATTTCCAAGAACAATATTTACAATATTTTTTAAACATTGTGTTCAAACGTATTGTTAATGTTTAAAATACACAAACAAATCAAAAATAAAATTATCAAACTTGTAACACATTGTTTCTAAACCAATTAATTTCATAGCGTGATAAAGAAATTTAAAAAAAGAACTTCAATACGATATGATACTAAAAGTGAAAAGTTCGTTACCATCAAGTAACGAACATTTCTGTGTTTATTTTGAGCATTATTATAAATATACAGCACAAACAATGATGTTAATTTTTAAGCAATAGTCTATTTATTCATTGTCAGTTCTGTTTAAAAAAAATATTATCATCATATTGTTAATAAATCACGGTACACATCACTGAATTCACCTACCTTGTGTTCTGCATGAAGACTTTCGAAAATTGAAAATTTGAATACTCAACCTTCAACAATGACATTCAAACGTAATGGCGCTTTGTTACTTTCATCCTATAAACGCTTAAAGTTGGGTTTTCTCGGCGTTTAAAGTGACCGAATTCAAAACTATGTAACGAACATTTCGGTAACGGACATTTCAAACAAGTACATACCATGGAATAGTGAGTGATTCGAATGAAAATATGATTGCTGTTATAAAATGTTTTTTTACAACACACATTATCTTTGTAATGAAACCACCAGCCGGTGTGAAGATAGTACGTTTAGTTGCATGAATACGGTAACGAACATTTCATTCTTATTTCATCGCAGCGAGAAGGCAAAGTTACAGACTGAATTAAAGTTTTGCGGATGAAGAGTTGAAATTAATATTTCTTAAAAAGGATGTTTGTGATAGTTAGCTACATAAAAAATCACATCACTTGTCTGTAGTTACATTTGTGTCTTGATAAGTGACGTTCAAAATATTTTTATTCGGCGATATTGATCTTGTGTCTTATTTGGCGACATCACTTTAAAATTAAGTACGGAACATACAGTCAGTCAAACAACATCGATGTTATTTTTCATTTTCAGAGTTTGATATGTTTAATCTTAAATGATGTTATCATTTACGATTTTTTTTCCTTTAAGTTTTAAAAGTAAGCACCTTATGTCCAAACTCTGTCACCGGCGACAGTAACGAACATTTCAAAATGACACATTGGAGGTAATTTACCTGAGTTTTATTGAAGTCAGACAGTTGCTAAAGCATGGCTGGTTAGACAAGGCTTCAAGCAATAAAATAATATTCAATCAATTGAAATGTAATGCATAGTTTGAAATTATTTCACAGACGACAGCAATTGCGCCCTTTTATTGAGTTTGAGTGAGAACTAATTGAGAGTGTACTGCTTTAAGGTGGCAGTTGCAAGGTTTCGAGGAAAAAAAAAGCATATGCATATATTGTCTCTTTTTAAAACGAGTAACGAAGTAGCTCACTGATAATTCTTTTCATGTATTATTTGTTTCTTCTTCCTAGATATGTGTTTAATTACCTGTTTTTGGCCAGTCCTCTTGGAAAGTAAAGCTTCGCGAATCTACAAATATAATGTCATAGTGAACTGTCACAATAGCTATATATTTTCAGAGAAATTTTTTATGAGCGTTTCTTCGTTAAGTCATCAATAGCCCTTGCTAAAGGATCTGTATCAAAAAAGTGTGTGTTTTTGATATCTTTGTATTTAAACAGAAATATAGCTCAAAGATAAAGTATAACATTAAACAACTTGAAAATACTTCCTAAAACAGTATATTAGATGTCATTATTCCACTACCTGTTCAGAATGACCAACATCCTTTTATTAGCTCACCTGAGCTGAAAGCTCAAGTGAGCTTTTCTGATCAACCATTGTCCGTCGTCCGTCCGTCTGTAAACTTTTCACATTTTCAACTTCTCAAGAACCACTGGGCCAAAGCATCCTTGGGTGAAGGGAGTTTTAAATTGTTAAAGTGAAGGGCCAAACTCCCTTACA